>NC_077222.1:75665742-75983135 GCF_024763615.1 Phlebotomus papatasi
TTATTCAGCAAACATAACTCAGTGACGGTTGTTATTGACGTCATATGAGCTAGGTTTTCTGAATAAACATTTCGAGATTTATTAAAAAACAGATGGAAAAGGAAAGGTTATTCAGCAAACATAACCCAGTGAAAATTCTTTTTTGACGTCATATGAGCTAGGATTGCCGAATGAATTTTCCGATGTCAAAAACTTGCTACAAGAGATGGAAAAGGAAAGGTTATTCAGCAAACATAACTCAGTGACGGTTGTTATTGACGTCATATGAGCTAGGTTTTCTGAATAAACATTTCGAGATTTATTAAAAAACAGATGGAAAAGGAAAGGTTATTCAGCAAACATAACCCAGTGACGGTTGTTATTTGACGTCATATGAGCTAGGATTGCCGAATGAATTTTCCGATGTCAAAAACTTGCTACAAGAGATGGAAAAGGAAAGGTTATTCAGCAAACATAACCCAGTGACAATTCTTTTGTGACGTCATATGAGCTAGGATTGCCGAATGAATTTTCCGATGTCAAAAACTTGCTACAAGAGATGGAAAAGGAAAGGTTATTCAGCAAACATAACTCAGTGACGGTTGTTATTGACGTCATATGAGCTAGGTTTTCTGAATAAACATTTCGAGATTTATTAAAAAACAGATGGAAAAGGAAAGGTTATTCAGCAAACATAACCCAGTGACAATTCTTTTGTGACGTCATATGAGCTAGGATTGCCGAATGAATTTTCCGATGTCAAAAACTTGCTACAAGAGATGGAAAAGGAAAGGTTATTCAGCAAACATAACTCAGTGACGGTTGTTATTGACGTCATATGAGCTAGGTTTTCTGAATAAACATTTCGAGATTTATTAAAAAACAGATGGAAAAGGAAAGGTTATTCAGCAAACATAACCCAGTGACGGTTGTTATTTGACGTCATATGAGCTAGGATTGCCGAATGAATTTTCCGATGTCAAAAACTTGCTACAAGAGATGGAAAAGGAAAGGTTATTCAGCAAACATAACCCAGTGACAATTCTTTTGTGACGTCATATGAGCTAGGATTGCCGAATGAATTTTCCGATGTCAAAAACTTGCTACAAGAGATGGAAAAGGAAAGGTTATTCAGCAAACATAACTCAGTGACGGTTGTTATTGACGTCATATGAGCTAGGTTTTCTGAATAAACATTTCGAGATTTATTAAAAAAAAATACTACAGATGGAAAAGGAAAGGTTATTCAGCAAACATAACCCAGTGACGGTTGTTATTTGACGTCATATGAGCTAGGATTGCCGAATGAATTTTCCGATGTCAAAAACTTGCTACAAGAGATGGAAAAGGAAAGGTTATTCAGCAAACATAACCCAGTGACAATTCTTTTGTGACGTCATATGAGCTAGGATTGCCGAATGAATTTTCCGATGTCAAAAACTTGCTACAAGAGATGGAAAAGGAAAGGTTATTCAGCAAACATAACTCAGTGACGGTTGTTATTGACGTCATATGAGCTAGGTTTTCAGAATAAACATTTCGAGATTTATTAAAAAACAGATGGAAAAGGAAAGGTTATTCAGCAAACATAACCCAGTGACGGTTGTTATTTGACGTCATATGAGCTAGGATTGCCGAATGAATTTTCCGATGTCAAAAACTTGCTACTACAGATGGAAAAGGAAAGGTTATTCAGCAAACATAACCCAGTGACAATTCTTTTGTGACGTCATATGAGCTAGGATTGCCGAATGAATTTTCCGATGTCAAAAACTTGCTACAAGAGATGCAAAAGGAAAGGTTATTCAGCAAACATAACTCAGTGACGGTTGTTATTTGACGTCATATGAGCTAGGTTTTCTGAATAAACATTTCGAGATTTATAAAAAAAAATTACTACAGATGGAAAAGGAAAGGTTATTCAGCAAACATAACCCAGTGACAATTCTTTTGTGACGTCATATGAGCTAGGATTGCAGAATGAATTTTCCGATGTCAAAAACTTGCTACAAGAGATGCAAAAGGAAAGGTTATTCAGCAAACATAACTCAGTGACGGTTGTTATTTGACGTCATATGAGCTAGGTTTTCTGAATAAACATTTCGAAATTTATAAAAAAAAATTACTACAGATGGAAAAGGAAAGGTTATTCAGCAAACATAACCCAGTGACAATTCTTTTGTGACGTCATATGAGCTAGGATTGCCGAATGAATTTTCCGATGTCAAAAACTTGCTACAGGAGATGCAAAAGGAAAGGTTATTCAGCAAACATAACCCAGTGACGGTTGTTATTTGACGTCATATGAGCTAGGTTTTCTGAATAAACATTTCGAGATTTATTAAAAAAAACTACTACAGATGGAAAAGGAAAGGTTATTCAGCAAACATAACCCAGTGACAATTCTTTTGTGACGTCATATGAGCTAGGATTGCCGAATGAATTTTCCGAAGTCTAAAACCTATTGCTGGAGATGTCAACGGAGAGGTTATTCAGCAAACATAACCCTGTGACATTTGATTTTGACGTCACATATGAGCTAAGTTTGTTGAACAAATTTTCCATGGCTAAAAAGGCGCTGTCGATGATATCCAGGGTAAATATTGAGCAAACTCACCCCAGTTATGGTTGTTAAAAACATGACTAGAGGTTTGTTTACTGAATTTTTACACTTATCATATTTCGTCAATCGTTGTTTGTAAAATATTGTCGCATTCCGATCAAATTGTTCAGAAAACATAACCCAGTAATGATTTTAGCACTTCTACATAAACTGAATTAGGTTTTCCGAAAATTATCATCTTACATAAATTGTATAAATGGATTTTGATAAAAACTATGCCAACTGAAAAGCATTTTGTTTAGAACACAAGACAATCAATCAACATTTACTAAAAAACTAAATTTTATTTTATTGGTGTTAATTCCAGACCGGTCATAAAGCACGACCACTGTGATATGAATAGCCCATCCAAATCACATCACAACAGACGTACTTAACAACAAGTCCTTCGAATGAACTGTTCCAAACACCACAGTTGTTCTTGTGACTGTCTCCTTAGACCACTGAAGTCAGAGTGAGCTGCTCAGGAACAGATCCTCCTTTTTATACGTACGACAATTCAAAAGGGTCCTTGAATTTCTACCTGAAAAACTAATTAGTTTCTCAACCAATGGGCATCACCCATTAAACTTCAAATTAACCGTAATTACCTTCAAATTCAGAATTCTTCAATAAAATAATCATCACAAGATAGTAAGGAAAGGTTATGCAGCAAACGGAACCCAGTGACGATTGCTTTTGACGTCATGTGAGCTACGTTTGCTGAATAAATTTTCCGAAGTCAAAAACTTGCTACAAGAGATGCAAAAGGAAAGGTTATTCAGCAAACATAACCCAGTGACGGTTGTTATTTGACGTCATATGAGCTAGGTTTTCTGAATAAACATTTCGAGATTTATTAAAAAAAATACTACAGATGGAAAAGGAAAGGTTATTCAGCAAACATAACCCAGTGACAATTCTTTTGTGACGTCATATGAGCTAGGATTGCCGAATGAATTTTCCGAAGTCAAAAACTTGCTACAAGAGATGCAAAAGGAAAGGTTATTCAGCAAACATAACTCAGTGACGGTTGTTATTTGACGTCATATGAGCTAGGTTTTCTGAATAAACATTTCGAGATTTATTAAAAAAAAACTACTACAGATGGAAAAGGAAAGGTTATTCAGCAAACATAACCCAGTGACAATTCTTTTGTGACGTCATATGAGCTAGGATTGCCGAATGAATTTTCCGAAGTCTAAAAGCTATTGCTGGAGATGTCAACGGAGAGGTTATTCAGCAAACATAACCCTGTGACATTTGATTTTGACGTCATATGAGCTAGGTTTTCTGAATTAAATAAATAAAAAATAATAAATTAAATAAATATAAAATAAATTAAGATTTATTAAAAAATTATTACAGATGGAAAAGGAAAGGTTATTCAGCAAACATAACCCAGTGACAATTCTTTTGTGACGTCATATGAGCTAGGATTGCCGAATGAATTTTCCGATGTCAAAAACTTGCTACAAGAGATGCAAAAGGAAAGGTTATTCAGCAAACATAACCCAGTGACGGTTGTTATTTGACGTCATATGAGCTAGGTTTTCTGAATAAACATTTCGAAATTTATAAAAAAAAATTACTACAGATGGAAAAGGAAAGGTTATTCAGCAAACATAACCCAGTGACAATTCTTTTGTGACGTCATATGAGCTAGGATTGCCGAATGAATTTTCCGATGTCAAAAACTTGCTACAAGAGATGCAAAAGGAAAGGTTATTCAGCAAACATAACTCAGTGACGGTTGTTATTTGACGTCATATGAGCTAGGTTTTCTGAATAAACATTTCGAGATTTATTACAAAAAAATACTACAGATGGAAAAGGAAAGGTTATTCAGCAAACATAACCCAGTGACAATTCTTTTGTGACGTCATATGAGCTAGGATTGCCGAATGAATTTTCCGATGTCAAAAACTTGCTACAAGAGATGCAAAAGGAAAGGTTATTCAGCAAACATAACCCAGTGACGGTTGTTATTTGACGTCATATGAGCTAGGTTTTCTGAATAAACATTTCGAAATTTATAAAAAAAAATTACTACAGATGGAAAAGGAAAGGTTATTCAGCAAACATAACCCAGTGACAATTCTTTTGTGACGTAATATGAGCTAGGATTGCCGAATGAATTTTCCGATGTCAAAAACTTGCTACAAGAGATGCAAAAGGAAAGGTTATTCAGCAAACATAACTCAGTGACGGTTGTTATTTGACGTCATATGAGCTAGGTTTTCTGAATAAACATTTCGAGATTTATAAAAAAAAATTACTACAGATGGAAAAGGAAAGGTTATTCAGCAAACATAACCCAGTGACAATTCTTTTGTGACGTCATATGAGCTAGGATTGCAGAATGAATTTTCCGATGTCAAAAACTTGCTACAAGAGATGCAAAAGGAAAGGTTATTCAGCAAACATAACTCAGTGACGGTTGTTATTTGACGTCATATGAGCTAGGTTTTCTGAATAAACATTTCGAAATTTATAAAAAAAAATTACTACAGATGGAAAAGGAAAGGTTATTCAGCAAACATAACCCAGTGACAATTCTTTTGTGACGTCATATGAGCTAGGATTGCCGAATGAATTTTCCGATGTCAAAAACTTGCTACAGGAGATGCAAAAGGAAAGGTTATTCAGCAAACATAACCCAGTGACAATTCTTTTGTGACGTCATATGAGCTAGGATTGCCGAATGAATTTTCCGATGTCAAAAACTTGCTACAAGAGATGCAAAAGGAAAGGTTATTCAGCAAACATAACCCAGTGACGGTTGTTATTTGACGTCATATGAGCTAGGTTTTCTGAATAAACATTTCGAAATTTATAAAAAAAAATTACTACAGATGGAAAAGGAAAGGTTATTCAGCAAACATAACCCAGTGACAATTCTTTTGTGACGTCATATGAGCTAGGATTGCCGAATGAATTTTCCGATGTCAAAAACTTGCTACAAGAGATGCAAAAGGAAAGGTTATTCAGCAAACATAACTCAGTGACGGTTGTTATTTGACGTCATATGAGCTAGGTTTTCTGAATAAACATTTCGAGATTTATTACAAAAAAATACTACAGATGGAAAAGGAAAGGTTATTCAGCAAACATAACCCAGTGACAATTCTTTTGTGACGTCATATGAGCTAGGATTGCCGAATGAATTTTCCGATGTCAAAAACTTGCTACAGGAGATGCAAAAGGAAAGGTTATTCAGCAAACATAACCCAGTGACGGTTGTTATTTGACGTCATATGAGCTAGGTTTTCTGAATAAACATTTCGAAATTTATAAAAAAAAATTACTACAGATGGAAAAGGAAAGGTTATTCAGCAAACATAACCCAGTGACAATTCTTTTGTGACGTCATATGAGCTAGGATTGCCGAATGAATTTTCCGATGTCAAAAACTTGCTACAAGAGATGCAAAAGGAAAGGTTATTCAGCAAACATAACTCAGTGACGGTTGTTATTGACGTCATATGAGCTAGGATTGCCGAATGAATTTTCCGATGTCAAAAACTTGCTACAAGAGATGCAAAAGGAAAGGTTATTCAGCAAACATAACTCAGTGACGGTTGTTATTTGACGTCATATGAGCTAGGTTTTCTGAATAAACATTTCGAGATTTATTAAAAAAAACTACTACAGATGGAAAAGGAAAGGTTATTCAGCAAACATAACCCAGTGACAATTCTTTTGTGACGTCATATGAGCTAGGATTGCCGAATGAATTTTCCGAAGTCTAAAACCTATTGCTGGAGATGTCAACGGAGAGGTTATTCAGCAAACATAACCCTGTGACATTTGATTTTGACGTCACATATGAGCTAAGTTTGTTGAACAAATTTTCCGTGGCTAAAAAGGCGCTGTCGATGATATCCAGGGTAAATATTGAGCAAACTCACCCCAGTTATGGTTGTTAAAAACATGACTAGAGGTTTGTTTACTGAATTTTCACACTTATCATATTTCGTCAATCTTTGTTTGTAAAATATTGTCGCATTCCAATCAAATTGTTCAGAAAACATAACCCAGTAATGATTTTAGCACCTTTACATAAACTGAATTAGGTTTTCCGAAAATTATCATCTTACATAAATTGTATAAATGGATTTTGATAAAAACTATGCCAACTGAAAAGCATTTTGTTTAGAACACAAGACAATCAATCAACATTTACTAAAAAACTAAATTTTATTTTATTGGTGTTAATTCCAGACCGGTCATAAAGCACGACCACTGTGATATGAATAGCCCATCCAAATCACATCACAACAGACGTACTTAACAACAAGTCCTTCGAATGAACTGTTCCAAACACCACAGTTGTTCTTGTGACTGTCTCCTTAGACCACTGAAGTCAGAGTGAGCTGCTCAGGAACAGATCCTCCTTTTTATACGTACGACAATTCAAAAGGGTCCTTGAATTTCTACCTGAAAAACTAATTAGTTTCTCAACCAATGGGCATCACCCATTAAACTTCATATTAACCGTAATTACCTTCAAATTCAGAATTCTTCAATAAAATAATCATCACAAGATAGTAAGGAAAGGTTATGCAGCAAACGGAACCCAGTGACGATTGCTTTTGACGTCATGTGAGCTACGTTTGCTGAATAAATTTTCCGAAGTCAAAAACTTGCTACAAGAGATGCAAAAGGAAAGGTTATTCAGCAAACATAACCCAGTGACAATTCTTTTGTGACGTCATATGAGCTAGGATTGCCGAATGAATTTTCCGATGTCAAAAACTTGCTACAGGAGATGCAAAAGGAAAGGTTATTCAGCAAACATAACCCAGTGACGGTTGTTATTTGACGTCATATGAGCTAGGTTTTCTGAATAAACATTTCGAAATTTATAAAAAAAAATTACTACAGATGGAAAAGGAAAGGTTATTCAGCAAACATAACCCAGTGACAATTCTTTTGTGACGTCATATGAGCTAGGATTGCCGAATGAATTTTCCGATGTCAAAAACTTGCTACAAGAGATGCAAAAGGAAAGGTTATTCAGCAAACATAACTCAGTGACGGTTGTTATTTGACGTCATATGAGCTAGGTTTTCTGAATAAACATTTCGAGATTTATAAAAAAAAATTACTACAGATGGAAAAGGAAAGGTTATTCAGCAAACATAACCCAGTGACAATTCTTTTGTGACGTCATATGAGCTAGGATTGCAGAATGAATTTTCCGATGTCAAAAACTTGCTACAAGAGATGCAAAAGGAAAGGTTATTCAGCAAACATAACTCAGTGACGGTTGTTATTTGACGTCATATGAGCTAGGTTTTCTGAATAAACATTTCGAAATTTATAAAAAAAAATTACTACAGATGGAAAAGGAAAGGTTATTCAGCAAACATAACCCAGTGACAATTCTTTTGTGACGTCATATGAGCTAGGATTGCCGAATGAATTTTCCGATGTCAAAAACTTGCTACAGGAGATGCAAAAGGAAAGGTTATTCAGCAAACATAACCCAGTGACGGTTGTTATTTGACGTCATATGAGCTAGGTTTTCTGAATAAACATTTCGAGATTTATTAAAAAAAACTACTACAGATGGAAAAGGAAAGGTTATTCAGCAAACATAACCCAGTGACAATTCTTTTGTGACGTCATATGAGCTAGGATTGCCGAATGAATTTTCCGAAGTCTAAAACCAATTGCTTGAGATGTCAACGGAGAGGTTATTCAGCAAACATAACCCTGTGACATTTGATTTTGACGTCACATATGAGCTAAGTTTGTTGAACAAATTTTCCATGGCTAAAAAGGCGCTGTCGATGATATCCAGGGTAAATATTGAGCAAACTCACCCCAGTTATGGTTGTTAAAAACATGACTAGAGGTTTGTTTACTGAATTTTTACACTTATCATATTTCGTCAATCGTTGTTTGTAAAATATTGTCGCATTCCGATCAAATTGTTCAGAAAACATAACCCAGTAATGATTTTAGCACTTCTACATAAACTGAATTAGGTTTTCCGAAAATTATCATCTTACATAAATTGTATAAATGGATTTTGATAAAAACTATGCCAACTGAAAAGCATTTTGTTTAGAACACAAGACAATCAATCAACATTTACTAAAAAACTAAATTTTATTTTATTGGTGTTAATTCCAGACCGGTCATAAAGCACGACCACTGTGATATGAATAGCCCATCCAAATCACATCACAACAGACGTACTTAACAACAAGTCCTTCGAATGAACTGTTCCAAACACCACAGTTGTTCTTGTGACTGTCTCCTTAGACCACTGAAGTCAGAGTGAGCTGCTCAGGAACAGATCCTCCTTTTTATACGTACGACAATTCAAAAGGGTCCTTGAATTTCTACCTGAAAAACTAATTAGTTTCTCAACCAATGGGCATCACCCATTAAACTTCAAATTAACCGTAATTACCTTCAAATTCAGAATTCTTCAATAAAATAATCATCACAAGATAGTAAGGAAAGGTTATGCAGCAAACGGAACCCAGTGACGATTGCTTTTGACGTCATGTGAGCTACGTTTGCTGAATAAATTTTCCGAAGTCAAAAACTTGCTACAAGAGATGCAAAAGGAAAGGTTATTCAGCAAACATAACCCAGTGACGGTTGTTATTTGACGTCATATGAGCTAGGTTTTCTGAATAAACATTTCGAGATTTATTAAAAAAAATACTACAGATGGAAAAGGAAAGGTTATTCAGCAAACATAACCCAGTGACAATTCTTTTGTGACGTCATATGAGCTAGGATTGCCGAATGAATTTTCCGAAGTCAAAAACTTGCTACAAGAGATGCAAAAGGAAAGGTTATTCAGCAAACATAACTCAGTGACGGTTGTTATTTGACGTCATATGAGCTAGGTTTTCTGAATAAACATTTCGAGATTTATTAAAAAAAAACTATTACAGATGGAAAAGGAAAGGTTATTCAGCAAACATAACCCAGTGACAATTCTTTTGTGACGTCATATGAGCTAGGATTGCCGAATGAATTTTCCGAAGTCTAAAAGCTATTGCTGGAGATGTCAACGGAGAGGTTATTCAGCAAACATAACCCTGTGACATTTGATTTTGACGTCATATGAGCTAGGTTTTCTGAATTAAATAAATAAAAAATAAATAAAAAATTAAATAAATATAAAATAAATTAAGATTTATTAAAAAATTATTACAGATGGAAAAGGAAAGGTTATTCAGCAAACATAACCCAGTGACAATTCTTTTGTGACGTCATATGAGCTAGGATTGCCGAATGAATTTTCCGATGTCAAAAACTTGCTACAAGAGATGCAAAAGGAAAGGTTATTCAGCAAACATAACCCAGTGACGGTTGTTATTTGACGTCATATGAGCTAGGTTTTCTGAATAAACATTTCGAAATTTATAAAAAAAAATTACTACAGATGGAAAAGGAAAGGTTATTCAGCAAACATAACCCAGTGACAATTCTTTTGTGACGTCATATGAGCTAGGATTGCCGAATGAATTTTCCGATGTCAAAAACTTGCTACAAGAGATGCAAAAGGAAAGGTTATTCAGCAAACATAACTCAGTGACGGTTGTTATTTGACGTCATATGAGCTAGGTTTTCTGAATAAACATTTCGAGATTTATTACAAAAAAATACTACAGATGGAAAAGGAAAGGTTATTCAGCAAACATAACCCAGTGACAATTCTTTTGTGACGTCATATGAGCTAGGATTGCCGAATGAATTTTCCGATGTCAAAAACTTGCTACAGGAGATGCAAAAGGAAAGGTTATTCAGCAAACATAACCCAGTGACGGTTGTTATTTGACGTCATATGAGCTAGGTTTTCTGAATAAACATTTCGAAATTTATAAAAAAAAATTACTACAGATGGAAAAGGAAAGGTTATTCAGCAAACATAACCCAGTGACAATTCTTTTGTGACGTCATATGAGCTAGGATTGCCGAATGAATTTTCCGATGTCAAAAACTTGCTACAAGAGATGCAAAAGGAAAGGTTATTCAGCAAACATAACTCAGTGACGGTTGTTATTTGACGTCATATGAGCTAGGTTTTCTGAATAAACATTTCGAGATTTATAAAAAAAAATTACTACAGATGGAAAAGGAAAGGTTATTCAGCAAACATAACCCAGTGACAATTCTTTTGTGACGTCATATGAGCTAGGATTGCAGAATGAATTTTCCGATGTCAAAAACTTGCTACAAGAGATGCAAAAGGAAAGGTTATTCAGCAAACATAACTCAGTGACGGTTGTTATTTGACGTCATATGAGCTAGGTTTTCTGAATAAACATTTCGAAATTTATAAAAAAAAATTACTACAGATGGAAAAGGAAAGGTTATTCAGCAAACATAACCCAGTGACAATTCTTTTGTGACGTCATATGAGCTAGGATTGCCGAATGAATTTTCCGATGTCAAAAACTTGCTACAGGAGATGCAAAAGGAAAGGTTATTCAGCAAACATAACCCAGTGACGGTTGTTATTTGACGTCATATGAGCTAGGTTTTCTGAATAAACATTTCGAGATTTATTAAAAAAAACTACTACAGATGGAAAAGGAAAGGTTATTCAGCAAACATAACCCAGTGACAATTCTTTTGTGACGTCATATGAGCTAGGATTGCCGAATGAATTTTCCGAAGTCTAAAACCAATTGCTTGAGATGTCAACGGAGAGGTTATTCAGCAAACATAACCCTGTGACATTTGATTTTGACGTCACATATGAGCTAAGTTTGTTGAACAAATTTTCCATGGCTAAAAAGGCGCTGTCGATGATATCCAGGGTAAATATTGAGCAAACTCACCCCAGTTATGGTTGTTAAAAACATGACTAGAGGTTTGTTTACTGAATTTTTACACTTATCATATTTCGTCAATCGTTGTTTGTAAAATATTGTCGCATTCCGATCAAATTGTTCAGAAAACATAACCCAGTAATGATTTTAGCACTTCTACATAAACTGAATTAGGTTTTCCGAAAATTATCATCTTACATAAATTGTATAAATGGATTTTGATAAAAACTATGCCAACTGAAAAGCATTTTGTTTAGAACACAAGACAATCAATCAACATTTACTAAAAAACTAAATTTTATTTTATTGGTGTTAATTCCAGACCGGTCATAAAGCACGACCACTGTGATATGAATAGCCCATCCAAATCACATCACAACAGACGTACTTAACAACAAGTCCTTCGAATGAACTGTTCCAAACACCACAGTTGTTCTTGTGACTGTCTCCTTAGACCACTGAAGTCAGAGTGAGCTGCTCAGGAACAGATCCCCCTTTTTATACGTACGACAATTCAAAAGGGTCCTTGAATTTCTACCTGAAAAACTAATTAGTTTCTCAACCAATGGGCATCACCCATTAAACTTCAAATTAACCGTAATTACCTTCAAATTCAGAATTCTTCAATAAAATAATCATCACAAGATAGTAAGGAAAGGTTATGCAGCAAACGGAACCCAGTGACGATTGCTTTTGACGTCATGTGAGCTACGTTTGCTGAATAAATTTTCCGAAGTCAAAAACTTGCTACAAGAGATGCAAAAGGAAAGGTTATTCAGCAAACATAACCCAGTGACGGTTGTTATTTGACGTCATATGAGCTAGGTTTTCTGAATAAACATTTCGAGATTTATTAAAAAAAATACTACAGATGGAAAAGGAAAGGTTATTCAGCAAACATAACCCAGTGACAATTCTTTTGTGACGTCATATGAGCTAGGATTGCCGAATGAATTTTCCGAAGTCAAAAACTTGCTACAAGAGATGCAAAAGGAAAGGTTATTCAGCAAACATAACTCAGTGACGGTTGTTATTTGACGTCATATGAGCTAGGTTTTCTGAATAAACATTTCGAGATTTATTAAAAAAAACTACTACAGATGGAAAAGGAAAGGTTATTCAGCAAACATAACCCAGTGACAATTCTTTTGTGACGTCATATGAGCTAGGATTGCCGAATGAATTTTCCGAAGTCTAAAACCTATTGCTGGAGATGTCAACGGAGAGGTTATTCAGCAAACATAACCCTGTGACATTTGATTTTGACGTCATATGAGCTAGGTTTTCACATCACAACAGACGTACTTAACAACAAGTCCTTCGAATGAACTGTTCCAAACACCACAGTTGTTCTTGTGACTGTCTCCTTAGACCACTGAAGTCAGAGTGAGCTGCTCAGGAACAGATCCTCCTTTTTATACGTACGACAATTCAAAAGGGTCCTTGAATTTCTACCTGAAAAACTAATTAGTTTCTCAACCAATGGGCATCACCCATTAAACTTCATATTAACCGTAATTACCTTCAAATTCAGAATCCTTCAATAAAATAATCATCACAAGATAGTAAGGAAAGGTTATGCAGCAAACGGAACCCAGTGACGATTGCTTTTGACGTCATGTGAGCTACGTTTGCTGAATAAATTTTCCGAAGTCAAAAACTTGCTATGCAAAAGAGTTATTCAGCAAACATAACCCAAAAGGAAATTGCCGAATGAATTTTATTCAGCTACAAACATCAGCAAACTCAGTGACGGTTGTTATTTGACGTCATATGAGCTAGGTTTTCTGAATAAATTTCATTTCTAGATTTATTAAAAAAAATACGAGATTTATTAAAAAATTATACTACAGATGGAAAAGGAAAGGTTATTCAGCAAACATAACCCAGTGACAATTCTTTTGTGACGTCATATGAGCTAGGATTGCCGAATGAATTTTCCGATGTCAAAAACTTGCTACAAGAGATGCAAAAGGAAAGGTTATTCAGCAAACATAACTCAGTGACGGTTGTTATTTGACGTCATATGAGCTAGGTTTTCTGAATAAACATTTCGAGATTTATTAAAAAAAACTACTACAGATGGAAAAGGAAAGGTTATTCAGCAAACATAACCCAGTGACAATTCTTTTGTGACGTCATATGAGCTAGGATTGCCGAATGAATTTTCCGAAGTCTAAAACCTATTGCTGGAGATGTCAACGGAGAGGTTATTCAGCAAACATAACCCTGTGACATTTGATTTTGACGTCACATATGAGCTAAGTTTGTTGAACAAATTTTCCATGGCTAAGAAGGCGCTGTCGATGATATCCAGGGTAAATATTGAGCAAACTCACCCCAGTTATGGTTGTTAAAAACATGACTAGAGGCTTGTTTACTGAATTTTTACACTTATCATATTTCGTCAATCGTTGTTTGTAAAATATTGTCGCATTCCGATCAAATTGTTCAGAAAACATAACCCAGTAATGATTTTAGCACTTTTACATAAACTGAATTAGGTTTTCCTAAAATTATCATCTTACATAAATTGTATAAATGGATTTTGATAAAAACTATGCCAACTGAAAAGCATTTTGTTTAGAACACAAGACAATCAATCAACATTTACTAAAAAACTAAATTTTATTTTATTGGTGTTAATTCCAGACCGGTCATAAAGCACGACCACTGTGATATGAATAGCCCATCCAAATCACATCACAACAGACGTACTTAACAACAAGTCCTTCGAATGAACTGTTCCAAACACCACAGTTGTTCTTGTGACTGTCTCCTTAGACCACTGAAGTCAGAGTGAGCTGCTCAGGAACAGATCCTCCTTTTTATACGTACGACAATTCAAAAGGGTCCTTGAATTTCTACCTGAAAAACTAATTAGTTTCTCAACCAATGGGCATCACCCATTAAACTTCATATTAACCGTAATTACCTTCAAATTCAGAATCCTTCAATAAAATAATCATCACAAGATAGTAAGGAAAGGTTATGCAGCAAACGGAACCCAGTGACGATTGCTTTTGACGTCATGTGAGCTACGTTTGCTGAATAAATTTTCCGAAGTCAAAAACTTGCTACAAGAGATGCAAAAGGAAAGGTTATTCAGCAAACAAAACCCAGTGACAATTCTTTTGTGACGTCATATGAGCTAGGATTGCCGAATGAATTTTCCGATGTCAAAAACTTGCTACAGGAGATGCAAAAGGAAAGGTTATTCAGCAAACATAACCCAGTGACGGTTGTTATTTGACGTCATATGAGCTAGGTTTTCTGAATAAACATTTCGAGATTTATTAAAAAAAAACTACAGATGGAAAAGGAAAGGTTATTCAGCAAACATAACCCAGTGACAATTCTTTTGTGACGTCATATGAGCTAGGATTGCCGAATGAATTTTCCGATGTCAAAAACTTGCTACAAGAGATGCAAAAGGAAAGGTTATTCAGCAAACATAACTCAGTGACGGTTGTTATTTGACGTCATATGAGCTAGGTTTTCTGAATAAACATTTCGAGATTTATTAAAAAAAACTACTACAGATGGAAAAGGAAAGGTTATTCAGCAAACATAACCCAGTGACAATTCTTTTGTGACGTCATATGAGCTAGGATTGCCGAATGAATTTTCCGATGTCAAAAACTTGCTACAAGAGATGCAAAAGGAAAGGTTATTCAGCAAACATAACTCAGTGACGGTTGTTATTTGACGTCATATGAGCTAGGTTTTCTGAATAAACATTTCGAGATTTATTAAAAAAAACTACTACAGATGGAAAAGGAAAGGTTATTCAGCAAACATAACCCAGTGACAATTCTTTTGTGACGTCATATGAGCTAGGATTGCCGAATGAATTTTCCGAAGTCTAAAACCTATTGCTGGAGATGTCAACGGAGAGGTTATTCAGCAAACATAACCCTGTGACATTTGATTTTGACGTCACATATGAGCTAAGTTTGTTGAACAAATTTTCCATGGCTAAGAAGGCGCTGTCGATGATATCCAGGGTAAATATTGAGCAAACTCACCCCAGTTATGGTTGTTAAAAACATGACTAGAGGCTTGTTTACTGAATTTTTACACTTATCATATTTCGTCAATCGTTGTTTGTAAAATATTGTCGCATTCCGATCAAATTGTTCAGAAAACATAACCCAGTAATGATTTTAGCACTTTTACATAAACTGAATTAGGTTTTCCTAAAATTATCATCTTACATAAATTGTATAAATGGATTTTGATAAAAACTATGCCAACTGAAAAGCATTTTGTTTAGAACACAAGACAATCAATCAACATTTACTAAAAAACTAAATTTTATTTTATTGGTGTTAATTCCAGACCGGTCATAAAGCACGACCACTGTGATATGAATAGCCCATCCAAATCACATCACAACAGACGTACTTAACAACAAGTCCTTCGAATGAACTGTTCCAAACACCACAGTTGTTCTTGTGACTGTCTCCTTAGACCACTGAAGTCAGAGTGAGCTGCTCAGGAACAGATCCTCCTTTTTATACGTACGACAATTCAAAAGGGTCCTTGAATTTCTACCTGAAAAACTAATTAGTTTCTCAACCAATGGGCATCACCCATTAAACTTCATATTAACCGTAATTACCTTCAAATTCAGAATCCTTCAATAAAATAATCATCACAAGATAGTAAGGAAAGGTTATGCAGCAAACGGAACCCAGTGACGATTGCTTTTGACGTCATGTGAGCTACGTTTGCTGAATAAATTTTCCGAAGTCAAAAACTTGCTACAAGAGATGCAAAAGGAAAGGTTATTCAGCAAACAAAACCCAGTGACAATTCTTTTGTGACGTCATATGAGCTAGGATTGCCGAATGAATTTTCCGATGTCAAAAACTTGCTACAGGAGATGCAAAAGGAAAGGTTATTCAGCAAACATAACCCAGTGACGGTTGTTATTTGACGTCATATGAGCTAGGTTTTCTGAATAAACATTTCGAGATTTATTAAAAAAAAACTACAGATGGAAAAGGAAAGGTTATTCAGCAAACATAACCCAGTGACAATTCTTTTGTGACGTCATATGAGCTAGGATTGCCGAATGAATTTTCCGATGTCAAAAACTTGCTACAAGAGATGCAAAAGGAAAGGTTATTCAGCAAACATAACTCAGTGACGGTTGTTATTTGACGTCATATGAGCTAGGTTTTCTGAATAAACATTTCGAGATTTATTAAAAAAAACTACTACAGATGGAAAAGGAAAGGTTATTCAGCAAACATAACCCAGTGACAATTCTTTTGTGACGTCATATGAGCTAGGATTGCCGAATGAATTTTCCGAAGTCTAAAACCAATTGCTTGAGATGTCAACGGAGAGGTTATTCAGCAAACATAACCCTGTGACATTTGATTTTGACGTCACATATGAGCTAAGTTTGTTGAACAAATTTTCCATGGCTAAAAAGGCGCTGTCGATGATATCCAGGGTAAATATTGAGCAAACTCACCCCAGTTATGGTTGTTAAAAACATGACAAGAGGCTTGTTTACTGAATTTTTACACTTATCATATTTCGTCAATCGTTGTTTGTAAAATATTGTCGCATTCCGATCAAATTGTTCAGAAAACATAACCCAGTAATGATTTTAGCACTTTTACATAAACTGAATTAGGTTTTCCTAAAATTATCATCTTACATAAATTGTATAAATGGATTTTGATAAAAACTATGCCAACTGAAAAGCATTTTGTTTAGAACACAAGACAATCAATCAACATTTACTAAAAAACTAAATTTTATTTTATTGGTGTTAATTCCAGACCGGTCATAAAGCACGACCACTGTGATATGAATAGCCCATCCAAATCACATCACAACAGACGTACTTAACAACAAGTCCTTCGAATGAACTGTTCCAAATACCACAGTTGTTCTTGTGACTGTCTCCTTAGACCACTGAAGTCAGAGTGAGCTGCTCAGGAACAGATCCTCCTTTTTATACGTATGACAATTCAAAAGGGTCCTTGAATTTCTACCTGAAAAACTAATTAGTTTCTCAACCAATGGGCATCACCCATTAAACTTCATATTAACCGTAATTACCTTCAAATTCAGAATCCTTCAATAAAATAATCATCACAAGATAGTAAGGAAAGGTTATGCAGCAAACGGAACCCAGTGACGATTGCTTTTGACGTCATGTGAGCTACGTTTGCTGAATAAATTTTCCGAAGTCAAAAACTTGCTACAAGAGATGCAAAAGGAAAGGTTATTCAGCAAACATAACTCAGTGACGGTTGTTATTTGACGTCATATGAGCTAGGTTTTCTGAATAAACATTTCTAGATTTATTAAAAAAAATACTACAGATGGAAAAGGAAAGGTTATTCAGCAAACATAACCCAGTGACAATTCTTTTGTGACGTCATATGAGCTAGGATTGCCGAATGAATTTTCCGATGTCAAAAACTTGCTACAAGAGATGCAAAAGGAAAGGTTATTCAGCAAACATAACTCAGTGACGGTTGTTATTTGACGTCATATGAGCTAGGTTTTCTGAATAAACATTTCGAGATTTATTAAAAAAAAAATACTACAGATGGAAAAGGAAAGGTTATTCAGCAAACATAACCCAGTGACAATTCTTTTGTGACGTCATATGAGCTAGGATTGCCGAATGAATTTTCCGAAGTCTAAAACCAATTGCTTGAGATGTCAACGGAGAGGTTATTCAGCAAACATAACCCTGTGACATTTGATTTTGACGTCACATATGAGCTAAGTTTGTTGAACAAATTTTCCATGGCTAAAAAGGCGCTGTCGATGATATCCAGGGTAAATATTGAGCAAACTCACCCCAGTTATGGTTGTTAAAAACATGACTAGAGGCTTGTTTACTGAATTTTTACACTTATCATATTTCGTCAATCGTTGTTTGTAAAATATTGTCGCATTCCGATCAAATTGTTCAGAAAACATAACCCAGTAATGATTTTAGCACTTTTACATAAACTGAATTAGGTTTTCCGAAAATTATCATCTTACATAAATTGTATAAATGGATTTTGATAAAAACTATGCCAACTGAAAAGCATTTTGTTTAGAACACAAGACAATCAATCAACATTTACTAAAAAACTAAATTTTATTTTATTGGTGTTAATTCCAGACCGGTCATAAAGCACGACCACTGTGATATGAATAGCCCATCCAAATCACATCACAACAGACGTACTTAACAACAAGTCCTTCGAATGAACTGTTCCAAATACCACAGTTGTTCTTGTGACTGTCTCCTTAGACCACTGAAGTCAGAGTGAGCTGCTCAGGAACAGATCCTCCTTTTTATACGTATGACAATTCAAAAGGGTCCTTGAATTTCTACCTGAAAAACTAATTAGTTTCTCAACCAATGGGCATCACCCATTAAACTTCATATTAACCGTAATTACCTTCAAATTCAGAATCCTTCAATAAAATAATCATCACAAGATAGTAAGGAAAGGTTATGCAGCAAACGGAACCCAGTGACGATTGCTTTTGACGTCATGTGAGCTACGTTTGCTGAATAAATTTTCCGAAGTCAAAAACTTGCTACAAGAGATGCAAAAGGAAAGGTTATTCAGCAAACATAACTCAGTGACGGTTGTTATTTGACGTCATATGAGCTAGGTTTTCTGAATAAACATTTCTAGATTTATTAAAAAAAATACTACAGATGGAAAAGGAAAGGTTATTCAGCAAACATAACCCAGTGACAATTCTTTTGTGACGTCATATGAGCTAGGATTGCCGAATGAATTTTCCGATGTCAAAAACTTGCTACAAGAGATGCAAAAGGAAAGGTTATTCAGCAAACATAACTCAGTGACGGTTGTTATTTGACGTCATATGAGCTAGGTTTTCTGAATAAACATTTCGAGATTTATTAAAAAAAACTACTACAGATGGAAAAGGAAAGGTTATTCAGCAAACATAACCCAGTGACAATTCTTTTGTGACGTCATATGAGCTAGGATTGCCGAATGAATTTTCCGAAGTCTAAAACCTATTGCTGGAGATGTCAACGGAGAGGTTATTCAGCAAACATAACCCTGTGACATTTGATTTTGACGTCACATATGAGCTAAGTTTGTTGAACAAATTTTCCATGGCTAAAAAGGCGCTGTCGATGATATCCAGGGTAAATATTGAGCAAACTCATCCCAGTTATGGTTGTTAAAAACATGACTAGAGGCTTGTTTACTGAATTTTTACACTTATCATATTTCGTCAATCGTTGTTTGTAAAATATTGTCGCATTCCGATCAAATTGTTCAGAAAACATAACCCAGTAATGATTTTAGCACTTTTACATAAACTGAATTAGGTTTTCCGAAAATTATCATCTTACATAAATTGTATAAATGGATTTTGATAAAAACTATGCCAACTGAAAAGCATTTTGTTTAGAACACAAGACAATCAATCAACATTTACTAAAAAACTAAATTTTATTTTATTGGTGTTAATTCCAGACCGGTCATAAAGCACGACCACTGTGATATGAATAGCCCATCCAAATCACATCACAACAGACGTACTTAACAACAAGTCCTTCGAATGAACTGTTCCAAACACCACAGTTGTTCTTGTGACTGTCTCCTTAGACCACTGAAGTCAGAGTGAGCTGCTCAGGAACAGATCCTCCTTTTTATACGTATGACAATTCAAAAGGGTCCTTGAATTTCTACCTGAAAAACTAATTAGTTTCTCAACCAATGGGCATCACCCATTAAACTTCATATTAACCGTAATTACCTTCAAATTCAGAATCCTTCAATAAAATAATCATCACAAGATAGTAAGGAAAGGTTATGCAGCAAACGGAACCCAGTGACGATTGCTTTTGACGTCATGTGAGCTACGTTTGCTGAATAAATTTTCCGAAGTCAAAAACTTGCTACAAGAGATGCAAAAGGAAAGGTTATTCAGCAAACATAACTCAGTGACGGTTGTTATTTGACGTCATATGAGCTAGGTTTTCTGAATAAACATTTCGAGATTTATTAAAAAAAAATACTACAGATGGAAAAGGAAAGGTTATTCAGCAAACATAACCCAGTGACAATTCTTTTGTGACGTCATATGAGCTAGGATTGCCGAATGAATTTTCCGAAGTCTAAAACCTATTGCTGGAGATGTCAACGGAGAGGTTATTCAGCAAACATAACCCTGTGACATTTGATTTTGACGTCACATATGAGCTAAGTTTGTTGAACAAATTTTCCATGGCTAAAAAGGCGCTGTCGATGATATCCAGGGTAAATATTGAGCAAACTCACCCCAGTTATGGTTGTTAAAAACATGACTAGAGGCTTGTTTACTGAATTTTTACACTTATCATATTTCGTCAATCGTTGTTTGTAAAATATTGTCGCATTCCGATCAAATTGTTCAGAAAACATAACCCAGTAATGATTTTAGCACTTTTACATAAACTGAATTAGGTTTTCCTAAAATTATCATCTTACATAAATTGTATAAATGGATTTCGATAAAAACTATGCCAACTGAAAAGCATTTTGTTTAGAACACAAGACAATCAATCAACATTTACTAAAAAACTAAATTTTATTTTATTGGTGTTAATTCCAGACCGGTCATAAAGCACGACCACTGTGATATGAATAGCCCATCCAAATCACATCACAACAGACGTACTTAACAACAAGTCCTTCGAATGAACTGTTCCAAACACCACAGTTGTTCTTGTGACTGTCTCCTTAGACCACTGAAGTCAGAGTGAGCTACTCAGGAACAGATCCTCCTTTTTATACGTACGACAATTCAAAAGGGTCCTTGAATTTCTACCTGAAAAACTAATTAGTTTCTCAACCAATGGGCATCACCCATTAAACTTCATATTAACCGTAATTACCTTCAAATTCAGAATCCTTCAATAAAATAATCATCACAAGATAGTAAGGAAAGGTTATGCAGCAAACGGAACCCAGTGACGATTGCTTTCGACGTCATGTGAGCTACGTTTGCTGAATAAATTTTCCGAAGTCAAAAACTTGCTACAAGAGATGCAAAAGGAAAGGTTATTCAGCAAACATAACCCAGTGACAATTCTTTTGTGACGTCATATGAGCTAGGATTGCCGAATGAATTTTCCGAAGTCTAAAACCTATTGCTGGAGATGTCAACGGAGAGGTTATTCAGCAAACATAACCCTGTGACATTTGATTTTGACGTCACATATGAGCTAAGTTTGTTGAACAAATTTTCCATGGCTAAAAAGGCGCTGTCGATGATATCCAGGGTAAATATTGAGCAAACTCACCCCAGTTATGGTTGTTGAAAACATGACTAGAGGCTTGTTTACTGAATTTTTACACTTAACATATTTCGTCAATCTTTGTTTGTAAAATATTGGCGCATTCCGATCAAATTGTTCAGAAAACATAACCCAGTAATGATTTTAGCACCTTTACATAAACTGAATTAGGTTTTCCGAAAATTATCATCTTACATAAATTGTATAAATGGATTTCGATAAAAACTATGCCAACTGAAAAGCATTTTGTTTAGAACACAAGACAATCAATCAACATTTACTAAAAAACTAAATTTTATTTTATTGGTGTTAATTCCAGACCGGTCATAAAGCACGACCACTGTGATATGAATAGCCCATCCAAATCACATCACAACAGACGTACTTAACAACAAGTCCTTCGAATGAACTGTTCCAAACACCACAGTTGTTCTTGTGACTGTCTCCTTAGACCACTGAAGTCAGAGTGAGCTGCTCAGGAACAGATCCTCCTTTTTATACGTACGACAATTCAAAAGGGTCCTTGAATTTCTACCTGAAAAACTAATTAGTTTCTCAACTAATGGGCATCACCCACTAAACTTCATATTACCCATAATTACCTTCAAATTCAGAATCCTTCAATAAAATAATCATCACAAGATAGTAAGGAAAGGTTATTCAGCAAACATAACCCAGTGACAATTGTTTTGTGACGTCATATGAGCTAGGATTGCCGAATGAATTCTCCGATGTCAAAAACTTGCTACAAGAGATGCAAAAGGAAAGGTTATTCAGCAAACATAACTCAGTGACGGTTGTTATTTGACGTCATATGAGCTAGGTTTTCTGAATAAACATTTCGAGATTTATTAAAAAATTATTACAGATGGAAAAGGAAAGGTTATTCAGCAAACATAACCCAGTGACAATTCTTTTGTGACGTCATATGAGCTAGGATTGCCGAATGAATTTTCCGATGTCAAAAACTTGCTACAAGAGATGCAAAAGGAAAGGTTATTCAGCAAACATAACTCAGTGACGGTTGTTATTTGACGTCATATGAGCTAGGTTTTCTGAATAAACATTTCGAGATTTATTAAAAAAAATACTACAGATGGAAAAGGAAAGGTTATTCAGCAAACATAACCCAGTGACAATTCTTTTGTGACGTCATATGAGCTAGGATTGCCGAATGAATTTTCCGATGTCAAAAACTTGCTACAAGAGATGCAAAAGGAAAGGTTATTCAGCAAACATAACTCAGTGACGGTTGTTATTTGACGTCATATGAGCTAGGTTTTCTGAATAAACATTTCGAGATTTATTAAAAAAAATACTACAGATGGAAAAGGAAAGGTTATTCAGCAAACATAACCCAGTGACAATTCTTTTGTGACGTCATATGAGCTAGGATTGCCGAATGAATTTTCCGATGTCAAAAACTTGCTACAAGAGATGCAAAAGGAAAGGTTATTCAGCAAACATAACCCAGTGACGGTTGTTATTTGACGTCATATGAGCTAGGTTTTCTGAATAAACATTTCGAGATTTATTAAAAAAAAAACTACAGATGGAAAAGGAAAGGTTATTCAGCAAACATAACCCAGTGACAATTGTTTTGTGACGTCATATGAGCTAGGATTGCCGAATGAATTTTCCGATGTCAAAAACTTGCTACAAGAGATGCAAAAGGAAAGGTTATTCAGCAAACATAACTCAGTGACGGTTGTTATTTGACGTCATATGAGCTAGGTTTTCTGAATAAACATTTCGAGATTTATTAAAAAAAATACTACAGATGGAAAAGGAAAGGTTATTCAGCAAACATAACCCAGTGACAATTCTTTTGTGACGTCATATGAGCTAGGATTGCCGAATGAATTTTCCGATGTCAAAAACTTGCTACAAGAGATGCAAAAGGAAAGGTTATTCAGCAAACATAACTCAGTGACGGTTGTTATTTGACGTCATATGAGCTAGGTTTTCTGAATAAACATTTCGAGATTTATTAAAAAAAAATACTACAGATGGAAAAGGAAAGGTTATTCAGCAAACATAACCCAGTGACAATTCTTTTGTGACGTCATATGAGCTAGGATTGCCGAATGAATTTTCCGATGTCAAAAACTTGCTACAAGAGATGCAAAAGGAAAGGTTATTCAGCAAACATAACTCAGTGACGGTTGTTATTTGACGTCATATGAGCTAGGTTTTCTGAATAAACATTTCGAGATTTATTAAAAAAAATACTACAGATGGAAAAGGAAAGGTTATTCAGCAAACATAACCCAGTGACAATTCTTTTGTGACGTCATATGAGCTAGGATTGCCGAATGAATTTTCCGATGTCAAAAACTTGCTACAAGAGATGCAAAAGGAAAGGTTATTCAGCAAACATAACTCAGTGACGGTTGTTATTTGACGTCATATGAGCTAGGTTTTCTGAATAAACATTTCGAGATTTATTAAAAAAAATACTACAGATGGAAAAGGAAAGGTTATTCAGCAAACATAACCCAGTGACAATTCTTTTGTGACGTCATATGAGCTAGGATTGCCGAATGAATTTTCCGATGTCAAAAACTTGCTACAAGAGATGCAAAAGGAAAGGTTATTCAGCAAACATAACTCAGTGACGGTTGTTATTTGACGTCATATGAGCTAGGTTTTCTGAATAAACATTTCGAGATTTATTAAAAAAAAAATACTACAGATGGAAAAGGAAAGGTTATTCAGCAAACATAACCCAGTGACAATTCTTTTGTGACGTCATATGAGCTAGGATTGCCGAATGAATTTTCCGAAGTCTAAAACCTATTGCTGGAGATGTCAACGGAGAGGTTATTCAGCAAACATAACCCTGTGACATTTGATTTTGACGTCACATATGAGCTAAGTTTGTTGAACAAATTTTCCTTGGCTAAAAAGGCGCTGTCGATGATATCCGGGGTAAATATTGAGCAAACTCACCCCAGTTATGGTTGTTAAAAACATGACTAGAGGCTTGTTTACTGAATTTTTACACTTAACATATTTCGTCAATCTTTGTTTGTAAAATATTGGCGCATTCCGATCAAATTGTTCAGAAAACATAACCCAGTAATGATTTTAGCACCTTTACATAAACTGAATTAGGTTTTCCGAAAATTATCATCTTACATAAATTGTATAAATGGATTTTGATAAAAACTATGCCAACTGAAAAGCATTTTGTTTAGAACACAAGACAATCAATCAACATTTACTAAAAAACTAAATTTTATTTTATTGGTGTTAATTCCAGACCGGTCATAAAGCACGACCACTGTGATATGAATAGCCCATCCAAATCACATCACAACAGACGTACTTAACAACAAGTCCTTCGAATGAACTGTTCCAAACACCACAGTTGTTCTTGTGACTGTCTCCTTAGACCACTGAAGTCAGAGTGAGCTGCTCAGGAACAGATCCTCCTTTTTATACGTACGACAATTCAAAAGGGTCCTTGAATTTCTACCTGAAAAACTAATTAGTTTCTCAACCAATGGGCATCACCCATTAAACTTCATATTACCCATAATTACCTTCAAATTCAGAATCCTTCAATAAAATAATCATCACAAGATAGTAAGGAAAGGTTATGCAGCAAACGGAACCCAGTGACAATTCTTTTGTGACGTCATATGAGCTAGGATTGCCGAATGAATTTTCCGATGTCAAAAACTTGCTACAAGAGATGCAAAAGGAAAGGTTATTCAGCAAACATAACTCAGTGACGGTTGTTATTTGACGTCATATGAGCTAGGTTTTCTGAATAAACATTTCGAGATTTATTAAAAAAAATACTACAGATGGAAAAGGAAAGGTTATTCAGCAAACATAACCCAGTGACAATTCTTTTGTGACGTCATATGAGCTAGGATTGCCGAATGAATTTTCCGATGTCAAAAACTTGCTACAAGAGATGCAAAAGGAAAGGTTATTCAGCAAACATAACTCAGTGACGGTTGTTATTTGACGTCATATGAGCTAGGTTTTCTGAATAAACATTTCGAGATTTATTAAAAAAAATACTACAGATGGAAAAGGAAAGGTTATTCAGCAAACATAACCCAGTGACAATTCTTTTGTGACGTCATATGAGCTAGGATTGCCGAATGAATTTTCCGATGTCAAAAACTTGCTACAAGAGATGCAAAAGGAAAGGTTATTCAGCAAACATAACTCAGTGACGGTTGTTATTTGACGTCATATGAGCTAGGTTTTCTGAATAAACATTTCGAGATTTATTAAAAAAAAAATACTACAGATGGAAAAGGAAAGGTTATTCAGCAAACATAACCCAGTGACAATTCTTTTGTGACGTCATATGAGCTAGGATTGCCGAATGAATTTTCCGAAGTCTAAAACCTATTGCTGGAGATGTCAACGGAGAGGTTATTCAGCAAACATAACCCTGTGACATTTGATTTTGACGTCACATATGAGCTAAGTTTGTTGAACAAATTTTCCTTGGCTAAAAAGGCGCTGTCGATGATATCCGGGGTAAATATTGAGCAAACTCACCCCAGTTATGGTTGTTAAAAACATGACTAGAGGCTTGTTTACTGAATTTTTACACTTAACATATTTCGTCAATCTTTGTTTGTAAAATATTGGCGCATTCCGATCAAATTGTTCAGAAAACATAACCCAGTAATGATTTTAGCACCTTTACATAAACTGAATTAGGTTTTCCGAAAATTATCATCTTACATAAATTGTATAAATGGATTTTGATAAAAACTATGCCAACTGAAAAGCATTTTGTTTAGAACACAAGACAATCAATCAACATTTACTAAAAAACTAAATTTTATTTTATTGGTGTTAATTCCAGACCGGTCATAAAGCACGACCACTGTGATATGAATAGCCCATCCAAATCACATCACAACAGACGTACTTAACAACAAGTCCTTCGAATGAACTGTTCCAAACACCACAGTTGTTCTTGTGACTGTCTCCTTAGACCACTGAAGTCAGAGTGAGCTGCTCAGGAACAGATCCTCCTTTTTATACGTACGACAATTCAAAAGGGTCCTTGAATTTCTACCTGAAAAACTAATTAGTTTCTCAACCAATGGGCATCACCCATTAAACTTCATATTACCCATAATTACCTTCAAATTCAGAATCCTTCAATAAAATAATCATCACAAGATAGTAAGGAAAGGTTATGCAGCAAACGGAACCCAGTGACAATTCTTTTGTGACGTCATGTGAGCTACGTTTGCTGAATAAATTTTCCGAAGTCAAAAACTTGCTACAAGAGATGCAAAAGGAAAGGTTATTCAGCAAACATAACCCAGTGACGGTTGTTATTTGACGTCATATGAGCTAGGTTTTCTGAATAAACATTTCGAGATTTATTAAAAAAAAAAACTACAGATGGAAAAGGAAAGGTTATTCAGCAAACATAACCCAGTGACAATTGTTTTGTGACGTCATATGAGCTAGGATTGCCGAATGAATTCTCCGATGTCAAAAACTTGCTACAAGAGATGCAAAAGGAAAGGTTATTCAGCAAACATAACTCAGTGACGGTTGTTATTTGACGTCATATGAGCTAGGTTTTCTGAATAAACATTTCGAGATTTATTAAAAAAAAATACTACAGATGGAAAAGGAAAGGTTATTCAGCAAACATAACCCAGTGACAATTCTTTTGTGACGTCATATGAGCTAGGATTGCCGAATGAATTTTCCGATGTCAAAAACTTGCTACAAGAGATGCAAAAGGAAAGGTTATTCAGCAAACATAACTCAGTGACGGTTGTTATTTGACGTCATATGAGCTAGGTTTTCTGAATAAACATTTCGAGATTTATTAAAAAAAATACTACAGATGGAAAAGGAAAGGTTATTCAGCAAACATAACCCAGTGACAATTCTTTTGTGACGTCATATGAGCTAGGATTGCCGAATGAATTTTCCGAAGTCTAAAACCTATTGCTGGAGATGTCAACGGAGAGGTTATTCAGCAAACATAACCCTGTGACATTTGATTTTGACGTCACATATGAGTTAAGTTTGTTGAACAAATTTTCCATGGCTAAAAAGGCGCTGTCGATGATATCCAGGGTAAATATTGAGCAAACTCACCCCAGTTATGGTTGTTAAAAACATGACTAGAGGTTTGTTTACTGAATTTTTACACTTAACATATTTCGTCAATCTTTGTTTGTAAAATATTGGCGCATTCCGATCAAATTGTTCAGAAAACATAACCCAGTAATGATTTTAGCACTTTTACATAAACTGAATTAGGTTTTCCGAAAATTATCATCTTACATAAATTGTGTAAATGGATTTTGATAAAAACTATGCCAACTGAAAAGCATATTGTTTAGAACACAAGACAATCAATCAACATTTACTAAAAAACTAAATTTTATTTTATTGGTGTTAATTCCAGACCGGTCATAAAGCACGACCACTGTGATATGAATAGCCCATCCAAATCACATCACAACAGACGTACTTAACAACAAGTCCTTCGAATGAACTGTTCCAAACACCACAGTTGTTCTTGTGACTGTCTCCTTAGACCACTGAAGTCAGAGTGAGCTGCTCAGGAACAGATCCTCCTTTTTATACGTACGACAATTCAAAAGGGTCCTTGAATTTCTACCTGAAAAACTAATTAGTTTCTCAACCAATGGGCATCACCCATTAAACTTCATATTAACCGTAATTACCTTCAAATTCAGAATCCTTCAATAAAATAATCATCACAAGATACTAAGGAAAGGTTATGCAGCAAACGGAACCCAGTGACGATTGCTTTTGACGTCATGTGAGCTACATTTGCTGAATAAATTTTCCGAAGTCAAAAACTTGCTACAAGAGATGCAAAAGGAAAGGTTATTCAGCAAACATAACCCAGTGACGGTTGTTATTTGACGTCATATGAGCTAGGTTTTCTGAATAAACATTTCGAGATTTGTTAAAAAAAAAAACTACAGATGGAAAAGGAAAGGTTATTCAGCAAACATAACCCAGTGACAATTCTTTTGTGACGTCATATGAGCTAGGATTGCCGAATGAATTTTCCGATGTCAAAAACTTGCTACAAGAGATGCAAAAGGAAAGGTTATTCAGCAAACATAACCCAGTGACGGTTGTTATTTGACGTCATATGAGCTAGGTTTTCTGAATAAACATTTCGAGATTTATTAAAAAAAATACTACAGATGGAAAAGGAAAGGTTATTCAGCAAACATAACCCAGTGACAATTGTTTTGTGACGTCATATGAGCTAGGATTGCCGAATGAATTTTCCGATGTCAAAAACTTGCTACAAGAGATGCAAAAGGAAAGGTTATTCAGCAAACATAACCCAGTGACGGTTGTTATTTGACGTCATATGAGCTAGGTTTTCTGAATAAACATTTCGAGATTTATTAAAAAAAAATACTACAGATGGAAAAGGAAAGGTTATTCAGCAAACATAACCCAGTGACAATTCTTTTGTGACGTCATATGAGCTAGGATTGCCGAATGAATTTTCCGATGTCAAAAACTTGCTACAAGAGATGCAAAAGGAAAGGTTATTCAGCAAACATAACTCAGTGACGGTTGTTATTTGACGTCATATGAGCTAGGTTTTCTGAATAAACATTTCGAGATTTATTAAAAAAAATACTACAGATGGAAAAGGAAAGGTTATTCAGCAAACATAACCCAGTGACAATTCTTTTGTGACGTCATATGAGCTAGGATTGCCGAATGAATTTTCCGATGTCAAAAACTTGCTACAAGAGATGCAAAAGGAAAGGTTATTCAGCAAACATAACTCAGTGACGGTTGTTATTTGACGTCATATGAGCTAGGTTTTCTGAATAAACATTTCGAGATTTATTAAAAAAAATACTACAGATGGAAAAGGAAAGGTTATTCAGCAAACATAACCCAGTGACAATTCTTTTGTGACGTCATATGAGCTAGGATTGCCGAATGAATTTTCCGATGTCAAAAACTTGCTACAAGAGATGCAAAAGGAAAGGTTATTCAGCAAACATAACTCAGTGACGGTTGTTATTTGACGTCATATGAGCTAGGTTTTCTGAATAAACATTTCGAGATTTATTAAAAAAAAAAATACTACAGATGGAAAAGGAAAGGTTATTCAGCAAACATAACCCAGTGACAATTCTTTTGTGACGTCATATGAGCTAGGATTGCCGAATGAATTTTCCGATGTCAAAAACTTGCTACAAGAGATGCAAAAGGAAAGGTTATTCAGCAAACATAACTCAGTGACGGTTGTTATTTGACGTCATATGAGCTAGGTTTTCTGAATAAACATTTCGAGATTTATTAAAAAAAAAAATACTACAGATGGAAAAGGAAAGGTTATTCAGCAAACATAACCCAGTGACAATTCTTTTGTGACGTCATATGAGCTAGGATTGCCGAATGAATTTTCCGAAGTCTAAAACCTATTGCTGGAGATGTCAACGGAGAGGTTATTCAGCAAACATAACCCTGTGACATTTGATTTTGACGTCACATATGAGCTAAGTTTGTTGAACAAATTTTCCTTGGCTAAAAAGGCGCTGTCGATGATATCCAGGGTAAATATTGAGCAAACTCACCCCAGTTATGGTTGTTAAAAACATGACTAGAGGCTTGTTTACTGAATTTTTACACTTAACATATTTCGTCAATCTTTGTTTGTAAAATATTGGCGCATTCCGATCAAATTGTTCAGAAAACATAACCCAGGAATGATTTTAGCACCTTTACATAAACTGAATTAGGTTTTCCGAAAATTATCATCTTACATAAATTGTATAAATGGATTTTGATAAAAACTATGCCAACTGAAAAGCATTTTGTTTAGAACACAAGACAATCAATCAACATTTACTAAAAAACTAAATTTTATTTTATTGGTGTTAATTCCAGACCGGTCATAAAGCACGACCACTGTGATATGAATAGCCCATCCAAATCACATCACAACAGACGTACTTAACAACAAGTCCTTCGAATGAACTGTTCCAAACACCACAGTTGTTCTTGTGACTGTCTCCTTAGACCACTGAAGTCAGAGTGAGCTGCTCAGGAACAGATCCTCCTTTTTATACGTACGACAATTCAAAAGGGTCCTTGAATTTCTACCTGAAAAACTAATTAGTTTCTCAACCAATGGGCATCACCCATTAAACTTCATATTACCCATAATTACCTTCAAATTCAGAATCCTTCAATAAAATAATCATCACAAGATAGTAAGGAAAGGTTATGCAGCAAACGGAACCCAGTGACAATTCTTTTGTGACGTCATGTGAGCTACGTTTGCTGAATAAATTTTCCGAAGTCAAAAACTTGCTACAAGAGATGCAAAAGGAAAGGTTATTCAGCAAACATAACCCAGTGACGGTTGTTATTTGACGTCATATGAGCTAGGTTTTCTGAATAAACATTTCGAGATTTATTAAAAAAAAAAACTACAGATGGAAAAGGAAAGGTTATTCAGCAAACATAACCCAGTGACAATTGTTTTGTGACGTCATATGAGCTAGGATTGCCGAATGAATTCTCCGATGTCAAAAACTTGCTACAAGAGATGCAAAAGGAAAGGTTATTCAGCAAACATAACTCAGTGACGGTTGTTATTTGACGTCATATGAGCTAGGTTTTCTGAATAAACATTTCGAGATTTATTAAAAAAAAATACTACAGATGGAAAAGGAAAGGTTATTCAGCAAACATAACCCAGTGACAATTCTTTTGTGACGTCATATGAGCTAGGATTGCCGAATGAATTTTCCGAAGTCTAAAACCTATTGCTGGAGATGTCAACGGAGAGGTTATTCAGCAAACATAACCCTGTGACATTTGATTTTGACGTCACATATGAGCTAAGTTTGTTGAACAAATTTTCCATGGCTAAAAAGGCGCTGTCGATGATATCCAGGGTAAATATTGAGCAAACTCACCCCAGTTATGGTTGTTGAAAACATGACTAGAGGCTTGTTTACTGAATTTTTACACTTAACATATTTCGTCAATCTTTGTTTGTAAAATATTGGCGCATTCCGATCAAATTGTTCAGAAAACATAACCCAGTAATGATTTTAGCACCTTTACATAAACTGAATTAGGTTTTCCGAAAATTATCATCTTACATAAATTGTATAAATGGATTTCGATAAAAACTATGCCAACTGAAAAGCATTTTGTTTAGAACACAAGACAATCAATCAACATTTACTAAAAAACTAAATTTTATTTTATTGGTGTTAATTCCAGACCGGTCATAAAGCACGACCACTGTGATATGAATAGCCCATCCAAATCACATCACAACAGACGTACTTAACAACAAGTCCTTCGAATGAACTGTTCCAAACACCACAGTTGTTCTTGTGACTGTCTCCTTAGACCACTGAAGTCAGAGTGAGCTGCTCAGGAACAGATCCTCCTTTTTATACGTACGACAATTCAAAAGGGTCCTTGAATTTCTACCTGAAAAACTAATTAGTTTCTCAACCAATGGGCATCACCCATTAAACTTCATATTACCCATAATTACCTTCAAATTCAGAATCCTTCAATAAAATAATCATCACAAGATAGTAAGGAAAGGTTATGCAGCAAACGGAACCCAGTGACAATTCTTTTGTGACGTCATGTGAGCTACGTTTGCTGAATAAATTTTCCGAAGTCAAAAACTTGCTACAAGAGATGCAAAAGGAAAGGTTATTCAGCAAACATAACCCAGTGACGGTTGTTATTTGACGTCATATGAGCTAGGTTTTCTGAATAAACATTTCGAGATTTATTAAAAAAAAAAACTACAGATGGAAAAGGAAAGGTTATTCAGCAAACATAACCCAGTGACAATTGTTTTGTGACGTCATATGAGCTAGGATTGCCGAATGAATTCTCCGATGTCAAAAACTTGCTACAAGAGATGCAAAAGGAAAGGTTATTCAGCAAACATAACTCAGTGACGGTTGTTATTTGACGTCATATGAGCTAGGTTTTCTGAATAAACATTTCGAGATTTATTAAAAAAAAATACTACAGATGGAAAAGGAAAGGTTATTCAGCAAACATAACCCAGTGACAATTCTTTTGTGACGTCATATGAGCTAGGATTGCCGAATGAATTTTCCGATGTCAAAAACTTGCTACAAGAGATGCAAAAGGAAAGGTTATTCAGCAAACATAACTCAGTGACGGTTGTTATTTGACGTCATATGAGCTAGGTTTTCTGAATAAACATTTCGAGATTTATTAAAAAAAAAAATACTACAGATGGAAAAGGAAAGGTTATTCAGCAAACATAACCCAGTGACAATTCTTTTGTGACGTCATATGAGCTAGGATTGCCGAATGAATTTTCCGATGTCAAAAACTTGCTACAAGAGATGCAAAAGGAAAGGTTATTCAGCAAACATAACTCAGTGACGGTTGTTATTTGACGTCATATGAGCTAGGTTTTCTGAATAAACATTTCGAGATTTATTAAAAAAAAAATACTACAGATGGAAAAGGAAAGGTTATTCAGCAAACATAACCCAGTGACAATTCTTTTGTGACGTCATATGAGCTAGGATTGCCGAATGAATTTTCCGAAGTCTAAAACCTATTGCTGGAGATGTCAACGGAGAGGTTATTCAGCAAACATAACCCTGTGACATTTGATTTTGACGTCACATATGAGCTAAGTTTGTTGAACAAATTTTCCTTGGCTAAAAAGGCGCTGTCGATGATATCCAGGGTAAATATTGAGCAAACTCACCCCAGTTATGGTTGTTAAAAACATGACTAGAGGCTTGTTTACTGAATTTTTACACTTAACATATTTCGTCAATCTTTGTTTGTAAAATATTGGCGCATTCCGATCAAATTGTTCAGAAAACATAACCCAGTAATGATTTTAGCACCTTTACATAAACTGAATTAGGTTTTCCGAAAATTATCATCTTACATAAATTGTATAAATGGATTTTGATAAAAACTATGCCAACTGAAAAGCATTTTGTTTAGAACACAAGACAATCAATCAACATTTACTAAAAAACTAAATTTTATTTTATTGGTCTTAATTCCAGACCGGTCATAAAGCACGACCACTGTGATATGAATAGCCCATCCAAATCACATCACAACAGACGTACTTAACAACAAGTCCTTCGAATGAACTGTTCCAAACACCACAGTTGTTCTTGTGACTGTCTCCTTAGACCACTGAAGTCAGAGTGAGCTGCTCAGGAACAGATCCTCCTTTTTATGCGTACGACAATTCAAAAGGGTCCTTGAATTTCTACCTGAAAAACTAATTAGTTTCTCAACCAATGGGCATCACCCATTAAACTTCATATTAACCGTAATTACCTTCAAATTCAGAATCCTTCAATAAAATAATCATCACAAGATAGTAAGGAAAGGTTATGCAGCAAACGGAACCCAGTGACGATTGCTTTTGACGTCATGTGAGCTACGTTTGCTGAATAAATTTTCCGAAGTCAAAAACTTGCTACAAGAGATGCAAAAGGAAAGGTTATTCAGCAAACATAACTCAGTGACGGTTGTTATTTGACGTCATATGAGCTAGGTTTTCTGAATAAACATTTCTAGATTTATTAAAAAAAATACTACAGATGGAAAAGGAAAGGTTATTCAGCAAACATAACCCAGTGACAATTCTTTTGTGACGTCATATGAGCTAGGATTGCCGAATGAATTTTCCGATGTCAAAAACTTGCTACAAGAGATGCAAAAGGAAAGGTTATTCAGCAAACATAACTCAGTGACGGTTGTTATTTGACGTCATATGAGCTAGGTTTTCTGAATAAACATTTCTAGATTTATTAAAAAAAATACTACAGATGGAAAAGGAAAGGTTATTCAGCAAACATAACCCAGTGACAATTCTTTTGTGACGTCATATGAGCTAGGATTGCCGAATGAATTTTCCGAAGTCTAAAACCTATTGCTGGAGATGTCAACGGAGAGGTTATTCAGCAAACATAACCCTGTGACGTTTGATTTTGACGTCACATATGAGCTAAGTTTGTTGAACAAATTTTCCATGGTTAAAAAGGCGCTGTCGATGATATCCAGGGTAAATATTGAGCAAACTCACCCCAGTTATGGTTGTTAAAAACATGACTAGAGGCTTGTTTACTGAATTTTTACACTTATCATATTTCGTCAATCGTTGTTTGTAAAATATTGTCGCATTCCGATCAAATTGTTCAGAAAACATAACCCAGTAATGATTTTAGCACTTTAACATAAACTGAATTAGGTTTTCCTAAAATTATCATCTTACATAAATTGTATAAATGGATTTTGATAAAAACTATGCCAACTGAAAAGCATTTTGTTTAGAACACAAGACAATCAATCAACATTTACTAAAAAACTAAATTTTATTTTATTGGTGTTAATTCCAGACCGGTCATAAAGCACGACCACTGTGATATGAATAGCCCATCCAAATCACATCACAACAGACGTACTTAACAACAAGTCCTTCGAATGAACTGTTCCAAACACCACAGTTGTTCTTGTGACTGTCTCCTTAGACCACTGAAGTCAGAGTGAGCTGCTCAGGAACAGATCCTCCTTTTTATACGTATGACAATTCAAAAGGGTCCTTGAATTTCTACCTGAAAAACTAATTAGTTTCTCAACCAATGGGCATCACCCATTAAACTTCATATTAACCGTAATTACCTTCAAATTCAGAATCCTTCAATAAAATAATCATCACAAGATAGTAAGGAAAGGTTATGCAGCAAACGGAACCCAGTGACGATTGCTTTTGACGTCATGTGAGCTACGTTTGCTGAATAAATTTTCCGAAGTCAAAAACTTGCTACAAGAGATGCAAAAGGAAAGGTTATTCAGCAAACATAACTCAGTGACGGTTGTTATTTGACGTCATATGAGCTAGGTTTTCTGAATAAACATTTCGAGATTTATTAAAAAAAAATACTACAGATGGAAAAGGAAAGGTTATTCAGCAAACATAACCCAGTGACAATTCTTTTGTGACGTCATATGAGCTAGGATTGCCGAATGAATTTTCCGAAGTCTAAAACCTATTGCTGGAGATGTCAACGGAGAGGTTATTCAGCAAACATAACCCTGTGACATTTGATTTTGACGTCACATATGAGCTAAGTTTGTTGAACAAATTTTCCATGGCTAAAAAGGCGCTGTCGATGATATCCAGGGTAAATATTGAGCAAACTCACCCCAGTTATGGTTGTTGAAAACATGACTAGAGGCTTGTTTACTGAATTTTTACACTTATCATATTTCGTCAATCGTTGTTTGTAAAATATTGTCGCATTCCGATCAAATTGTTCAGAAAACATAACCCAGTAATGATTTTAGCACTTCTACATAAACTGAATTAGGTTTTCCGAAAATTATCATCTTACATAAATTGTATAAATGGATTTTGATAAAAACTATGCCAACTGAAAAGCATTTTGTTTAGAACACAAGACAATTAATCAACATTTACTAAAAAACTAAATTTTATTTTATTGGTGTTAATTCCAGACCGGTCATAAAGCACGACCACTGTGATATGAATAGCCCATCCAAATCACATCACAACAGACGTACTTAACAACAAGTCCTTCGAATGAACTGTTCCAAACACCACAGTTGTTCTTGTGACTGTCTCCTTAGACCACTGAAGTCAGAGTGAGCTGCTCAGGAACAGATCCTCCTTTTTATACGTATGACAATTCAAAAGGGTCCTTGAATTTCTACCTGAAAAACTAATTAGTTTCTCAACCAATGGGCATCACCCATTAAACTTCATATTAACCGTAATTACCTTCAAATTCAGAATCCTTCAATAAAATAATCATCACAAGATAGTAAGGAAAGGTTATGCAGCAAACGGAACCCAGTGACGATTGCTTTTGACGTCATGTGAGCTACGTTTGCTGAATAAATTTTCCGAAGTCAAAAACTTGCTACAAGAGATGCAAAAGGAAAGGTTATTCAGCAAACATAACTCAGTGACGGTTGTTATTTGACGTCATATGAGCTAGGTTTTCTGAATAAACATTTCGAGATTTATTAAAAAAAAATACTACAGATGGAAAAGGAAAGGTTATTCAGCAAACATAACCCAGTGACAATTCTTTTGTGACGTCATATGAGCTAGGATTGCCGAATGAATTTTCCGAAGTCTAAAACCTATTGCTGGAGATGTCAACGGAGAGGTTATTCAGCAAACATAACCCTGTGACATTTGATTTTGACGTCACATATGAGCTAAGTTTGTTGAACAAATTTTCCATGGCTAAAAAGGCGCTGTCGATGATATCCAGGGTAAATATTGAGCAAACTCACCCCAGTTATGGTTGTTGAAAACATGACTAGAGGCTTGTTTACTGAATTTTTACACTTAACATATTTCGTCAATCTTTGTTTGTAAAATATTGTCGCATTCCGATCAAATTGTTCAGAAAACATAACCCAGTAATGATTTTAGCACTTTTACATAAACTGAATTAGGTTTTCCTAAAATTATCATCTTACATAAATTGTATAAATGGATTTTGATAAAAACTATGCCAACTGAAAAGCATTTTGTTTAGAACACAAGACAATCAATCAACATTTACTAAAAAACTAAATTTTATTTTATTGGTCTTAATTCCAGACCGGTCATAAAGCACGACCACTGTGATATGAATAGCCCATCCAAATCACATCACAACAGACGTACTTAACAACAAGTCCTTCGAATGAACTGTTCCAAACACCACAGTTGTTCTTGTGACTGTCTCCTTAGACCACTGAAGTCAGAGTGAGCTGCTCAGGAACAGATCCTCCTTTTTATACGTACGACAATTCAAAAGGGTCCTTGAATTTCTACCTGAAAAACTAATTAGTTTCTCAACCAATGGGCATCACCCATTAAACTTCATATTAACCGTAATTACCTTCAAATTCAGAATCCTTCAATAAAATAATCATCACAAGATAGTAAGGAAAGGTTATGCAGCAAACGGAACCCAGTGACGATTGCTTTTGACGTCATGTGAGCTACGTTTGCTGAATAAATTTTCCGAAGTCAAAAACTTGCTACAAGAGATGCAAAAGGAAAGGTTATTCAGCAAACATAACTCAGTGACGGTTGTTATTTGACGTCATATGAGCTAGGTTTTCTGAATAAACATTTCTAGATTTATTAAAAAAAATACTACAGATGGAAAAGGAAAGGTTATTCAGCAAACATAACCCAGTGACAATTCTTTTGTGACGTCATATGAGCTAGGATTGCCGAATGAATTTTCCGAAGTCTAAAACCTATTGCTGGAGATGTCAACGGAGAGGTTATTCAGCAAACATAACCCTGTGGCATTTGATTTTGACGTCACATATGAGCTAAGTTTGTTGAACAAATTTTCCATGGCTAAAAAGGCGCTGTCGATGATATCCAGGGTAAATATTGAGCAAACTCACCCCAGTTATGGTTGTTAAAAACATGACTAGAGGCTTGTTTACTGAATTTTTACACTTAACATATTTCGTCAATCGTTGTTTGTAAAATATTGTCGCATTCCGATCAAATTGTTCAGAAAACATAACCCAGTAATGATTTTAGCACTTTTACATAAACTGAATTAGGTTTTCCGAAAATTATCATCTTACATAAATTGTATAAATGGATTTTGATAAAAACTATGCCAACTGAAAAGCATTTTGTTTAGAACACAAGACAATCAATCAACATTTACTAAAAAACTAAATTTTATTTTATTGGTGTTAATTCCAGACCGGTCATAAAGCACGACCACTGTGATATGAATAGCCCATCCAAATCACATCACAACAGACGTACTTAACAACAAGTCCTTCGAATGAACTGTTCCAAACACCACAGTTGTTCTTGTGACTGTCTCCTTAGACCACTGAAGTCAGAGTGAGCTGCTCAGGAACAGATCCTCCTTTTTATGCGTACGACAATTCAAAAGGGTCCTTGAATTTCTACCTGAAAAACTAATTAGTTTCTCAACCAATGGGCATCACCCATTAAACTTCATATTAACCGTAATTACCTTCAAATTCAGAATCCTTCAATAAAATAATCATCACAAGATAGTAAGGAAAGGTTATGCAGCAAACGGAACCCAGTGACGATTGCTTTTGACGTCATGTGAGCTACGTTTGCTGAATAAATTTTCCGAAGTCAAAAACTTGCTACAAGAGATGCAAAAGGAAAGGTTATTCAGCAAACATAACTCAGTGACGGTTGTTATTTGACGTCATATGAGCTAGGTTTTCTGAATAAACATTTCTAGATTTATTAAAAAAAATACTACAGATGGAAAAGGAAAGGTTATTCAGCAAACATAACCCAGTGACAATTCTTTTGTGACGTCATATGAGCTAGGATTGCCGAATGAATTTTCCGATGTCAAAAACTTGCTACAAGAGATGCAAAAGGAAAGGTTATTCAGCAAACATAACTCAGTGACGGTTGTTATTTGACGTCATATGAGCTAGGTTTTCTGAATAAACATTTCTAGATTTATTAAAAAAAATACTACAGATGGAAAAGGAAAGGTTATTCAGCAAACATAACCCAGTGACAATTCTTTTGTGACGTCATATGAGCTAGGATTGCCGAATGAATTTTCCGAAGTCTAAAACCTATTGCTGGAGATGTCAACGGAGAGGTTATTCAGCAAACATAACCCTGTGACGTTTGATTTTGACGTCACATATGAGCTAAGTTTGTTGAACAAATTTTCCATGGTTAAAAAGGCGCTGTCGATGATATCCAGGGTAAATATTGAGCAAACTCACCCCAGTTATGGTTGTTAAAAACATGACTAGAGGCTTGTTTACTGAATTTTTACACTTATCATATTTCGTCAATCGTTGTTTGTAAAATATTGTCGCATTCCGATCAAATTGTTCAGAAAACATAACCCAGTAATGATTTTAGCACTTTAACATAAACTGAATTAGGTTTTCCTAAAATTATCATCTTACATAAATTGTATAAATGGATTTTGATAAAAACTATGCCAACTGAAAAGCATTTTGTTTAGAACACAAGACAATCAATCAACATTTACTAAAAAACTAAATTTTATTTTATTGGTGTTAATTCCAGACCGGTCATAAAGCACGACCACTGTGATATGAATAGCCCATCCAAATCACATCACAACAGACGTACTTAACAACAAGTCCTTCGAATGAACTGTTCCAAACACCACAGTTGTTCTTGTGACTGTCTCCTTAGACCACTGAAGTCAGAGTGAGCTGCTCAGGAACAGATCCTCCTTTTTATACGTATGACAATTCAAAAGGGTCCTTGAATTTCTACCTGAAAAACTAATTAGTTTCTCAACCAATGGGCATCACCCATTAAACTTCATATTAACCGTAATTACCTTCAAATTCAGAATCCTTCAATAAAATAATCATCACAAGATAGTAAGGAAAGGTTATGCAGCAAACGGAACCCAGTGACGATTGCTTTTGACGTCATGTGAGCTACGTTTGCTGAATAAATTTTCCGAAGTCAAAAACTTGCTACAAGAGATGCAAAAGGAAAGGTTATTCAGCAAACATAACTCAGTGACGGTTGTTATTTGACGTCATATGAGCTAGGTTTTCTGAATAAACATTTCGAGATTTATTAAAAAAAAATACTACAGATGGAAAAGGAAAGGTTATTCAGCAAACATAACCCAGTGACAATTCTTTTGTGACGTCATATGAGCTAGGATTGCCGAATGAATTTTCCGAAGTCTAAAACCTATTGCTGGAGATGTCAACGGAGAGGTTATTCAGCAAACATAACCCTGTGACATTTGATTTTGACGTCACATATGAGCTAAGTTTGTTGAACAAATTTTCCATGGCTAAAAAGGCGCTGTCGATGATATCCAGGGTAAATATTGAGCAAACTCACCCCAGTTATGGTTGTTGAAAACATGACTAGAGGCTTGTTTACTGAATTTTTACACTTATCATATTTCGTCAATCGTTGTTTGTAAAATATTGTCGCATTCCGATCAAATTGTTCAGAAAACATAACCCAGTAATGATTTTAGCACTTCTACATAAACTGAATTAGGTTTTCCGAAAATTATCATCTTACATAAATTGTATAAATGGATTTTGATAAAAACTATGCCAACTGAAAAGCATTTTGTTTAGAACACAAGACAATTAATCAACATTTACTAAAAAACTAAATTTTATTTTATTGGTGTTAATTCCAGACCGGTCATAAAGCACGACCACTGTGATATGAATAGCCCATCCAAATCACATCACAACAGACGTACTTAACAACAAGTCCTTCGAATGAACTGTTCCAAACACCACAGTTGTTCTTGTGACTGTCTCCTTAGACCACTGAAGTCAGAGTGAGCTGCTCAGGAACAGATCCTCCTTTTTATACGTATGACAATTCAAAAGGGTCCTTGAATTTCTACCTGAAAAACTAATTAGTTTCTCAACCAATGGGCATCACCCATTAAACTTCATATTAACCGTAATTACCTTCAAATTCAGAATCCTTCAATAAAATAATCATCACAAGATAGTAAGGAAAGGTTATGCAGCAAACGGAACCCAGTGACGATTGCTTTTGACGTCATGTGAGCTACGTTTGCTGAATAAATTTTCCGAAGTCAAAAACTTGCTACAAGAGATGCAAAAGGAAAGGTTATTCAGCAAACATAACTCAGTGACGGTTGTTATTTGACGTCATATGAGCTAGGTTTTCTGAATAAACATTTCGAGATTTATTAAAAAAAAATACTACAGATGGAAAAGGAAAGGTTATTCAGCAAACATAACCCAGTGACAATTCTTTTGTGACGTCATATGAGCTAGGATTGCCGAATGAATTTTCCGAAGTCTAAAACCTATTGCTGGAGATGTCAACGGAGAGGTTATTCAGCAAACATAACCCTGTGACATTTGATTTTGACGTCACATATGAGCTAAGTTTGTTGAACAAATTTTCCATGGCTAAAAAGGCGCTGTCGATGATATCCAGGGTAAATATTGAGCAAACTCACCCCAGTTATGGTTGTTGAAAACATGACTAGAGGCTTGTTTACTGAATTTTTACACTTAACATATTTCGTCAATCTTTGTTTGTAAAATATTGTCGCATTCCGATCAAATTGTTCAGAAAACATAACCCAGTAATGATTTTAGCACTTTTACATAAACTGAATTAGGTTTTCCTAAAATTATCATCTTACATAAATTGTATAAATGGATTTTGATAAAAACTATGCCAACTGAAAAGCATTTTGTTTAGAACACAAGACAATCAATCAACATTTACTAAAAAACTAAATTTTATTTTAATGGTGTTAATTCCAGACCGGTCATAAAGCACGACCACTGTGATATGAATAGCCCATCCAAATCACATCACAACAGACGTACTTAACAACAAGTCCTTCGAATGAACTGTTCCAAACACCACAGTTGTTCTTGTGACTGTCTCCTTAGACCACTGAAGTCAGAGTGAGCTACTCAGGAACAGATCCTCCTTTTTATACGTACGACAATTCAAAAGGGTCCTTGAATTTCTACCTGAAAAACTAATTAGTTTCTCAACCAATGGGCATCACCCATTAAACTTCATATTAACCGTAATTACCTTCAAATTCAGAATCCTTCAATAAAATAATCATCACAAGATAGTAAGGAAAGGTTATGCAGCAAACGGAACCCAGTGACGATTGCTTTTGACGTCATGTGAGCTACGTTTGCTGAATAAATTTTCCGAAGTCAAAAACTTGCTACAAGAGATGCAAAAGGAAAGGTTATTCAGCAAACATAACCCAGTGACGGTTGTTATTTGACGTCATATGAGCTAGGTTTTCTGAATAAACATTTCGAGATTTATTAAAAAAAATACTACAGATGGAAAGGAAAGGTTATTCAGCAAACATAACCCAGTGACAATTCTTTTGTGACGTCATATGAGCTAGGATTGCCGAATGAATTTTCCGATGTCAAAAACTTGCTACAAGAGATGCAAAAGGAAAGGTTATTCAGCAAACATAACTCAGTGACGGTTGTTATTTGACGTCATATGAGCTAGGTTTTCTGCATAAACATTTCGAGATTTATTAAAAAAAAAATACTACAGATGGAAAAGGAAAGGTTATTCAGCAAACATAACCCAGTGACAATTCTTTTGTGACGTCATATGAGCTAGGATTGCCGAATGAATTTTCCGAAGTCAAAAACTTGCTACAAGAGATGCAAAAGGAAAGGTTATTCAGCAAACATAACTCAGTGACGGTTGTTATTTGACGTCATATGAGCTAGGTTTTCTGAATAAACATTTCGAGATTTATTAAAAAAAAATACTACAGATGGAAAAGGAAAGGTTATTCAGCAAACATAACCCAGTGACAATTCTTTTGTGACGTCATATGAGCTAGGATTGCCGAATGAATTTTCCGAAGTCTAAAACCTATTGCTGGAGATGTCAACGGAGAGGTTATTCAGCAAACATAACCCTGTGACATTTGATTTTGACGTCACATATGAGCTAAGTTTGTTGAACAAATTTTCCTTGGCTAAAAAGGCGCTGTCGATGATATCCGGGGTAAATATTGAGCAAACTCACCCCAGTTATGGTTGTTAAAAACATGACTAGAGGCTTGTTTACTGAATTTTTACACTTAACATATTTCGTCAATCTTTGTTTGTAAAATATTGGCGCATTCCGATCAAATTGTTCAGAAAACATAACCCAGTAATGATTTTAGCACTTTTACATAAACTGAATTAGGTTTTCCTAAAATTATCATCTTACATAAATTGTATAAATGGATTTTGATAAAAACTATGCCAACTGAAAAGCATTTTGTTTAGAACACAAGACAATCAATCAACATTTACTAAAAAACTAAATTTTATTTTATTGGTGTTAATTCCAGACCGGTCATAAAGCACGACCACTGTGATATGAATAGCCCATCCAAATCACATCACAACAGACGTACTTAACAACAAGTCCTTCGAATGAACTGTTCCAAACACCACAGTTGTTCTTGTGACTGTCTCCTTAGACCACTGAAGTCAGAGTGAGCTGCTCAGGAACAGATCCTCCTTTTTATACGTACGACAATTCAAAAGGGTCCTTGAATTTCTACCTGAAAAACTAATTAGTTTCTCAACCAATGGGCATCACCCATTAAACTTCATATTACCCATAATTACCTTCAAATTCAGAATCCTTCAATAAAATAATCATCACAAGATAGTAAGGAAAGGTTATGCAGCAAACGGAACCCAGTGACAATTCTTTTGTGACGTCATGTGAGCTACGTTTGCTGAATAAATTTTCCGAAGTCAAAAACTTGCTACAAGAGATGCAAAAGGAAAGGTTATTCAGCAAACATAACCCAGTGACGGTTGTTATTTGACGTCATATGAGCTAGGTTTTCTGAATAAACATTTCGAGATTTATTAAAAAAAAAAACTACAGATGGAAAAGGAAAGGTTATTCAGCAAACATAACCCAGTGACAATTGTTTTGTGACGTCATATGAGCTAGGATTGTCGAATGAATTTTCCGATGTCAAAAACTTGCTACAAGAGATGCAAAAGGAAAGGTTATTCAGCAAACATAACCCAGTGACGGTTGTTATTTGACGTCATATGAGCTAGGTTTTCTGAATAAACATTTCGAGATTTATTAAAAAATTATTACAGATGGAAAAGGAAAGGTTATTCAGCAAACATAACCCAGTGACAATTCTTTTGTGACGTCATATGAGCTAGGATTGCCGAATGAATTTTCCGATGTCAAAAACTTGCTACAAGAGATGCAAAAGGAAAGGTTATTCAGCAAACATAACCCAGTGACGGTTGTTATTTGACGTCATATGAGCTAGGTTTTCTGAATAAACATTTCGAAATTTATAAAAAAAAATTACTACAGATGGAAAAGGAAAGGTTATTCAGCAAACATAACCCAGTGACAATTCTTTTGTGACGTCATATGAGCTAGGATTGCCGAATGAATTTTCCGATGTCAAAAACTTGCTACAAGAGATGCAAAAGGAAAGGTTATTCAGCAAACATAACCCAGTGACGGTTGTTATTTGACGTCATATGAGCTAGGTTTTCTGAATAAACATTTCGAGATTTATTAAAAAAAACTACTACAGATGGAAAAGGAAAGGTTATTCAGCAAACATAACCCAGTGACAATTCTTTTGTGACGTCATATGAGCTAGGATTGCCGAATGAATTTTCCGAAGTCTAAAACCAATTGCTTGAGATGTCAACGGAGAGGTTATTCAGCAAACATAACCCTGTGACATTTGATTTTGACGTCACATATGAGCTAAGTTTGTTGAACAAATTTTCCATGGCTAAAAAGGCGCTGTCGATGATATCCAGGGTAAATATTGAGCAAACTCACCCCAGTTATGGTTGTTAAAAACATGACTAGAGGTTTGTTTACTGAATTTTTACACTTATCATATTTCGTCAATCGTTGTTTGTAAAATATTGTCGCATTCCGATCAAATTGTTCAGAAAACATAACCCAGTAATGATTTTAGCACTTTTACATAAACTGAATTAGGTTTTCCTAAAATTATCATCTTACATAAATTGTATAAATGGATTTTGATAAAAACTATGCCAACTGAAAAGCATTTTGTTTAGAACACAAGACAATCAATCAACATTTACTAAAAAACTAAATTTTATTTTATTGGTGTTAATTCTAGACCGGTCATAAAGCACGACCACTGTGATATGAATAGCCCATCCAAATCACATCACAACAGACGTACTTAACAACAAGTCCTTCGAATGAACTGTTCCAAACACCACAGTTGTTCTTGTGACTGTCTCCTTAGACCACTGAAGTCAGAGTGAGCTGCTCAGGAACAGATCCTCCTTTTTATACGTACGACAATTCAAAAGGGTCCTTGAATTTCTACCTGAAAAACTAATTAGTTTCTCAACCAATGGGCATCACCCATTAAACTTCATATTAACCGTAATTACCTTCAAATTCAGAATCCTTCAATAAAATAATCATCACAAGATAGTAAGGAAAGGTTATCCAGCAAACGGAACCCAGTGATGATTGCTTTTGACGTCATGTGAGCTACGTTTGCTGAATAAATTTTCCGAAGTCAAAAACTTGCTACAAGAGATGCAAAAGGAAAGGTTATTCAGCAAACATAACCCAGTGACGGTTGTTATTTGACGTCATATGAGCTAGGTTTTCTGAATAAACATTTCGAGATTTATTAAAAAAAACTACTACAGATGGAAAAGGAAAGGTTATTCAGCAAACATAACCCAGTGACAATTCTTTTGTGACGTCATATGAGCTAGGATTGCCGAATGAATTTTCCGAAGTCTAAAACCTATTGCTGGAGATGTCAACGGAGAGGTTATTCAGCAAACATAACCCTGTGACATTTGATTTTGACGTCACATATGAGCTAAGTTTGTTGAACAAATTTTCCATGGCTAAAAAGGCGCTGTCGATGATATCCAGGGTAAATATTGAGCAAACTCACCCCAGTTATGGTTGTTAAAAACATGACTAGAGGTTTGTTTACTGAATTTTTACACTTATCATATTTCGTCAATCGTTGTTTGTAAAATATTGTCGCATTCCGATCAAATTGTTCAGAAAACATAACCCAGTAATGATTTTAGCACTTCTACATAAACTGAATTAGGTTTTCCGAAAATTATCATCTTACATAAATTGTATAAATGGATTTTGATAAAAACTATGCCAACTGAAAAGCATTTTGTTTAGAACACAAGACAATCAATCAACATTTACTAAAAAACTAAATTTTATTTTATTTGTGTTAATTCCAGACCGGTCATAAAGCACGACCACTGTGATATGAATAGCCCATCCAAATCACATCACAACAGACGTACTTAACAACAAGTCCTTCGAATGAACTGTTCCAAACACCACAGTTGTTCTTGTGACTGTCTCCTTAGACCACTGAAGTCAGAGTGAGCTGCTCAGGAACAGATCCTCCTTTTTATACGTACGACAATTCAAAAGGGTCCTTGAATTTCTACCTGAAAAACTAATTAGTGTCTCAACCAATGGGCATCACCCATTAAACTTCATATTAACCGTAATTACCTTCAAATTCAGAATCCTTCAAAAAAATAATCATCACAAGATAGTAAGAAAAGGTTATCCAGCAAACGGAACCCAGTGATGATTGCTTTTGACGTCATGTGAGCTACGTTTGCTGAATAAATTTTCCGAAGTCAAAAACTTGCTACAAGAGATGCAAAAGGAAAGGTTATTCAGCAAACATAACCCAGTGACGGTTGTTATTTGACGTCATATGAGCTAGGTTTTCTGAATAAACATTTCGAGATTTATTAAAAAAAATACTACAGATGGAAAAGGAAAGGTTATTCAGCAAACATAACCCAGTGACAATTCTTTTGTGACGTCATATGAGCTAGGATTGCCGAATGAATTTTCCGAAGTCTAAAACCTATTGCTGGAGATGTCAACGGAGAGGTTATTCAGCAAACATAACCCTGTGACATTTGATTTTGACGTCACATATGAGCTAAGTTTGTTGAACAAATTTTCCATGGCTAAAAAGGCGCTGTCGATGATATCCAGGGTAAATATTGAGCAAACTCACCCCAGTTATGGTTGTTAAAAACATGACTAGAGGCTTGTTTACTGAATTTTTACACTTAACATATTTCGTCAATCTTTGTTTGTAAAATATTGGCGCATTCCGATCAAATTGTTCAGAAAACATAACCCAGTAATGATTTTAGCACCTTTACATAAACTGAATTAGGTTTTCCGAAAATTATCATCTTACATAAATTGTATAAATGGATTTCGATAAAAACTATGCCAACTGAAAAGCATTTTGTTTAGAACACAAGACAATCAATCAACATTTACTAAAAAACTAAATTTTATTTTATTGGTGTTAATTCCAGACCGGTCATAAAGCACGACCACTGTGATATGAATAGCCCATCCAAATCACATCACAACAGACGTACTTAACAACAAGTCCTTCGAATGAACTGTTCCAAACACCACAGTTGTTCTTGTGACTGTCTCCTTAGACCACTGAAGTCAGAGTGAGCTGCTCAGGAACAGATCCTCCTTTTTATACGTACGACAATTCAAAAGGGTCCTTGAATTTCTACCTGAAAAACTAATTAGTTTCTCAACCAATGGGCATCACCCATTAAACTTCATATTACCCATAATTACCTTCAAATTCAGAATCCTTCAATAAAATAATCATCACAAGATAGTAAGGAAAGGTTATGCAGCAAACGGAACCCAGTGACAATTCTTTTGTGACGTCATGTGAGCTACGTTTGCTGAATAAATTTTCCGAAGTCAAAAACTTGCTACAAGAGATGCAAAAGGAAAGGTTATTCAGCAAACATAACCCAGTGACGGTTGTTATTTGACGTCATATGAGCTAGGTTTTCTGAATAAACATTTCGAGATTTATTAAAAAAAAAAACTACAGATGGAAAAGGAAAGGTTATTCAGCAAACATAACCCAGTGACAATTCTTTTGTGACGTCATGTGAGCTACGTTTGCTGAATAAATTTTCCGAAGTCAAAAACTTGCTACAAGAGATGCAAAAGGAAAGGTTATTCAGCAAACATAACTCAGTGACGGTTGTTATTTGACGTCATATGAGCTAGGTTTTCTGAATAAACATTTCTAGATTTATTAAAAAAAATACTACAGATGGAAAAGGAAAGGTTATTCAGCAAACATAACCGAGTGACAATTCTTTTGTGACGTCATATGAGCTAGGATTGCCGAATGAATTTTCCGATGTCAAAAACTTGCTACAAGAGATGCAAAAGGAAAGGTTATTCAGCAAACATAACTCAGTGACGGTTGTTATTTGACGTCATATGAGCTAGGTTTTCTGAATAAACATTTCTAGATTTATTAAAAAAAAATACTACAGATGGAAAAGGAAAGGTTATTCAGCAAACATAACCCAGTGACAATTCTTTTGTGACGTCATATGAGCTAGGATTGCCGAATGAATTTTCCGAAGTCTAAAACCTATTGCTGGAGATGTCAACGGAGAGGTTATTCAGCAAACATAACCCTGTGACATTTGATTTTGACGTCACATATGAGCTAAGTTTGTTGAACAAATTTTCCATGGCTAAAAAGGCGCTGTCGATGATATCCAGGGTAAATATTGAGCAAACTCACCCCAGTTATGGTTGTTAAAAACATGACTAGAGGCTTGTTTACTGAATTTTTACACTTATCATATTTCGTCAATCGTTGTTTGTAAAATATTGTCGCATTCCGATCAAATTGTTCAGAAAACATAACCCAGTAATGATTTTAGCACTTTTACATAAACTGAATTAGGTTTTCCTAAAATTATCATCTTACATAAATTGTATAAATGGATTTTGATAAAAACTATGCCAACTGAAAAGCATTTTGTTTAGAACACAAGACAATTAATCAACATTTACTAAAAAACTAAATTTTATTTTATTGGTGTTAATTCCAGACCGGTCATAAAGCACGACCACTGTGATATGAATAGCCCATCCAAATCACATCACAACAGACGTACTTAACAACAAGTCCTTCGAATGAACTGTTCCAAACACCACAGTTGTTCTTGTGACTGTCTCCTTAGACCACTGAAGTCAGAGTGAGCTGCTCAGGAACAGATCCTCCTTTTTATACGTACGACAATTCAAAAGGGTCCTTGAATTTCTACCTGAAAAACTAATTAGTTTCTCAACCAATGGGCATCACCCATTAAACTTCATATTACCCATAATTACCTTCAAATTCAGAATCCTTCAATAAAATAATCATCACAAGATAGTAAGGAAAGGTTATGCAGCAAACGGAACCCAGTGACAATTCTTTTGTGACGTCATGTGAGCTACGTTTGCTGAATAAATTTTCCGAAGTCAAAAACTTGCTACAAGAGATGCAAAAGGAAAGGTTATTCAGCAAACATAACCCAGTGACGGTTGTTATTTGACGTCATATGAGCTAGGTTTTCTGAATAAACATTTCGAGATTTATTAAAAAAAAACTACAGATGGAAAAGGAAAGGTTATTCAGCAAACATAACCCAGTGACAATTCTTTTGTGACGTCATGTGAGCTACGTTTGCTGAATAAATTTTCCGAAGTCAAAAACTTGCTACAAGAGATGCAAAAGGAAAGGTTATTCAGCAAACATAACTCAGTGACGGTTGTTATTTGACGTCATATGAGCTAGGTTTTCTGAATAAACATTTCTAGATTTATTAAAAAAAATACTACAGATGGAAAAGGAAAGGTTATTCAGCAAACATAACCGAGTGACAATTCTTTTGTGACGTCATATGAGCTAGGATTGCCGAATGAATTTTCCGATGTCAAAAACTTGCTACAAGAGATGCAAAAGGAAAGGTTATTCAGCAAACATAACTCAGTGACGGTTGTTATTTGACGTCATATGAGCTAGGTTTTCTGAATAAACATTTCTAGATTTATTAAAAAAAAATACTACAGATGGAAAAGGAAAGGTTATTCAACAAACATAACCCAGTGACAATTCTTTTGTGACGTCATATGAGCTAGGATTGCCGAATGAATTTTCCGAAGTCTAAAACCTATTGCTGGAGATGTCAACGGAGAGGTTATTCAGCAAACATAACCCTGTGACGTTTGATTTTGACGTCACATATGAGCTAAGTTTGTTGAACAAATTTTCCATGGCTAAAAAGGCGCTGTCGATGATATCCAGGTTAAATATTGAGCAAACTCACCCCAGTTATGGTTGTTAAAAACATGACTAGAGGCTTGTTTACTGAATTTTTACACTTATCATATTTCGTCAATCGTTGTTTGTAAAATATTGTCGCATTCCGATCAAATTGTTCAGAAAACATAACCCAGTAATGATTTTAGCACTTCTACATAAACTGAATTAGGTTTTCCGAAAATTATCATCTTACATAAATTGTATAAATGGATTTTGATAAAAACTATGCCAACTGAAAAGCATTTTGTTTAGAACACAAGACAATCAATCAACATTTACTAAAAAACTAAATTTTATTTTAATGGTGTTAATTCCAGACCGGTCATAAAGCACGACCACTGTGATATGAATAGCCCATCCAAATCACATCACAACAGACGTACTTAACAACAAGTCCTTCGAATGAACTGTTCCAAACACCACAGTTGTTCTTGTGACTGTCTCCTTAGACCACTGAAGTCAGAGTGAGCTACTCAGGAACAGATCCTCCTTTTTATACGTACGACAATTCAAAAGGGTCCTTGAATTTCTACCTGAAAAACTAATTAGTTTCTCAACCAATGGGCATCACCCATTAAACTTCATATTAACCGTAATTACCTTCAAATTCAGAATCCTTCAATAAAATAATCATCACAAGATAGTAAGGAAAGGTTATGCAGCAAACGGAACCCAGTGACGATTGCTTTTGACGTCATGTGAGCTACGTTTGCTGAATAAATTTTCCGAAGTCAAAAACTTGCTACAAGAGATGCAAAAGGAAAGGTTATTCAGCAAACATAACCCAGTGACGGTTGTTATTTGACGTCATATGAGCTAGGTTTTCTGAATAAACATTTCGAGATTTATTAAAAAAAATACTACAGATGGAAAAGGAAAGGTTATTCAGCAAACATAACCCAGTGACAATTCTTTTGTGACGTCATATGAGCTAGGATTGCCGAATGAATTTTCCGAAGTCTAAAACCTATTGCTGGAGATGTCAACGGAGAGGTTATTCAGCAAACATAACCCTGTGACATTTGATTTTGACGTCACATATGAGCTAAGTTTGTTGAACAAATTTTCCATGGCTAAAAAGGCGCTGTCGATGATATCCAGGGTAAATATTGAGCAAACTCACCCCAGTTATGGTTGTTAAAAACATGACTAGAGGCTTGTTTACTGAATTTTTACACTTAACATATTTCGTCAATCTTTGTTTGTAAAATATTGGCGCATTCCGATCAAATTGTTCAGAAAACATAACCCAGTAATGATTTTAGCACCTTTACATAAACTGAATTAGGTTTTCCGAAAATTATCATCTTACATAAATTGTATAAATGGATTTCGATAAAAACTATGCCAACTGAAAAGCATTTTGTTTAGAACACAAGACAATCAATCAACATTTACTAAAAAACTAAATTTTATTTTATTGGTGTTAATTCCAGACCGGTCATAAAGCACGACCACTGTGATATGAATAGCCCATCCAAATCACATCACAACAGACGTACTTAACAACAAGTCCTTCGAATGAACTGTTCCAAACACCACAGTTGTTCTTGTGACTGTCTCCTTAGACCACTGAAGTCAGAGTGAGCTGCTCAGGAACAGATCCTCCTTTTTATACGTACGACAATTCAAAAGGGTCCTTGAATTTCTACCTGAAAAACTAATTAGTTTCTCAACCAATGGGCATCACCCATTAAACTTCATATTACCCATAATTACCTTCAAATTCAGAATCCTTCAATAAAATAATCATCACAAGATAGTAAGGAAAGGTTATGCAGCAAACGGAACCCAGTGACAATTCTTTTGTGACGTCATGTGAGCTACGTTTGCTGAATAAATTTTCCGAAGTCAAAAACTTGCTACAAGAGATGCAAAAGGAAAGGTTATTCAGCAAACATAACTCAGTGACGGTTGTTATTTGACGTCATATGAGCTAGGTTTTCTGAATAAACATTTCGAGATTCGAGCTAAATTTGTTGAACAAATTTTCCGTGGCTAAAAAGGCGCTGTCGATGATATCCAGGGTAAATATTGAGCAAACTCACCCCAGTTATGGTTGTTAAAAACATGACTAGAGGCTTGTTTACTGAATTTTTACACTTATCATATTTCGTCAATCGTTGTTTGTAAAATATTGTCGCATTCCGATCAAATTGTTCAGAAAACATAACCCAGTAATGATTTTAGCACTTTTACATAAACTGAATTAGGTTTTCCTAAAATTATCATCTTACATAAATTGTATAAATGGATTTTGATAAAAACTATGCCAACTGAAAAGCATTTTGTTTAGAACACAAGACAATCAATCAACATTTACTAAAAAACTAAATTTTATTTTAATGGTGTTAATTCCAGACCGGTCATAAAGCACGACCACTGTGATATGAATAGCCCATCCAAATCACATCGCAACAGACGTACTTAACAACAAGTCCTTCGAATGAACTGTTCCAAACACCATAGTTGTTCTTGTGACTGTCTCCTTAGACCACTGAAGTCAGAGTGAGCTACTCAGGAACAGATCCTCCTTTTTATACGTACGACAATTCAAAAGGGTCCTTGAATTTCTACCTGAAAAACTAATTAGTTTCTCAACCAATGGGCATCACCCATTAAACTTCATATTAACCGTAATTACCTTCAAATTCAGAATCCTTCAATAAAATAATCATCACAAGATAGTAAGGAAAGGTTATGCAGCAAACGGAACCCAGTGACGATTGCTTTTGACGTCATGTGAGCTACGTTTGCTGAATAAATTTTCCGAAGTCAAAAACTTGCTACAAGAGATGCAAAAGGAAAGGTTATTCAGCAAACATAACCCAGTGACGGTTGTTATTTGACGTCATATGAGCTAGGTTTTCTGAATAAACATTTCGAGATTTATTAAAAAAAATACCACAGATGGAAAAGGAAAGGTTATTCAGCAAACATAACCCAGTGACAATTCTTTTGTGACGTCATGTGAGCTAGGATTGCCGAATGAATTTTCCGAAGTCTAAAACCTATTGCTGGAGATGTCAACGGAGAGGTTATTCAGCAAACATAACCCTGTGACATTTGATTTTGACGTCACATATGAGCTAAGTTTGTTGAACAAATTTTCCATGGCTAAAAAGGCGCTGTCGATGATATCCAGGGTAAATATTGAGCAAACTCACCCCAGTTATGGTTGTTAAAAACATGACTAGAGGCTTGTTTACTGAATTTTTACACTTAACATATTTCGTCAATCTTTGTTTGTAAAATATTGGCGCATTCCGATCAAATTGTTCAGAAAACATAACCCAGTAATGATTTTAGCACCTTTACATAAACTGAATTAGGTTTTCCGAAAATTATCATCTTACATAAATTGTATAAATGGATTTCGATAAAAACTATGCCAACTGAAAAGCATTTTGTTTAGAACACAAGACAATCAATCAACATTTACTAAAAAACTAAATTTTATTTTATTGGTGTTAATTCCAGACCGGTCATAAAGCACGACCACTGTGATATGAATAGCCCATCCAAATCACATCACAACAGACGTACTTAACAACAAGTCCTTCGAATGAACTGTTCCAAACACCACAGTTGTTCTTGTGACTGTCTCCTTAGACCACTGAAGTCAGAGTGAGCTGCTCAGGAACAGATCCTCCTTTTTATACGTACGACAATTCAAAAGGGTCCTTGAATTTCTACCTGAAAAACTAATTAGTTTCTCAACCAATGGGCATCACCCATTAAACTTCATATTACCCATAATTACCTTCAAATTCAGAATCCTTCAATAAAATAATCATCACAAGATAGTAAGGAAAGGTTATGCAGCAAACGGAACCCAGTGACAATTCTTTTGTGACGTCATGTGAGCTACGTTTGCTGAATAAATTTTCCGAAGTCAAAAACTTGCTACAAGAGATGCAAAAGGAAAGGTTATTCAGCAAACATAACCCAGTGACGGTTGTTATTTGACGTCATATGAGCTAGGTTTTCTGAATAAACATTTCGAGATTTATTAAAAAAAAAAAACTACAGATGGAAAAGGAAAGGTTATTCAGCAAACATAACCCAGTGACAATTGTTTTGTGACGTCATATGAGCTAGGATTGCCGAATGAATTTTCCGATGTCAAAAACTTGCTACAAGAGATGCAAAAGGAAAGGTTATTCAGCAAACATAACCCAGTGACGGTTGTTATTTGACGTCATATGAGCTAGGTTTTCTGAATAAACATTTCGAGATTTATTAAAAAAAAAAACTACAGATGGAAAAGGAAAGGTTATTCAGCAAACATAACCCAGTGACAATTGTTTTGTGACGTCATATGAGCTAGGATTGCCGAATGAATTCTCCGATGTCAAAAACTTGCTACAAGAGATGCAAAAGGAAAGGTTATTCAGCAAACATAACTCAGTGACGGTTGTTATTTGACGTCATATGAGCTAGGTTTTCTGAATAAACATTTCGAGATTCGAGCTAAATTTGTTGAACAAATTTTCCGTGGCTAAAAAGGCGCTGTCGATGATATCCAGGGTAAATATTGAGCAAACTCACCCCAGTTATGGTTGTTAAAAACATGACTAGAGGTTTGTTTACTGAATTTTTACACTTAACATATTTCGTCAATCTTTGTTTGTAAAATATTGTCGCATTCCGATCAAATTGTTCAGAAAACATAACCCAGTAATGATTTTAGCACTTTTACATAAACTGAATTAGGTTTTCCGAAAATTATCATCTTACATAAATTGTGTAAATGGATTTTGATAAAAACTATGCCAACTGAAAAGCATTTTGTTTAGAACACAAGACAATCAATCAACATTTACTAAAAAACTAAATTTTATTTTATTGGTGTTAATTCCAGACCGGTCATAAAGCACGACCACTGTGATATGAATAGCCCATCCAAATCACATCACAACAGACGTACTTAACAACAAGTCCTTCAAATGAACTGTTCCAAACACCACAGTTGTTCTTGTGACTGTCTCCTTAGACCACTGAAGTCAGAGTGAGCTGCTCAGGAACAGATCCTCCTTTTTATACGTACGACAATTCAAAAGGGTCCTTGAATTTCTACCTGAAAAACTAATTAGTTTCTCAACCAATGGGCATCACCCATTAAACTTCATATTAACCGTAATTACCTTCAAATTCAGAATCCTTCAATAAAATAATCATCACAAGATAGTAAGGAAAGGTTATGCAGCAAACGGAACCCAGTGACGATTGCTTTTGACGTCATGTGAGCTACATTTGCTGAATAAATTTTCCGAAGTCAAAAACTTGCTACAAGAGATGCAAAAGGAAAGGTTATTCAGCAAACATAACCCAGTGACGGTTGTTATTTGACGTCATATGAGCTAGGTTTTCTGAATAAACATTTCGAGATTTATTAAAAAAAAAAAACTACAGATGGAAAAGGAAAGGTTATTCAGCAAACATAACCCAGTGACAATTGTTTTGTGACGTCATATGAGCTAGGATTGCCGAATGAATTTTCCGATGTCAAAAACTTGCTACAAGAGATGCAAAAGGAAAGGTTATTCAGCAAACATAACCCAGTGACGGTTGTTATTTGACGTCATATGAGCTAGGTTTTCTGAATAAACATTTCGAGATTTATTAAAAAAAAAACTACAGATGGAAAAGGAAAGGTTATTCAGCAAACATAACCCAGTGACAATTGTTTTGTGACGTCATATGAGCTAGGATTGCCGAATGAATTTTCCGATGTCAAAAACTTGCTACAAGAGATGCAAAAGGAAAGGTTATTCAGCAAACATAACCCAGTGACGGTTGTTATTTGACGTCATATGAGCTAGGTTTTCTGAATAAACATTTCGAGATTTATTAAAAAAAAAATACTACAGATGGAAAAGGAAAGGTTATTCAGCAAACATAACCCAGTGACAATTCTTTTGTGACGTCATATGAGCTAGGATTGCAGAATGAATTTTCCGATGTCAAAAACTTGCTACAAGAGATGCAAAAGGAAAGGTTATTCAGCAAACATAACTCAGTGACGGTTGTTATTTGACGTCATATGAGCTAGGTTTTCTGAATAAACATTTCGAGATTTATTAAAAAAAATACTACAGATGGAAAAGGAAAGGTTATTCAGCAAACATAACCCAGTGACAATTGTTTTGTGACGTCATATGAGCTAGGATTGCCGAATGAATTTTCCGATGTCAAAAACTTGCTACAAGAGATGCAAAAGGAAAGGTTATTCAGCAAACATAACTCAGTGACGGTTGTTATTTGACGTCATATGAGCTAGGTTTTCTGAATAAACATTTCGAGATTTATTAAAAAAAATACTACAGATGGAAAAGGAAAGGTTATTCAGCAAACATAACCCAGTGACAATTCTTTTGTGACGTCATATGAGCTAGGATTGCCGAATGAATTTTCCGATGTCAAAAACTTGCTACAAGAGATGCAAAAGGAAAGGTTATTCAGCAAACATAACTCAGTAACGGTTGTTATTTGACGTCATATGAGCTAGGTTTTCTGAATAAACATTTCGAGATTTATTAAAAAAAAATACTACAGATGGAAAAGGAAAGGTTATTCAGCAAACATAACCCAGTGACAATTCTTTTGTGACGTCATATGAGCTAGGATTGCCGAATGAATTTTCCGATGTCAAAAACTTGCTACAAGAGATGCAAAAGGAAAGGTTATTCAGCAAACATAACTCAGTGACGGTTGTTATTTGACGTCATATGAGCTAGGTTTTCTGAATAAACATTTCGAGATTTATTAAAAAAAAAATACTACAGATGGAAAAGGAAAGGTTATTCAGCAAACATAACCCAGTGACAATTCTTTTGTGACGTCATATGAGCTAGGATTGCCGAATGAATTTTCCGAAGTCTAAAACCTATTGCTGGAGATGTCAACGGAGAGGTTATTCAGCAAACATAACCCTGTGACATTTGATTTTGACGTCACATATGAGCTAAGTTTGTTGAACAAATTTTCCTTGGCTAAAAAGGCGCTGTCGATGATATCCAGGGTAAATATTGAGCAAACTCACCCCAGTTATGGTTGTTAAAAACATGACTAGAGGCTTGTTTACTGAATTTTTACACTTAACATATTTCGTCAATCTTTGTTTGTAAAATATTGGCGCATTCCGATCAAATTGTTCAGAAAACATAACCCAGTAATGATTTTAGCACCTTTACATAAACTGAATTAGGTTTTCCGAAAATTATCATCTTACATAAATTGTATAAATGGATTTTGATAAAAACTATGCCAACTGAAAAGCATTTTGTTTAGAACACAAGACAATCAATCAACATTTACTAAAAAACTAAATTTTATTTTATTGGTGTTAATTCCAGACCGGTCATAAAGCACGACCACTGTGATATGAATAGCCCATCCAAATCACATCACAACAGACGTACTTAACAACAAGTCCTTCGAATGAACTGTTCCAAACACCACAGTTGTTCTTGTGACTGTCTCCTTAGACCACTGAAGTCAGAGTGAGCTGCTCAGGAACAGATCCTCCTTTTTATACGTACGACAATTCAAAAGGGTCCTTGAATTTCTACCTGAAAAACTAATTAGTTTCTCAACCAATGGGCATCACCCATTAAACTTCATATTACCCATAATTACCTTCAAATTCAGAATCCTTCAATAAAATAATCATCACAAGATAGTAAGGAAAGGTTATGCAGCAAACGGAACCCAGTGACAATTCTTTTGTGACGTCATGTGAGCTACGTTTGCTGAATAAATTTTCCGAAGTCAAAAACTTGCTACAAGAGATGCAAAAGGAAAGGTTATTCAGCAAACATAACCCAGTGACGGTTGTTATTTGACGTCATATGAGCTAGGTTTTCTGAATAAACATTTCGAGATTTATTAAAAAAAAAACTACAGATGGAAAAGGAAAGGTTATTCAGCAAACATAACCCAGTGACAATTGTTTTGTGACGTCATATGAGCTAGGATTGTCGAATGAATTTTCCGATGTCAAAAACTTGCTACAAGAGATGCAAAAGGAAAGGTTATTCAGCAAACATAACCCAGTGACGGTTGTTATTTGACGTCATATGAGCTAGGTTTTCTGAATAAACATTTCGAAATTTATAAAAAAAAATTACTACAGATGGAAAAGGAAAGGTTATTCAGCAAACATAACCCAGTGACAATTCTTTTGTGACGTCATATGAGCTAGGATTGCCGAATGAATTTTCCGATGTCAAAAACTTGCTACAAGAGATGCAAAAGGAAAGGTTATTCAGCAAACATAACTCAGTGACGGTTGTTATTTGACGTCATATGAGCTAGGTTTTCTGAATAAACATTTCGAGATTTATTAAAAAAAAACTACTACAGATGGAAAAGGAAAGGTTATTCAGCAAACATAACCCAGTGACAATTCTTTTGTGACGTCATATGAGCTAGGATTGCCGAATGAATTTTCCGAAGTCTAAAACCTATTGCTGGAGATGTCAACGGAGAGGTTATTCAGCAAACATAACCCTGTGACATTTGATTTTGACGTCATATGAGCTAAGTTTGTTGAACAAATTTTCCTTGGCTAAAAAGGCGCTGTCGATGATATCCAGGGTAAATATTGAGCAAACTCACCCCAGTTATGGTTGTTAAAAACATGACTAGAGGCTTGTTTACTGAATTTTTACACTTAACATATTTCGTCAATCTTTGTTTGTAAAATATTGGCGCATTCCGATCAAATTGTTCAGAAAACATAACCCAGTAATGATTTTAGCACCTTTACATAAACTGAATTAGGTTTTCCGAAAATTATCATCTTACATAAATTGTATAAATGGATTTTGATAAAAACTATGCCAACTGAAAAGCATTTTGTTTAGAACACAAGACAATCAATCAACATTTACTAAAAAACTAAATTTTATTTTATTGGTGTTTATTCCAGACCGGTCATAAAGCACGACCACTGTGATATGAATAGCCCATCCAAATCACATCACAACAGACGTACTTAACAACAAGTCCTTCGAATGAACTATTCCAAACACCACAGTTGTTCTTGTGACTGTCTCCTTAGACCACTGAAGTCAGAGTGAGCTGCTCAGGAACAGATCCTCCTTTTTATACGTACGACAATTCAAAAGGGTCCTTGAATTTCTACCTGAAAAACTAATTAGTTTCTCAACCAATGGGCATCACCCATTAAACTTCATATTAACCGTAATTACCTTCAAATTCAGAATCCTTCAATAAAATAATCATCACAAGATAGTAAGGAAAGGTTATGCAGCAAACGGAACCCAGTGACGATTGCTTTTGACGTCATGTGAGCTACGTTTGCTGAATAAATTTTCCGAAGTCAAAAACCTGCTACAAGAGATGCAAAAGGAAAGGTTATTCAGCAAACATAACCCAGTGACAATTGTTTTGTGACGTCATATGAGCTAGGATTGCCGAATGAATTTTCCGATGTCAAAAACCTGCTACAAGAGATGCAAAAGGAAAGGTTATTCAGCAAACATAACCCAGTGACAATTCTTTTGTGACGTCATATGAGCTAGGATTGCCGAATGAATTTTCCGAAGTCTAAAACCTATTGCTGGAGATGTCAACGGAGAGGTTATTCAGCAAACATAACCCTGTGACATTTGATTTTGACGTCACATATGAGCTAAGTTTGTTGAACAAATTTTCCATGGCTAAAAAGGCGCTGTCGATGATATCCAGGGTAAATATTGAGCAAACTCACCCCAGTTATGGTTGTTAAAAACATGACTAGAGGCTTGTTTACTGAATTTTTACACTTAACATATTTCGTCAATCTTTGTTTGTAAAATATTGTCGCATTCCGATCAAATTGTTCAGAAAACATAATCCAGTAATGATTTTAGCACTTTTACATAAACTGAATTAGGTTTTCCGAAAATTATCATCTTACATAAATTGTATAAATGGATTTTGATAAAAACTATGCCAACTGAAAAGCATTTTTTAGAACACAAGACATTGAATCAACATTTACTTAAACTCCGGAAGATTAATTCGGTTATATGAATTCAAAGTTGTTGCTGGGTAGCCTGTAGGAAGTAACCAAAAGTCTATAGTTCGGGACAACGTGATGGGAAATAAAGTACTTGGGCTTTTCTAGAAGCAATTTAATTTTTCCATGCGTGATGCTGACAAGAAATGGGAGTACGCTGAAGCTCGGTCCATGGTCTATGAAATCAAGAAGAGGAATGTTTTGATAACCTACAAAACTCAGTCTTATCCCTATCGAATCAACATACACCGTCAAAATGGTCAAAATGCTAAAACAAGGTCGGGGAAACTCAACGATCATTTTTTCCAAGGGTTCCAAGACTATGGGAAGGATGTTAAATCAGTACTACACTCAGGGAGATTGAAAAAGATAAAATAAGATAATTTTATTCATCACAACACTTTGCGAGCGCGATACGGTTTAGTTGTAATGGAAGATTTGTAAAATTAGCGGCCACCGTCGTCTTAGTGTTGCTGCTCAACCTCCAGAGTGAAAACGGTGGAAAACTCCTTCACTGGTTGTATATGCCAAACACACATCTAAAAATGTGACTTGAAGTTATAAATTGCTGTGGAATTTTTGTTAAGGGCCAGACAGCTGAAAACTTGCCGGATTTCGAGAGGAAGTGAAAGTAAGTCATCCGATACCGTGGAAATGGGTTTGTCAACTCGTTTATGATGGGAATTATGAAGAAAAATGGGAGAATTCCGCGAGAAGCCATTGGACTAAAAAAAAAACCAAAATCCGAGAAAAATCACAATAAAATTATCACGCTTTACTTATCAACAAATCCTTCAAATGAACTATTTCAAAGGTTTCAACACACTACAGATGTCCTTCATTTAGAATTTATATGGTCATTGTGCCTGTCTTCTTGGATTACTGAAGTAAGGCCGAGCTGCTCTGAAACAGATCTTTCTTTTTATACGTACGGCAATTCAAAAGGGTTATTAGGTGAGATTCTTAACAATCTCACCTACTATAATCCTAACAAAATTTCATGTCCTCCGATCGCGCTCAAACTTGGCCAAAATGTGTTTCGCCACTTCCTGATCACGAATATATAGGGGGCTAAGTTACGTTCCCGGCCGGCCGGCCGGCCGGTCGCTCTTTGGAGCTTAATAGCTCCTAAACTAAAAAAGATATCGACTTGCGGTTTTCGGCAAAGGTTATATATCGTATGAAAATTGCAACTTGGTGCATTGACCCCCCACCCCCCACCCCTCCTTCCGCCATTTTGAATACCCCTCTTTTTTTGTTTTCTTAATGGCTCCGCCCCTATGGCATCGATCGGGCTCAAATTTTAGTATGTTATAGCTGGGCCTTAGGGCTTTTCAGCAATACCAAACTTAAGGTCCCCCGATCCCCCTGACCCGACAATTCTTAAAATGGCCATAACTCCTGTTCTAATTAACAGAATTTAGAAAGTGTGGGCTTTTTGGAAAGCTCCCATGAAATTCCACTTCCCCTTCTAACATCACAAGTTCATAAAACCACCGCTAGGGGCGCTATTTTTAAAAAGAAGATATTTCAATTTTCTAAGTTAAATAACTCAGAAATTCCTTTATGCATCGGGCTGAAATTTTAGTATGTTGTAGCCGTTGATTATACCTACCAAACAAAATATACTTAAGTCGATCCATAATCCCTGACTCGAGCTATAACGGGTCAAAGTTTGAATATTGACCGGCCTCTATCTCCGGTTCTAATTAACATATCGACTTAAATTTTGACTTTTTGGTTTTGTCTCGATGAACACTTTCAGATAGAATTTCAAAAAGTCACCACAGGTTGCGCTGCGATAGCGTCAAAATTCATTGAAATTCAAACTCATTTTTCTTAAAAATTCCTTTGTGCAAGTTACTGAAATTTTAGAGTGTTATAGTCCAGTCTAGGACGTTTCCAAAATGGTGCGTATGTACGCTGTGGTTTTAATAGAACCGGAGATATGAGGGGTCAAAGTTCACGAAATTCAAAAAAAATCATATCTCCGGTTCTATGTGACCGATTTTGATGAATGAGGGCTTAAACGAAAGATCTCACCAAATGCTACAACTTTCTAGAACATTTGAACTTCATGGGACCAACACGACGGGCGCCACAGTCGAAAAACCAATTTCAATATCACATAACCTCAATTATCTCGACTGTCGCTGAACCGATCTTGATGATTACTTCAACATAATTGTAGAGAACATTTGTCTCTATATTTAGTCTATACATCATTTTTCGATCAGATAATGCGATCTGAACGATTTTGTCGTTTAAGTGTGAAAAAATTGATTTTTCCCATAATAACGCTTTGAAACCACTCAGATGCCAATTTGACTACTTCTTCTCGACCAAGACAATTAAAATAGGGTTTTAAATGAAAAGTCTCACAAAATACAACAATTCTTTAGTATAGTTGAAGTTCATCAAATGAACACTTGGGGCGCTCTGGTTGAAAAAACGAGTTCAGAAACAAAAAACCACGCTTATCTCGGCTTCTGATTAATCGATGAGATCATGTTCTATAGCAAAATTATAGAGAACTTTCTGGTTTACGTTTCACCCATATATCACTTTTCTGTCAGTTCATCCAAATCCTTGAGGTTTTTCTTTTAATACAAAATTTGTATAATTTCACGAATTTGATTCAAGATAACTGAATGGCATCCCCCAACTTCAGCTCTAAATCGAATTTGCATACATTGCGAGTTAGCTCACATTAAGAATCTCACCTACAATAAACCGGTTAGGATTATCTGTCCCTTTAATTTCTACCTGAAAAAATAATTAGTTTCTTAACCAATGGACACAATTAAATTTCAGTTAATCATCAGTACCTTTAAATTCAAAAGTCTTTAAGCAACAGGATATTCACAACAGTCAAAATGTATATAAAAAGAAAGGTTACTGAACAAACGTAGTCCAGTGACGGCTATTATGACATTATATTTGCGAAGTCTGCCGAGTTAACATTTTCAAGTCGAAAACTTATTGCTGAAGATGGAAAAAGAAAGATTATTCACCAATCGGAAACCATTGGAAGTTGTATTTAGACCTTGTATGAGCTAAGTTAACCTAAAGCGCTTACTAAAGTTGAAAATTTATTGGCGGAGATGGAAAAGAAGGGTTATTCTGCAAACGTAACCTAGTAACGAATATATTTTAACGACATATGAGCTATTTTTGCCGAACGAACTTCTCCATGTTGAAAACTTCTTGCTTCAAAAGATAAGAAAAGGTTATTCAACAAACGTAATCCAGTGACGGCTGCATTTTGGCGATATATGAGCTCAGTTAGCATAATACCTTTTTCCAAAATTGAAAACTGATTACTCAATAGTAAAGGAAATATTATTCAGCGAACATAATCCAGTGACGGTTACATCTTGACGTAAAATAAGCTATGTTTATCGGACTAACTTTTCGAAGTAGAAAAATATTCCTGTAGATGGAAATAAAAACGTTATTCAGCAATCGCTACACCAGTAACAGTTGTTTTTGGAATTCATATGAGCTGAGTGTGCCGTGTGCACTTTCCGAAATCGAAAATTTATTGCTGGAAATGGAAAGGAAAGGTTATTCAGCAAACGTAACCCAGTGACGAATATATTTTGACGTCATATGAGCTGTGTTTACCGGACTAACTTTCCGAAGTAGAAAAATATTCCTGGAGACGGAAATTAAAACGTTATTCAGCAATCGCTACACCAGTAACAGTTGTTTTTGGATTTCATATGAGCTGAGTGGTGCACTTTCTGAAATCGAAAATTTATTGCTGGAAATGGAGAGGAAAGGTTATTCAGCAAACGTAACCCAGTGACGAATATATTTTGACGTCATATGAGCTGTGTTTACCGGACTAACTTTCCGAAGTAGAAAAATATTCCTGGAGAAGGAAATTAAAACGTTATTCAGCAATCACTACACAGTAACAGTTGTATTTGGATTTCATATGAGCTGAGTGGTGCACTTTCCGAAATCGAAAATTTATTGCTGGAAATGGAAAGGAAAGGTTATTCAGCAAACGTAACCCAGTGACGAATATATTTTGACGTCATATGAGCTGTGTTTACCGGAATAACTTTCCGAAGTAGAAAAATATTCCTGGAGAAGGAAATTAAAACGTTATTCAGCAATCGCTACACAGTAACAGTTGCTTATGGATTTCGTATGAGCTGAGTGGTGCACTTTCCGAAATCGAAAATTTATTGCTGGAAATGGAGAGGAAAGGTTATTCAGCAAACGTAACCCAGTGACGAATATATTTTGACGTCATATGAGCTGTGTTTACCGGACTAACTTTCCGAAGTAGAAAAATATTCCTGGAGACGGAAATTAAAACGTTATTCAGCAATCGCTACACCAGTAACAGTTGTTTTTGGATTTCATATGAGCTGAGTGGTGCACTTTCTGAAATCGAAAATTTATTGCTGGAAATGGAGAGGAAAGGTTATTCAGCAAACGTAACCCAGTGACGAATATATTTTGACGTCATATGAGCTGTGTTTACCGGACTAACTTTCCGAAGTAGAAAAATATTCCTGGAGAAGGAAATTAAAACGTTATTCAGCAATCACTACACAGTAACAGTTGTATTTGGATTTCATATGAGCTGAGTGGTGCACTTTCCGAAATCGAAAATTTATTGCTGGAAATGGAAAGGAAAGGTTATTCAGCAAACGTAACCCAGTGACGAATATATTTTGACGTCATATGAGCTGTGTTTACCGGACTAACTTTCCGAAGTAGAAAAATATTCCTGGAGAAGGAAATTAAAACGTTATTCAGCAATCGCTACATAGTAACAGTTGTATTTGGACCTCATATGAGCTGAGTGTGCCGTGTGCACTTTCCGAAATCGAAAATTTATTGCTGGAAATGGAGAGGAAAGGTTATTCAGCAAACGTAACCCAGTGACGAATATATTTTGACGTCATATGAGCTGTGTTTACCGGACTAACTTTCCGAAGTAGAAAAATATTCCTGGAGATGGAAATTAAAACGTTATTCAGCAATCGCTACATAGTAACAGTTGTATTTGGACCTCATATGAGCTGAGTGTGCCGTGTGCACTTTCCGAAATCGAAAATTTATTGCTGGAAATGGAGAGGAAAGATTATTCAGCAAACGTAACCCAGTGACGAATATATTTTGACGTCATATGAGCTGTGTTTACCGGACTAACTTTCCGAAGTAGAAAAATATTCCTGGAGATGGAAATTAAAACGTTATTCAGCAATCGCTACATAGTAACAGTTGTATTTGGACCTCATATGAGCTGAGTGTGCCGTGTGCACTTTCCGAAATCGAAAATTTATTGCTGGAAATGGAGAGGAAAGATTATTCAGCAAACGTAACCCAGTGACGAATATATTTTGACGTCATATGAGCTGTGTTTACCGGACTAACTTTCCGAAGTAGAAAAATATTCCTGGAGATGGAAATTAAAACGTTATTCAGCAATCGCTACACAGTAGCGGTTGTTTTTGGATTTCATATGAGCTGAGTGGTGCACTTTCCGAAATCGAAAATTTATTGCTGGAGATGGAAAGGAAAGGTTATTCAGCAAACGTAACCCAGTGTCGAATATATTTTGACGACATATGAATTATGTTTGCCGAATGGGCTTTCCTATGTCGAAAACTTTTTCCACAACTGTAACCCTGGCTTTTCCAAAGTCAAAAACGTCCTACTAGAGGTAGAAGAAGAAGTGTTATTCAGCAAACGTAACCCAGTGACGAATATATTTTGACGTCATGTGAGCTAGGTTTACTGAATAAATCTTCCAAATTGTGAATCTTGTTATCGGTGATTCAGCAGTGACTGTTTGGTAGACTGATTATAATATGGCACTGTTTTGTTGGAACTTTGTTGTATTATAAAAGATGGTTATTCGGAAAACTTAACCCAGTAATGAATATAGTTTCTCCACATTAACTGAATTATGTTTTCCGAAAATCACCATCCTGTTTTCTTTTGTTAATTTTGTGAGGTGCTGCAGCCGTTTGTACGGAAAACTTAACCCAGTAATTATTTGAATTTTGTTACAATATCTGAGTCAAGTTCTCCGAAAATCCGGCCACTGTGTTTTCGTATAGCAGGAAGCACGATTTTAATATTTTTGAGTCACAAAATATGTTGCCTATTGATGATGATTCCAGATCGGCCGTAAAGCACGACCACTGTGATATGAAAAATCCATTGTGATCACATCACAACAGACGTACTTTACAACAAATCCTTTGATATTAAAATTTTCACTCCTTTATTTGCAAAAGTTCTTGAGACTGATGGTTGTGACTAACTCCTGTGACTGCTAAACTTAAAATGAGTTGTGTAAAACAAGGTCATGCCTTTTATACGTACCCCAGTCGTAACGGTCAGTTAATTTCTACCTGTTATACTAATGAGCTTTCCAACCCAGGCAGAAACATTTCACCTAATCATAATATATATGTAGCTTTGTCTTTAAGGTAAAATTACCTGGGATCCAAAACGATCCTCATTTTGTGATTATAAACTTCTTGATAATAATAAACCTAGTGAAAGTAAACTATTTTAAAATACCATAGCTTTCACTCAAACGCGCAAAATATTCAGGCATTTTTACTTTTAAATCCTTGCTCTTTAGCATGATATCATATTGTATTATATGCTAGGTATGCCAAAATAAAAAAGAGGATTGGAAATATCAGACGTTTTTCAAATATTCGTTTAATTGATATTATAAATTTTATGTTTTTAATCATTTTATCAATCACTTTGCTTTATTTTCTAACAAACGATTGGGGTAGATAATTTGCGAATAATGTTGTAAATTATGCTTTTGTTCTTTTCAGAAATTCTATGAGAAATTCCTTTAGATGAAGGAATTCCAATGTGGTGGATTATTGTTTGGTTTATCAAAGACAATGAAGCTTTGAATATAGCCTCAACATTAGAAGGATTTCAGCCTTCGTCTTTGTTCATTGATTAGGCGTCAATAGAGAAGCATTTGAGAGTTTGCTAGAACAATTGAGATTGGGCATTAAATTGGACAATCACCCTGTTAGGATTAAGAATTTCACTTTGTTCTCCGCCATTGTATCGTATTGTGAGGAAAATAGAAATGTTTGGTTCTATTTCTGAATTTTACACAAAAACATTATCTTTCTTTAACACCAAATTATCTCTAAAAGCCTCAAATAAATCAGGATCGGAGAGAATTAAAAAAAAATTGGTAAAAATGGTATGTTTAAACATTTCCTTATAAATTTAAAAAGTTTTCATTTAAAAGTTAATTTTTTGATTCTATTACATTAGAATCAATTTGGATTTCTGTTAATATTTCATTATACATAAAAGAGAAACATTTACAGGGATAATTCAATTATTAAGCTAATATATGCAGTACAGTCAAAATTGAATCTCTTATGGCTCTTATTCGTTAAACTCTTTGCACCACAAAGCTAAGTAAAAAAGAACTCTGTTGGAAAATATAGAGAGGGAGGCACATTATGATTAATAGTATTCTATTTTCCTGCTTCAATTAATAGGATGTTGAATTTCAATTGTAGTCCGGACGTTACAAACGGTGGAATTCTCAGGGTGGCACGATTTTTTTTGCGAAATGAATTTATGTTGCTGAAGCCATTAATCACGAGAAAAGCTGCCTAACATTTTCAGCATTGCAATTAAAAGGCAATTTCTACATGACTTGCATTAAGGTATGACATTCCATTGGTGGAATTTTCGGTGAAAGTGATTTTGGTATCAGAATCGGTGATATGGTTCAATTTTAGGATTGATTATAAACTTAGTTATCGTATTTCTCTCAACAGAACATCGACTTCATAATGTTAAAATGTATTTACTTTATTACTAGAGATATACTAAATACACGTGTATAATAATATTACTTATTGGGTTATCATCACTAAAGTGAAACTGCTGAATGTGAATATGAACTTGGATGTTTGCTCGAATTACACAAAAAATGTCACCCATCATTGTACACTCTTGATTTTCGTATTGTCTTGCTTCTTTTTGATCATTATCTTTGGGGGAAATAATAGAATAAATGTGAGATAAAAGACACCAAGAGAACTGGGAGACAGATCCTAATGAAATTACAGATAATTATTTGTGCCCGAAGAATCTATTGTGACATAGAAACACGTAAAAGTTTCCTAATCACAAATGGCAAATGAACTCTAGCTGAGAAAATCAGTGGCGATGTCATTGTCACGTACGAAAATCCTCTAGTAGGTATTGGAAGTTACTGGTATAGTTTGATCTTCTGCAGTTGAAGCAAAATTTTAATATAAATTGTGTAGGATGTGTTCTTATTTTAAATAAGTTTTACCGATTTTTAGTACCCAATGTTGTTGTCTACTTTTTTCAATGACAAATTATAACTTATGGTCTTGTAATTTAGAAGGAGTAGATATTGGACGAAAACTACAAAAAGGACACACTAATTACAGGAACTAATTTTCATACAAAAATGTTTTTTTCGCAAGTATAGTATACATTGTAATTCAAAATCAATTCAATTTACATCTCTTCAATTAATGCTTGGTCGCGTCTGCCGCCGACTTACCACGAATCATATTTATTTTGTAATTTTGAGATTTTCTCACTGTTTCAGATAATCAAAAGGAAAAAGAAAACCACAAATAAGTAAAAGACTATACATTCGAGAGTACTTTTTCGTTCTTTTTTTCCTTTTGCTATCTAAAACTGATAGGAAAATTCAAAGTTTCAATTTAGACATGATTCCAAATTACCCTATCTTACCCTAAACCTAAACGATTCGTATATACTATTCGTTTCTTCTATTTTACTGTTACTATGTTTGCTCCCTCTTTGATGTTAATATTATAAAAATTATAATTATTTTTTTGAATTTCATCAAAACTATATTTTATAAAAAATAATTATTTTACTTCATAAAGATTTCCCTGTTCACTTCAACTAATTGAATGAAAATTTAAATTTATTTGCAATGTAGACTCGCTTTCCCCTATATATAATTTTTGTAAAACAAGCCCATAAAATTCGAAAGAAGATTGGCGTCTAAAGATATTTCATGTCTCTAAGAAAATAAAAATGGAAGAAAAATGCAAATAAAAACGTTTTATTGTTTTTTTTGCTGCAAAGGAATGGTTCTTTGCTCTTAATAGTTTATGCTGCAAAACTACCATCTTAAAATGGGTAAGCATTTGTGACCCACTGACCTGAAACGGGGATTAAGAAATTCTTAAAACGACCTGAGATAATCCCCTTAATTGATTTTCACTTTTTCAACCTCGTTTTCACCCCATTGCCTTATCACTTTGAATTTGTAACGGTCGCGTCTGACGATATTTTAATGAGATGCAATAAAACATTTTAAGTAGAAGTTATTTAAAAGTGTTTTTAGAAAGAGAAAGTGTTAGGTATTAATACAAATCGACTTGTCAAAATATAAGTCGAACCATTCGATTTTTTACAAAAATCGTTTTATTCGCTTTTTGGATACTTCTTTATACCTTCTACCTTCCCTGTGAACATTATACTTGAAAGTTAATTATTTTCAAAGTTATAGAGAATTTGAATCTGAAAAATCCTATACTCTGCATGTAAAATCTCAACTTCAAATCGCTCTCCTGTAAAATTTGTCTACTGTGAGTTATTCGTTTCTTATTCTGTGAGATGTCGAAATATAAAGGAATATATTAATTATTTGTAAGGAAAAATCTATCGAAATAGCTGAAATTCTTCACGTTTTTCACTTGGATGATTTGAATTGCACATTTAGCATCTGAGTGTTTTTATTTAGAAGCCGTAGCCTTCAAACTTTATTTAATTAAACTTAATTTTACATATTAATATTTTATAATTTCAAGTGAAGTTCAGTAAAAAAAATGCCATTATTACACTTAAAATTTTTGGAGATTTGACTCAAATTTTTTGCAAGTATTTACAGACTGCATAGATATTCAAAAATATTTTTATCTTTCTACTATGCAAAATGCAAGTCTTACTGATCTTTAAAAAATCTTAAATACGTCAGTTATATAGCAAACGGTTAACGGAAGCTTCGTATTTTACATTAATACATAACTAATATTTCACATTTCGTATCGCGGGAACTACGTAGGAAATTTTGTATTTTGCTAATTCGTATTGTACTTTTCTTCTGCCATACATTTCGATTTCACACAAGAATATTAACCAATAAATTAATAGAATTGCGATTTTATAGGGTCAATGGCGCTACGCGTCCCAGGTCTAGGTTAATAGTCAAACAGAATGCTTTTTAATTATTGATTTAATAAATATATTTTTATGTATATTTTCTAATTGCTTGAGGAAATATTTCAAAATTTCAAGTGAATGATTCCGGAATTCGTTCCGTTGTCCGACACACATGCTTTCCGTCTCCGGAATATTTTATAGTCCTAGTTACATTATTGGGGTATTTGATTGATACACGTCTGCCTGGTCTGTCTCCTGAAAAGCCACTCTAGTGTTTTTTTGGGTTTATTCTAGGCTCTTTGTCTCTTTTTTATCCACCAATGTGCAGGGTGGGTTTGTATGACACGGGTCACTGCTATCTTCCTAAAAGTTCATCCTAAGATTACCCCGTGGGATACCCTCTTGACTGGGCCTCTGACTGTGGGAGCCCTGAGCATTATGACGCCTCTGCCATTGTGCTCTGCCCGTTTAAGCTTTCCTAAGTCTTCCCACACCTAAACAAACAGAACCTCTATACTGAGAGAAATCTGAAAAGGTAAAAATAACATTCCGGAAATGTTAATTTTACCCTGCAGTACTGATCCGAAATCGGTGTAAATATTATGGTTTTTAGGTGTATTAGGGGTTAAAGTTACCCCTTATTATGTTATTTTTACCCTTAAAAAGGTATAAAATTAACATTAAAAAATGTTGATATAGTTTTACACCTAAAAAGTGTTAACTGTTGCCCTATCCTTGTGCAACGACAATCTTCTTAACCGATTGAAATTGTAATTCATAAAATTGTAAATCTGTATAAATCTTGGTATATACGATCTGTAATTCAGAGTTTCTGCCGTTTACCTGATGAAGTCGGTCGTGATAAGGCGGCGATGCTTTATTCCCTGTTCAAGCATAAATTTATATTAGGTGGGATTCACACAAAATCACAACTATTATTAATGTACCATTCTTTTCGAAAGTATTTTTTTATGTTTACTCTTAATGGTATTTATTTTTTTTTAAATATTTGTTTTTGTTTTATTTTGACCAACTATGTTTTCGTGCCTAAAAATAAAAAAAAATCAAACGAAAATTATTTCGTTAAAAAGGCCAAAAATGAAATCACAAACTGAGAATATGAAATGAATAAGTCGATTTTTTATAAAATTTGGTATGCGTTTTCTCGGTACTCGGTACGGATAATAGGAGACTTCATTATTCTGTAAAATTGTAAATTAATTATAAAACGTAGAGTTTCGCTGTGAAATTGTTCATGAAGTGTGTGTTTTAGATTCCATGTATCCAAAAAAGATATCCCTTTGACCCTCAAAAAAGACAAAGTCCCAGAAATTTGACATTTTCGATCATTGAAGAAGGTGCATAGGGCACCATTGGTAAAAATGAAAGGGTCACTGTTTTGACATCAATTTAATTCCGGAATAAACGAATAAAAACAAAGAAAAATTTGGTGTTCGGTCAGACGAGAGAAATATGATAAGAGTAATAAATTTACGATAAAACTTAATCTATCGTAATAAATGTGCATACAAAATTTCAAAGGATACAAGTGAATCTTTCAAAGGATCAAATATGATCCATTTTTGTTGAAAAGGGTTAATTTGACCCTTTTATTTTCACCAGTGCAGTGACCGAAAAGCTCTGGGAAGAAAAGTTTTTTATTTGAACTAATAAATAATATCAGGATAAAATAAGAACGAATATTGTGCAAAAGTTATTTAAAAGAAGTATAAGAAAATCAAAAATTATGTATTCAAGCACAGGAGAGTACAGAAGAAAAAAATTGTGTTGTAACTCATAAAACAAATTTACTGATCTCTGTCCTAAACGGAAAAGGAATCTAATGTTGAAACGTCTAAAACTGATATTTAGAAAATGTAATTTTGTGTTAAAAGTGCTCGCGAAGAATATTGAGGAGAAAATTTGCGGGGGAAAATTGCTTTATACTTGAAAGTGCTTGGTGGGAAAATTGAATTTCTTATATAAGAGTATTATCAGCCAATTGATATGGACCGATGGCCTGAGCTGCTGAAATTGGTGAAAGACGACGTTTAATTCAATTTTTCGACAATTCAACAATTCTTGTGTTAAGTAAATTGCAGTTGTAAAGCGAAGTGTTTCATATACTCGAGTAACATACTCAATTTACTCGATGAGATTCTGTTGGGATAGGGACCTAGCCATTAGGTAAAATTAAATGTAATTTGAACACCATCCAAGTAGGTGGCTCAATATCTGATACAATGAGTAAAATTCTCCATACAATTAATTGCTTTCGATTATCACACATTGTGATCACAATAATTTCTAATTCGTCAAATATTCCAATTACAATCAGTTCAAAATTTCTAATAACAATCCCCACTTTCTCGTCTCAAATCTAGCATTGAAATCAAATTGACTTGGGTAGCATTTAGTAAGCGAAATATATACATATTTGATTACTCCAGAGAGAGAGCATAATGGACAAATTCCTAATACAACAATTCAGGAATGATGATACCGCCCTAGCTGCAGTAAATGCAATTTAAACTATTCCAGCACCTGCAGTAGAGACAAATTGTTCCAGAATCACTTTTATAGAGGTGCAAATTATACTGAGGGACATTCTCTAAAATATTGGGATGTTTTCGAGAATCTATATATTAAATGTCTACAAATGTATGTAAATTGAATACCTATCTCAAATAATTTCTTTCCATTTAACAGAATTGTCCTCAACATAAACCATGGTAAGTTTAATATAAATGAGATGAAAAATGCAATAAATTTAAATCTTTGTTCCATCACTGTGTCTCTTGAAACCGTAATGACAAAAAAGTCTCTCCAAGCCGCTTATCTCAAGGCTTGGCGGAATATCTATTTGGGTTGGAGAAACCTTATTAAAAGTCTGACGACAGGAGTAGAATTTTATTAAATTCAACCTCTAGAATTTATATTTGAAAAATCCATTTATCAGCAAAATGCATCCGGAAACAATGACATAATTTCCTTCAGTGAATCCCCGAGGTGATTTCTTCTACTACGACTACTTCCTTTTTTCTGCCTTTTGCTACCCATTCACTAACCCAAGATCCACGCTGGAAGTGTTGGATGAGAAAACTAAGAGAAGGTGGAGAAGAAATATAATTTAAAATTCTCCACGTGCAACATTTTGTCCTCTCTCTCTCTCAGACACACTTTTTGGATCAACGATAGAGCTTTTACGGTGTGACTTGCATAGAGAAATTTTTTTTTTAAAGTTCATCCCACCAATGTGCTGAAAATCTCAGAGTAAATTGAGAAAAGGAGTCATTTTTCGAAGGGGAAATTGTAGCATTTCCTTATTCTTCAAAAATAAATCTTCGCCTATCGTGAAGATGAGATATTTTCTTGAACACTAGGTGACAGATCCTAAATTAAATCTTGAGGTGAATTTATATTATGTGAAACAAATTCCATTTCATACTTACGTAACAATGCAAAGCAATGCAATCAATTGCTAGTCTTGGTGTGATTCAGAAGTCGTCGTACGCTATAATTGACTCTATAAAGACATTGGAAGGGTAAAAAAAACTTAGCAAAGTGTGAAAGAAAAACTTTACAATTTTAAGTGGATGATGGAAAATTTTACAATCCGAATTTTATTAAATTTTAAATGAAAGTTTATTGTGAATGTCCAGTCCACAAATAACACATTTCTTTTGAGATTAGCCCATTAAGGACAAAAGTATATTTTGGTAGAATTTTGGTAATCTGAAGTTTCGAGTTTTTGGCATCACATTATTTGCCCGTCCGTCCAAATTGACCGAATCGTATATCCGGCCGTTACCACTCCTGTCCAAACGGTTAGAGATAGGGATTTGGGACTTTCGCGGGACCGTCTCTCCTCATTAGTCGGCCTGGGACCATTAACATGCCCCTCATAGCTATTATAGTTTCTAGTCTCAAGAGATTTCTGCTTAAAAAAAATTGGAAATATCGATAAATATAATAAAATTCATTAATCAAATATGAAATTTTCTAAATTGCTCAGTTTCGTGCTTAAATAAATTAATATAACTAGCAAATATCTGAAGATTTGCAAAAATATTCTAGAATCCTACAAGTTTCTATTTTGTTATTATATATAAACTTTGCAAAACATAATCATAGATATTCAGGAAGAAGGGGTTCGTTGTAAAATTGGTAAAAGCGTTCGGCTCTTTGGCGGTCTGACCCCGGCTCGACTGACTGTCACAGTTCCGAGTTCAAGTCCCGACCGGTGCAAATGATTGCAGCATCTCAATAGACATTTTTCACGAAACATTTTAAACTGAATAATAAATTTGTAAAGTGAACAATGTACAAAATGGCAGAAATAGCCCAGTAAATCAAAATAAATAAAAAATAATAAATATGCAAGAGAAAATCATTTATCATTATAGGACAACAGTGTTAAATATTAAGAAAGGGTTTCAGCAGCCTTTTGTGCAGTAGATTGATAAAAGTGGTCAGTAAATTTCAATTTTCAAATATGAAATAATGAGAATTCGTTGTATAATATATGTATAATATGAAAATAGTGAAATAGTTTTAGCAAAGGGAAAATTAAGGATGATTTACGTAATATCTTATCTAATTATATATATAATAATTGTATTGACCATAAATGTTCTTGACTTAAGAAAGAATGTACTCAGTTTAGCTTTTTTTTTTTTAAATAGAAGTATGTAATTGTTGTATTTCATTTTTTTTCAGCATTATTCTTACTCTTCAAGGCTTTCTGACATGTTTCTGTTAGCAATGTGACCATTTAAATCCTCAAACTAGCAAAAGTGTCACGAAGAGAAGTAAAGATGTGAAATAATATACTTTTATCGCTTAGGAGATCAACTTTGTTCATTGTAGTGAAATGAGTTTTCAATTTCTTCAGTAGAACTTCTCTACTCTAACCCAAGAGTAAGAGAATGGAGAAAAAAAAGGATGAGACAGAAAAGAGGAAACAAAAAAGCATCAGTCGAATTGAGAGGGAGAGTTTAATTAAGAAACAAAGTTGTTAAACAATTTCTCATCCCTTTTGTTGTCTGGGATGTTTGATGTACTAAATTAGTTTTATTTTCTCACCCATTTCCACTCTAACCACCCAGTTTTGGGGGCAATTGTGTATTGAAATGCGCCACAACAATGATGAAGAAACACTTGCTGAGGCGTGTGGAAAATTCTCTCCATTGACTCTGTGGTACCAGCATCGAAAATGTGCAAGTGCTATCAATGAACCAAACAATGAGATTGAGAAGATTTTCCAATTCACACTTTTATTGCTCGAACTCTACTGGAAAAGCGGGAAAAGCTGTATATTTATATTCTTTAGATTTTGTGACCCCCCAAAGTTTCCACCTTCCACTCCCCATATACTATTTTTTTAACATACCATCCCGAATACGAAGATCCTGAGCAATGATGTCGCGCTCGTTTTTTTGTCTAACCGTTTATATATCTTTGCGTTTGATCCGTCCGTCCATTACCAGAAGAGACCAAATGGTTAAAAATAGGAACTTTTGTGGAGCCCTCCCCATAAATCGACCCAAAGACCATAAACGACTAACCGAATAAAGCCATGTTTTGGTTTTTTAAAATTTTTGAATTCGTTGACAAGTCCGAATCGGATCGGTTGTGATCTGGGAAATATAAAAGATGTTACGCAGAGTAAAAATCTTGTGAAATGCTGGACTTCATGAGCCTAATGCTTTTTGTTGAACCACGAAAGAATTTTATCTATCTATTTTATTTTTTATTTTATAGGAAAGTGAAACAATACTTTAAGATTTAAATGATGAGTTCGAGCATTTCGCAAAGCAGAGACGCTTTGTCACCCCTTTTATTTGCATTTCCTTCATAATCACAGATACAGTATTGCTACGGTTCTGTCAACCACCTCTGATCAAACTGATATCCACAGAATTTGTGTTTTGGAACATCTATGATTTGGAAAACTAACAAACACTAAAACTCAGTATCGACCTTTAGTCGTATTATGCTCATTTTTATGACAATTTGAAAAGAGATGACAATTTTTTTTATTCCATTGTGTTTCTGGGAAATAAATTCGTAAAGTTGAAATACAAAAAATAATGTTTTACATTTTAGCTTAGATTTTTTACAATATCTGTTCCAAGTTATTTTATAAAACAGACTTTAAACAAATTTTTGATCATTTTCAAAAAATAGCATTTGATTTCCCTATAGCGAATAAATGTACGATAATTTGTTTCGACCGTATTGTGGATATAGATGTTGTTAGGACTGATTCAGTCAGTCAATCTAGGCGATGGGTGACCATTGGAAAGCAATTATTACGAAAGTAGTAATGTTAATTAAAATATCTAACAATTGGTCTTCCAAAATTTTGATACTCTGAAGAAGGTCTCAAGTTCCAATCATAGGACCGAAATGTTGGCAAGAAGAAAATAAAGAGAGGAACAAATAAAGAAGACTGAAATTCCACTCCCCGACAACATGAACAAAGGGACAGATAATCCTAACCGGCTTATGTAGGTGAGATTCTTAACGTGAGCTAACTCGGAGTGCATGCAAATTCGATTTGGAGCTGAAGTTGGGAGACGCCATTCAGTTATCTTGAATAAAATTCGTGAAATTATACAAGTTTTGTATTTGAACCAAAATGTCGTCAAGGATTTGGATGAACTGACAGAAAAGTGTTATATGGGTGAAATGTAGACCAGAATGTTCTCTATAATTTTCCCATAGAACTTGAACTCATCGATTACTCAGAAGCCAAGATAAGCGAGGTTTTTTGTTTCTTAACTCGTTTTTTCATCCAGAGTTCCCCAAGTGTTCATTTGTTGAACTTCAACTAAATCAAAGAATTGTTGTATTTTGCGGGACTTTCCATTTAAACCCCTATTTTAAGTGTCTTGGTGGAGTAGAGGCAGTCAAATTGGCATCTGAGTGATTTCAAAGCGTTATTATGGGAAAAATCAATTTTTTCACACTTAAACGGCAAAATCGGAGTGATAGCGTAGTCTGAGCGGAAAATGATGTATGGATGAAATGTAGAGACAAATGTGCTCTACAATTATGTTGAAGTAATCATCAAAATCGGTTTAGCGACAGTCGAGATAATTGAGGTTATGTGATATTGAAATTGGTTTTTCGACTGTGGCGCCCCTGGTGTTGGTCCCATGAAGTTCAAATGTTCTAGAAAGTTGTAGCATTTGGTGAGATCTTTCGTTTAAGCCCTCATTCATCAAAATCGGTCACATAGAACCGGAGATATGATTTTTTGAATTTCGTGAACTTTGACCCCTCATATCTCCGGTTCTATTGAAACCACAGCGCACATACGCAACATTTTGGAAACGTCCTAGACTGGACTACAACATACTAAAATTTCATTAACTTGCACAATGCCGTTTTTGAGAAAAGTGACTTTGAATTTCGATGAATTTTGACGCTATCACAGCGCCACCTGTGGTGACTTTTTGAAATTCCATCTGAAAGTGCTCATCGAGACGAAACCAAAAAGGTAAAATTTAGGTCGCTACGTTAATTAGAACCGGAGATAGAGGCCGGTCAATGTTCGAACTTTGACCCCTTATAGCTCGGGTCAGGGGTTATGGATCGACTTAAGGTTTTTTTTGTTTGATAGGTATAATCAACGGCTACAACATACTAAATTTTCAGCCCGATGCACAATGGAATTTTTGAGTTATTTAACTTTTAAGATTTAAAAATTTTCTTTTTAAAAAAAGCGCCCCTAGCGGTGGTTTTATGAACTTGCGATGTTAGAAGGGGAAGTGGTATTTCACGAGAGCTTTCCAAAAAGCCCTCACTTTTTAAATTCTGACGATTAGAACCGGAGTTATGGCCATTTTAAGAAATTTTTTTTGGACCCTTATAGCTCGGGTCAGGGGAGTCGGGGGACCTTAAGTTTGGTATTGATGGAAAGCTCTAAGGCCCAGCTATAACATACTAAAATTTGAGTCCGCTGAATGCCATAGGGGCGGAGCTATTGAGAAAACAAAAAAAGGGGGGTCTTCAAAATGGCGGAAGGAGGGGTGGGGGGTGGGGAGTCTATGCACCAAGTTGCAATTTTCACCCGATATATAACCTTTGCCGAAAACCGCAAGTCAATATCTTTTTTAGTTTAGGAGCTATTAAGCTCCAAAGAGCGGCCGGCCGGCCGGCCGGGAACGTAAATTAGCCACATATATATTCGTGATCAGGAAGTGCTGAAACACATTTTGGCCAAATTTGAGGTCGATCGGACGACATGAAATTTTGTTAGGATTATAGTAGGTGAGATTGTTAAGAATCTCACCTAATATTACTTGTACAGTAGACTCTCTCAAATTCGGGTATATGGGACCGAAATGTCAGCCGAATTAGACAGAAATTCGGGCGACAAAGTTTTTGAAATGCAACGACTTTTTATTTATGTGCATATAGATATTGAGTTTACACACTCATATATATAACGTAAATTGCATGAAAATCCCTTAATAATGCAAAATCACATCAAAACTAAGACACACCGTGCCAAATTTGATCATATATTCATTTGATAAACATAATCAAACTTGAAAAATCACAACAAACTTTTTTCAAATGTAACCGTTGCCTGAATTAAAAAGTAGCCCGATCTTAAAAGAGCCGAATTTGTGAGAGTCTACTATATTCCATACACTGACCAAAATGCTCCAGTCATTTTTTAACTCGTTTGCTATAGCACCCATATGACTATTCTTGATAAAGAATTATTCCTTACCTCATAACATAAAGGCAAGGTAAGGTCGTTATATATTTCGTTATATTACTTTACCTTTGATTTTTTGTTAAATTGGGCCTTCGATTAAATCGGAAGCAAATGAGGTGTTCAAATGACCTTTTCAAATCATCATTTTTTCTTATATTCCGATAATTAGAATCGGAGTTATGGTCATTTTAAAGTTAAATTTTTGACCCCTTAGCTTGGATATCAGTTAAATTTTTTTTTAACTGAAAGCTCTTGGGCTCAGCTCTAAATGTATTAAAATTAGAGACCAATTCATGCCATAGGGCTTGAGTTATTGAGAAAACAAAATTTGAGGGTATTCTAAATTGGAGTTAAGGGGAGTTGGTTTTACGTTAAGTTTGATGTCGTCCATCCGATATTTATTTTTTGCCGAAAACCGCTTGTCGATATCTCTTCCGTTCTCTCGCCAGAAGCGTTTGTACTACGTAGAATCGGCCGCCTGGACTCCAGACAGATGGCCGGATGGCCACGAAAATCGGTTTTTGGCAAGTATGATACTCGCGATCATCAGAGTCATGCTCCATGAATTCGAGTGCAGTGAAGCTCGTTGGATGTAATCCGAACAATTCCTGGTGACCTAAAGGGGATTTGAACCCACCCCATAGCAAAATTCCGCAAAAATTCCAATGGAAAACTTGCGTCCAAATGGCTAAATTCGCTGGAATTTGACGCTAAAATTCCACTAAGTTTTCCTATGGAATTTAAAGCCGGAAATTCCATGGAAATCATAGTGCTCCATGGAATTTACTAGTACGACATGCTGGAATTCCAGCGTTAAATTCCGCGGTATTCCGCGGAAGATTTATATGGAAACTCACACGTGAAACGTCCGCGGGATAAGCTGGAAAAAACATATGGAAATTTCCACTATCTTTCCATAGTGTTTTATATGGATTTTTCCACTAGTTTTCTGAAATGTCAAACAAATAAAATGGTGTTGCGACAACTTTTATAATTTGTTTCCAAACCTTCCACAAACATTTCTAGTGATTCATGTGGCAATTATAATATAATTAATTATGCGATGCTGCGTTTCGTGTAGATAATAATGAAGTGATTACATTAAATAGGTCGCCAACCTAAAATAATGCTGTTTTTATGTTAATTAATATATATTTTAGGAAAAAAAAAATTTTTTAATAAAATATTTTTTTTATTGCTCAAAGTGTCAATTCGTTATTGCTGGTTTATAAAAACATATTATAATCCTCGTAATCTTTGCCGTTTCTATAAAATTCGGAAGTAAAATCATGAGGTGCATGTGACAGCTTCATTTTTTCTCCATTTTATTTTGGTGGAAAAATCCACATAAATTCCACGAGCATTTCCATGGATGTATTCTATAGGAAAAATCCAGCATAAATCCATTAAATTTTCCTTGGAACCTATTATGGAAAATTCCTATGGAATTTTTTAAGGAAAAATAGTGGAAAATTCCAAGGAATTTTTCGCTTGTTATTCCTATTCCGCTTTCTTTTGCAATGGGGCAGGGTATGAATTCTGAGATTCGTGAAATTCACATTTCTAAAATCACCTGTAGTAAGCGTTTAGTGAAGTTTTCGTAAAAACTATACTGTGCTTCCTTAGGTACTGTATGAGTTTTACATGACACTTTATTTGAAAACCTAACGAAAGTCTTACAAAAAAGACGATTTAAAAGCCATGAATTACTCACGTGAAACACTCACGCATCTTAGAATTCATGCACTTGCATGACGCGAGTACTCTACCACTTGACCAATTGAATGCCCCTGTTTATGTTATGGGCATGCTTAAAGCCTATTCACAACTTATACTTGAAAATTCCTAATTTTTTGCATTTTGTCTGAGACTTTATGCAACTTAATTTACAAGTAAAATTCAACTTAACGGAATCATACCGCACATAAGTTAATACAAGCTTATCACTAGCTTTTCCATGTATAAGTGTCAATGAGTGAGATATCAAACAAATCTCTGAGAATGGATCAGCTATCAAACAAACAATTCTTCTCGTTTTCAATCCATTTTCGACGTGTCTTTGTGCTTTGCATCATTTCTTCTCATCTATTTCAGTGTGTCTTCAATGAGATTTTTGTGATTTTGTCTGCTCCATTTCCACTATTTGCGTTTCCTTCTATCTTTCAATCTATCCATTTATAGATTTTTCTCTTCATGAGCTTTTTCTACTTACTCTCCCTCTATACTGACCGCGCAACTTTTACCACCCACACGACCATCAATTGTTTGCGATGCAGCGCAGCATCCCAAAATAATGTTCTGAATCGCACAGTGATTGCTGTAATCTCCGGATGTTCTTCACGTCGAACATGTTCAGGAGCACCCCAAGGGAACGTGGTATGCGAAGGGAAATTGTGGGGACATAGGAGGTCCTGAAGAGACTATGCGGTGTATCGAAAAACAAGAAAGCTCTCACACGAAACTGATGCCAAACCCACTGTTTGTAGATAGAAAATTCTCTCTTCAAGCCACATACAAGTACCGAATAATACAAGTTTGTGGAGCAGAATCTCATCCCTTCTGTTTGTTTTTGCCCACCCACATCCAAGAAAACCCCAGGCTGGATCACATCAAGAGATGGTAGCTGCCACTTTACTTCATCCAAACACCATCTGAGAAGTGAAGTGTGATTGAAAAAATGTGTACTGAATGCTTATGCGCTCCACTCTTAGCCCATGTAGATAGTAAAATTTAATTTGTCACCCGATTTAACACAATTTACAACTTATTCACATTTTCATTTGGCCGTATTGATATATATTAATGCAGTTTAAAAGAAATCTAATTTCCTTTCAATGAAGTGTGCATAGCATAATTTATTTCATAAACTCCATCTCCTTTTTTTTACTTTTTCACTAGTATTTTTTATTGAATTACAAACACTATAAGATAACATGAGTAAAATTTATCGCGTCATAACAGAGAGGTGAAAGAGTTATATATTTTACTCATTTCTATTTTAATGTGATTTTAAAAAGAAGTAAAGCTTTTGTCATAAAAAATTAGAATTTTAAACCTATTGATGTGTAATTGATTTTAGAATTTGCACATCACCAGCCATGTATAATATATTTATTTAAATAAAACAAAGGTTCATTATTTTAAATCAAATTTGTAAGAAAAGAATATTTTCGAACAGAGAGTGGCAATAATACTTTGAAAGAAAAGCTAAGTTCAGTATATAGACCGAAATGGAATCCCTAAATCTGCTTTGATTGCAAAACTTCTTCTTTTGCTCACAAGAGGACAATTTTTCAAATTGAATTTACTATTCTTTGCCTGAAGTTGCATGGGTGTAAAAAAAATCAACCAATTTTACCACAGAGTAGGACTCATCTCCTCAATCCTTCTTACATCACTCCAGTTTGAAAACTTTTCTGTGGATTTTTGTACTTAAAATTTCATTTTTAATACACTGATACCCACGTTGTATATAAAGATGGAGTTAAATCTTGAAAACTTTGTGATACTTTTGTAAAGTAACTTCTTGTGAAAAAAATGCATAAAAGGATAGGAAGAAGGTGAAAAACTTCTTACAAGCTGTTGGAAATATACGATTTTAAACAATGAATGAAAACTTTCGATATAATTCTGCTTCTTAATATTTCAATCATCTAATTAAATCAGTATGAAAATATACAAGACATAGTAAAGTTTGAGAAACTTGATGAAATTTTCGAAAATAGATAATATCTTTTGTGTTTAATTTAATTATTATTTTATTGATTAAATAAAAGGTAATTTTGTGAAGTTTAAACAAGAGACTCAGCGTAAGAGCCTTTATACATTGTGAGATATTATTTCCAAAATGCTTCATTTTGACAAAAAATTCTCACAAGAGGCTAATTAAGCATTCAAAAAGTCTTTTTCACTTTGTCACTTTTTTGTTAGTTAACCGATTTCAACAAAATAAATGAATAAACTTTTCCTTAATGAGTATTATTAGCGAAATTAAAGATGTCTTATTAATAATAATTTTATTGGTAAAAAGTTATTGTGTTATTATTATTAAGAAAGGAATTGACTGTGAAATGGTGTATTTTATAAAACCACAAAACAATATATATTATCTTACAAATTATTTTGAGGTTTATATACTTGAGATTGTGGGTTCAATGGGTAATGTATATTTAATAATTGAGTCTTAGGTTTGTAGAAACTTAATTCCACCCTCATTTGAGTTGTGCAACAATTAAGGATTGTAATTCAATATTCAACACAAATGAAGCATCAAAATTTTCAGGCACCATCACCGATATATATACCGAGAATATCTTGGACTGCCACTGGATATTAATTGGGGTGAAGTTCCCATTTCTCTGTTTTCGCTCAATTTTGATGGATTATAGGTATAAAATCATTCCGAAATTGAATATCGCCATTTCACTCCAATACTTGCACTTCATTCGTGTTATTTAAGAATGGCAAATCTTATTTGCACATTGTAAATTTATCATATCAAGTTTTTTTTAATGTACAGAAATTCTAATTAAATAGAAACATATATTTCATGGATACATAATACCAAGCACTTGGAAGCAGTTAATGAAAAAAAAACGATAAAAACTATACTTTGTTATAAAATTAATTATAATATTTATAATAAAAATTAATTTAATATTGATTAAATACAGGGTATCCCGGCATTAATGACCTTGGCGGGACTGATATAATCGATATAATTGTGCGAATTCATAATAAGTAGTACAGAATAATTAGCCTATTCATTATATACGAAATGCGCACCGTTTAATAAACATTTAAAAAAATTTAAATTATATTTAAAAAAAATTAAGTACTATTTTATCCTGAGTTCCTGAATAAATAGTTGGAACATTCAAAAATTTTACAATAGAGTCCCTCATCGAAAGCTTCTAGTTAAAATCAAAATATAAACGTCGGGTTATTGTATTATATTAAAAAAAACGGATTGCAGATGATTGAAAATTACCTTTTTGCTTCTCCTTGAATATTTATACACATTTAATATAAATCATATAAAAATAAGAAAGAAATACGTTTTCAAGAAGGTTTAACATTGAAGTGCGGTTTACTCAGCCTGATTTCCAAATATAATGGAAGCTCTGGAAGGGTTAATTTTAGTCCCATCGAGCAAATAGAGTCCCACAATAATAGAGTATGCAGAAGCAAGAAGTATTGACACTGCACAACATGAGAAAGTAAAAGGTGCCATACAGGAATTAAAAAAAATGTAGAGGAAACTGAGGCAGTAGTAAATATGGGGTAGATGTAAACACTGATTTTTATGTTTATACTATTTGAACCATCCTCATTGCACAAGGATCAGTATCTATAAATCCAAAATTCGCAGTGTGTTTACAACTATCTCATATTCACTACTACCCCAAATCCTTTTACAATGAAGCAGATGCTCTGTTTCCTAATACGAAAAAAAAAACATTTTCGAATATCTGTGTATTTGTCCATTTTCCTCGGCGGAGATGGAGAGAAGGTTTTTCGTATTAAAATGAATAAAAACCTTATTGGGGAAAACTATAAGACAATCCCGCGTCCCGAGATATTGACTACAAATTATCTTATAATCTGATTTATTAAATTCAGCGAATTTATGACAAATAGTAAACAATAGAGTCATTCTCAACGTTTTGAGATTTCCTCAATATATTATATGGACAAAGAAAAATGGAGACCACGAAGAAGTAGGGTAACGTGTGGTATTTCTGGACAAGGTGCTTTTCGGGACATAATATAGGTATTTTGGGACACATCACAAATGCTATAAATATTTATTTTCTAATTGTTTTTATAAAACTTCTGAAATTTTATTTAATTTAAAGTGTGAAATACGTGTGAATTGTGAATGTCACATTCCACTTTTTACAAAACCTTCAGTGTGGTCAATTTTGCAGATGTCAACACAAACAGTGTCTAGTTTTTTCGATTTAAGTCATTTTACAAGTGATATTTAAACAAAACTTTTATGAAAGAGTGAAGTTTAGATCTTCTACTTAAAGGTAAATAATCAGGCTCGGTGAAATTTATTTGCATAATAACGACTTTTGTCTGTCTCGAAATACACAACTGTCCCAAAATATACCACATTTACTTCTTTACATATTTTGCTATTTTGTATAAAAAATTATGCATTTTTCAACATTTTTCGATCAGAATCTTCTTCTGGATAGCATAAGGAACATAAATATTTGTATCAACAAAGAAAAAAATAATTTGAGAAGTGGTTAAGCTGTTTGAAACTTGAAAGTGCTAAAAAGTGTCCCGAAATACCATACGTTACCCTACTATTCTACCTTCTTTCTTTTGCTCATTTTATACCTTTGGTACGGTGAGAAAATTAAAAAAAATATCAGAATTAAATTATTTTCAAAATTACCTTTTTGTAGGGGAAGTTGGATATAGGGGGAAGTAGGGCACTTTTGAAAGTGAGGCACCTTTAAAATTGTAATTTTTCTCCTATGTTTAAGTAGAACTGAGCCATATTATAATGTTATTTCGATTCTCAATCGATTTTTTACAGCTAATATATTACGATAGGGCTCAACTTTATTTAAAAATAGGTGAAAAATCCTAATTTAAAAGATGCCCCACTTCCCCCTACCTTTGAATTGGGGCACCTTTTGAAATAGGGTTTTTTCTCCTTTAAATGAAACTGGACCTAAACATGAAATAATTTGGCTCCACAAACCAATTTTAAAGCAAAATTGCATTTGGGCTCAGTTCAATTCCATTTAAAAATAAATTTTCATCCCGTAGTTTGGCATCGACGCTAATACAGCGATGGCCGCATGGGGGGTGGGAAAGAAAGCATTGATGACAATAAAATTCAATTCAATTCAAATTCAAATGCAAAAATCTAATTCAAAGGTGTCCCTATTCAAAGATACCCCTCTTCCTCTTCCCTACATTTGGGAAAGTTTAAAAATTACTGATAAATTTTATTTTACACAGGAATTCCTCTCCCCTGAGCAAAATTCATTCTTACGCCCGTGCTCATAAGTAACATTTGTAGACGTGAAAATTGTACCCTTCTATTTATCTCTATTGTAGTTTTGGTTTTCTCTGTGATAGAAAAGTGTGAGGATGACATGAAAAGGCACCAATTACTCCAACATAGATTCGTTCAGGACAAAACATGAGATAATCCGTGTGAATAGGAAATGCAGAGCTTCCAGATGCATCGCCCCTGTGTTGATTGGTAATCGTACATCGGGCATTGAATGCCAGTTGAGCTATTTGGTATTTTACTTTATCCAATGGGGATTATTCACTCTCGGAATATATATGTGTATATACATATATACATATATTTTTCTACATGAAAATCCTATTAGTCGAAAGGCTACAATTTATTCACTGCATCAATCGCCAAAATTTCATCCGCTCTATTATCCAAGAGTCTTCCTTTCCCATAATAAACCGTCCCCATAAATGTTTTCCCCATTTGCTGACGATTTTAATATTTTCCATAGTAAATTTTCAACATTACTGCACACTCTTCGGTCAAATAATTTTCAATAATAGATTATCGGATAGTGAATTGTAGATTTTCGTGGCAGGATACTCTGGGGTTTTGGTATTGTGAAAATATTATGTGTGTTAAATCGTTGCGATGATCTGCCGCGAATTCATCATTCAACAACTGATCCCACTGCTGGAGAATTGAATTTAAATGAATCTCAATTAAGTCAATTAAGTTATAATGGGATATACTGCTTATTCAATTTTCTAAATATATTGTGTTTCATATGTAGAGTTTTATTTTCTAAATATGGGAGAGTATGAAACAAATAATGCAGATTCTTTATTTGTTTTTGGCTATATGTCCTTTTGGCTAGTGACAAAATTAAATTTGATTTTAAAGCAAATAAATTAAATATCTTTTAATAAAATTGAAGGAAAAAAATAGATTATTTTTCTTGCATACGGTCTACATCAAATATCTTAGAAGGTTATACTGTGTTAGACGAATTAGACTCAATTTTGTAAAATGGAATACGATGTTATGCCTATCAAATGATACAAACCCAAATTTGTATACGCATTCGCTAAACCAGATTAGGGTGTGACTGGTTTTATACAAAACTTTTAGATTTTGTTGCAGCGAATTTACTAATCACTATAACATATGTTGTAACAGTGTATTGTATCTTATCTTCAATTTTGTATCTTCAATTTTTGTATTTATAAAAGGTCTTTTTTTATCCAAAAAAATTAAAGTGATTGCGAAAAAGAGTTTCATTCTTTGCAGCTCTTACTGTATCATTATTATTTTCTAACCTCTGTTCTTATTCCATACTGCTCTGCAGTTGATTTCAAACACTTTTTCCCCACGATGATCGTCAGAAAATTCATTTCTCAGATGAAGCATTTCGAGCATTTAGAGACTTTTTTGCATTGTTCAGTAGTTTCTTTCTTTTTATCACCATCCTTCGCAGCCCAGTAAGCTCCCTGAGGGTTTGTTAAATAAAGCATCAATATGAAAGTGAGAAATGTGACAAAAGCACAGGATTATAGTCACATAACGAAAGTTCTGGAGAATTGCACTAAATGCAAAAAAAGTCACATCAAATCATCCCTCGGGTGTTAGGATTAATCAATATGGGAAGAGAAGTAAAAGAAAATATGGAAAGTAAGGAAAGATATAAGCCTAGATATGCTTACTGTAGATAAGATTTTTAATGTGAGCCTAACTCAAAATACTTTGCATAATTGATTAGGAGCTGAAGTTGGAGACGTAATGCAATAACTATTTTACTTAAATTTGTGGATAAGTGCGATTTTAGAATTCAAAAAATTGTGAGCAAAATATCGGTGAAATGTTGGCCAGTTTTTAAAATTTCGTCAAAGGCTTAGCATAATCGGTCCCGTAGTCAAAATTGTTTTTTGCGATATTTTAATTTATACAAACTTGAGATGTTGTAGAGAAATGTAGTATTTCACGATTCCTTTTTCGTTTTGTCCCAGATTATCTAAACAGAGATCCAGGATCCAGAGGTTTGTTGAACCAGAAATACTACACTGAACTGTAGGTGCAGATTTCACAAATAGTATCTATACCAAATGCTGTGATTTATTCACACAGGTACTACCAGAGGGGTGACATTAGCTCTAAAAAATGCGACCGGTTTTAGTGTAATTTTTCCCCTGTTTCCGTATACGTTTCACGAGATATCTTCAAAGCTATGTAGGTTGCCAATTTAGGGTTTTCGGTTGCGTCTTCGTTATTAAATTGGCTTTTATTTTGTATTAGTATTTCTTGCTAATTCATTCTACAATGACAGAAAACAGCTAATAAACTCAAAAAATTTTTCGGCTCGCTTGAAACATATGGGAACGTAAGAAATGTCATGCCCCTGGGCACTACAGTGAGAGCTATAAATTAGTTTTGGAAATTTCAAAACATTCGATATCGAAATTTCGAAAATGAATTTTGGATTTTAGCCTCGTTAGCACCCCTAGTGGTTATCACATAAAGTTCAAATGTTCAGAAGAGTTGAATTATTAAATGAGACCTTTCCGAGTCACTCAAGATCATAAAACTCTGACAATTAGAACGAAAACTAATGACTATTTTAACTTTTTACTTTGAGAACTTTGTGGATTGTTAAGAATTTTTCAACGTTAAGCTACGAATTACTCTATTCGTAGTGAAATATTATAAAGAGTGACAAGATATTATTAAAAGATTAGCTTCCACCTGCTCAACTGAAGACCATCAAAAACGGGGAGAGTAAAAAACATATTCCTAATATTATCATAATATTCTATACTTTTAGATTCTATAATAACTAATTACATCTTTGTAGTTTAAAAAAAAAAGCAATTCAATTCACGACAGACACTGTCACTGCGGAAGTATCTCACAAAAGATCTCACAAATTCTGGGAAGTGCTTTTCGAGGATGGGGTAGTGAGAGAAAAAAGTGCACTCTCACCTTTACTCAAGATCGATTAATTTCCAATTGTGGAAAATTGCAAGCAAAGCACTCCACCACTGTCCACGAGAGAAAAATGTGAAAGATGGTAAAGAGAAATAGAGGGAGGATGATTAAAGTGGAGAAAAAAGATGAAAAGGACTTTTCATGAAAAGTCATTGTCTTGTGCTCATTTTTCATCCATTTCCACTTGACTCTGTGGAACTGTCCCTTCACACTTCGTGAGTCCTCCCTTGCCCAAGAGACATTTTCATTTTTAATAAAGATCCCTGGAGGAGAATCCACTTCGTGTTGCCATTGAGTATAGGGACAAAAATGCACTTCTTAATGAAGTTTCGCAGAGTATGAAAATGAAAAATTATCCATTAATTGCATTTTGTTGATCTTTCATTTGTGCCACCCCCACAAGAAATGTCCTTATCATCTGGCTGAACTTTTTTGCACATACCTTCCCCACAAAAGGGGAGTCTTTTTTTTATGCCCGTACATTTTGCCAGAACTTTCAAATATGTATATACATTGTGGTGTGGCATGCAAATAGCTAGAGAAATCAATAAATGGCCCCAAAGGGGAGAAAAGGATGCTCCCGTGATGGTGAAAATTGTATGTGGAAGAGTCTGATGTGTTCGATGGTGGTAAATGGCACGGTGCCCATGTTGCAATTTGTGCCCCCCCTCGGCACCTCCAGGACAAACGAGAGAAAGAGCGAAAATTCATGGTGGAGAGAATTCACGCATGTATTTAATGAGGTTCATCTGCAAAACACCACATGATATTCCTGGTGCACTTCCAATTGTACAAACGTTTCATCCCCAAAGCCCATCCTCAATAAGTTCACCATTTAAATGAGAGTTACATTTCATATTTGTCCCAATATTTCCAGGTTACCCTTCCATGAACATTGCAGCGGTTCACCCATCCTAACCAAAAACAGAAATTTGGGTCCAACTGTCTAGGTGTGAGATTGTGTGGGTTTTTGAGGAAGGGTTTCCAGCTTCATGCAAGTCAACTGAAATTTATTCCACGTGGAATGTGTTAATTAATTTCAGATACAATCCACCCATCTGCCGCATAGAAATATCTTAATTTCCACAACATCATGCCAAAATTTGCATTACAACGAAAAACATCAACCCTCAATCAAGTGGACTAGGATGCACCATTCAAATGTCAATTTTCTACCGAATGTACCTCTGTGAGGTGGGTTAACAATGCATAAAGTGGACGACACATTGAGTTCCGATTCTAGATTGAAGTTGGAGAGTAACAGAGAAATGTCGAGGCGACCTTTCGTAGATCAAGGGTTAAAGTCACATGTGAAAATGTCAGAGTCAAGCTTATCCGTTTAAGGGTGTGGTGTTCTTTTCACCTTTATCACCTGTTTCTTTTGCCATTATGTTTTTCCATTGGAGTTCACATGCCTAGAGGGATAGAGTGATATATATGAATATGTTGATTTGTTGTAAAATTTGAGTTGAGATTCTGTTTATTAAATAAAGGACTAATAAAGTATTCAGGACACTATGTAATTATCGATTGCATATACAACGGATTTTGAGGGAATTTATGTGTTAGAGTTAGGCAGGATTTTGGCAAAGCTTGAATGACCACAAATTTTTCTCGATTATACCCCCTGTCAACAGAGCTTGAAATTTTGGATTTTCGCTAATATTAGAGGGATACAATTACTAGTCCCATTGTATTATACCTTTAATACAAGCTATATGCACTCCAGTAAACTTTTTATTATTTACATTGCTAATTTGGTACTTTATGGGTTAAGTATAGTGAAATACTCGCTTTATCATGTTAGTGCACCAGGTTCATATATCGCTTAGATCATCAAACATTTTGTAACATTTAGGGTGATCGAATCGAATCTCACACAATGAACTTCGGTGCATTTAATTCCAAAGGTATTGCCGGGTTAATAACTCTTAATTAGTTTCAGAATTAATATGTAAATTTAAAATGTAAAAACTTGGGGCTCTTCCTTGCATAAGTGTTTCTTTTCCATACAACCAGATTTCTTTTGAGCATATGAACTAGATTTTATATGTTTTATTATCGTAGATGCGGGTGATTTGCAACCTTGTTTTTCGTAGTTTTTTCTTTAATTCTGGCATTTAAGGATGATCTTTTAGAAGCATCCTTAACTTATAGAATTAAAGAAAAGCCTTGATGTGAAATCACCTCTAGAATGCAGAGTCACCAGCATCATGTGAAATTGTCCTTTTCGCAGAAATTCTGTTCTGTGCACCAGGTGGGACTCGAAGTCACAATTGCAAGAATTGACCTAGAGACCTTTTCGTTTAACCAGTCTAATCAATCAATCGTAACTCGTAAGCGTCTCTAGTGACTAAACCGTGAATAAAAAGGCAATCGGACAAAACTAATCCACCATTACAATTTCAATTTCCTCATTTTTGCAGTTGGACTGCGCAACAGTAAAAAAAATCTGAAATTTTATTATGCGAGAGAACTAACTTTTGTTGCAGTCAAAATAATAATTTTGTAATTTATTTGAACTAAATTGTTTGTTATAAAAATATCCAGTATTTAAGCAAGGTAAGAAAGGAATCAGATCACTTAATTCTGGTAATTATACATTCCTCCTTCCCATATATTTGATTTGATATTACAGAAGTTTGGGGGTTCGAGTAACAAGGAGATTCTCATGCTCTTTAGTATAATTATCACCAGGTACATCCATTCACTTAACAGAAGGTACAAAAAGATCAGAGTTCATTGATACACATGCTATTTAATATCTCTATAATCAAGTCAGATTCACACACATTAATTCAGTTTTAATCCAATATTGTTATTTTAATATTTTTAAGCTCTATAACCTATAGAGAGACGAGTAAATTATAATTTAGTGACTTATGTCATAGTACAAATTTACTTATTCTATTCCTAAAGAAATTATTAATTGTTACGATTTTGTAAATCTGTTGTTTAGAGAAAAAATATAATCCACGATGTTTGCTTTCCAGCTTATTTTTAGAGCCAGAGGCAAAACGATTAGAAACATCGATTTTCAGTTCTCGAGATTCCGTAGTTAAAGTCACTTTTACAGAAATTTTTGGGAAACCATTTATATATGTATGAGCTACCAACCTTATCTTCGGTTTCCAAATATGTTTTAAATATTCCCCAGAGTATTTGTCCCATTACTGGACGTTGCCTCTTTCCTCTAAATGGTTTTTAAGGTTATAGGTAAAGAAAAATGTAAAAGAATTCAACTAAAACTCTAGAGAGCATATTATTGGGAACAGATTAGCAGAAGACTGTCCGAAGGTCTTAAAAATTCATACACTTGGAATCATATCAACTCAAGTTTTAACTTTATGAAGAAAAACAACAATTTAAAGTTATGATTTTGATGATGAAGGTCTGATGAAAAGCTGGAAAATTTTACAAATTTGTCTTTACCTCACTATAATGTTTAAGTCATTTTTTTAAATTTTTTTTAAAATATAAGAATGTCTCACATACATTCCGAAAATTCTTCGCTTTTAGATATTGAATTTTGCAGTTGTTTAACCACTATGGAACCTAAGTTCCCTCTAGAATGCGAAACATTTTAAAATTTTCCAACAATTTGCAAATCAATTTGGTAACAAAAGTAAAAGAACAATTAACTCCTATTGGTTTTAATTTTTTTTTTAGTAAAATCCCTTGTATGTTGGGTAAAAATTTTTGCAATTCCATGGATCGGTAAGTACTAGTTGAAAAAAAATCCATCTCTATTCCAGTATTGCGGCATCTGGCGAATGGGAGGGTATTATAAAATTTGCTTCGAAAACAATATGTGTCTCACGATGGTCATCCGCATTTCCATGACCATGAGAGCATTTGAGTTTAACATCAATGGGAGATATTTGCATTTCCCCTTGTTGCGCTTTATTCACATTTGCTCCACTCAATTGCAAATATGTGAAACATTTTGAATTTATTCGGACGTGTGAATGATTCAGGACGTATGGGAGAAATTTGGAGTTGGGGCAGTGAATGAATTGAAAATACCTCAGCGTAGAAAGCCAAACGTACACACTACTTCAAGAAGACACAGTAAAACCATGAAATTGACAAATAAATTTTCGTCAGGAGAAATACAAATTTTGCGGAAATGGAGGGAGGAGATTGGGTGTATTTCCATTTTCATGTTGTTTCACCATTTCCCATTCAGACATCCTCCTCACATTATTCCTTGATGGGATAGCTCTCTCAAGTATTCCTATCGTTTGCGAATGAGGATTGGAATTTGCATTTTACAGTGGATGGTTGGAGTTTTGTATCTCTTTTCTATCTTCCATAGAATTTCTTTTAAATGAAAACCGATACCACAATATTGTACCTTTTTCTCTGCCTCACTTTGCTTGTCTCTTGTTATGCTTCTGTAACTGTTCCCTTCATTCCATAGTTGTGGCACAGGATGTATATACTATACTATATCCTTTCCAGTGTCCTGCTCTATATCCCAGACTCTGAATCTCCATGTTGTTGTTTTTTTTTTATCCAGGGAGAACTTGGTCTTACCCTCCGGCATATTCAAAAGCTCCGCATTGATGCTAAATTTTAGAACACACTGAGCAAAATTTGCTTATTTTAAAAACTACTGAAAAACAATGACGACGTTATATAGGAAATTCAAGCTCCAAAAGTATCTGAAGATAGAAAAATAAAAAGGAGTGACAAAGCATCCCAAGCTTTGCGAAATGCTCGAATTCATGACTTGGATGCAATACCTTAAAATTATACTTTCATAATCATTTAACGTTTACCGCACACGACAGATTTAAACCAAATAAAATTGGTTTAAAATAGATTAGTAGTAATAAAATTGATTTTCGTATAAAAATTAGTTATCGGTTCATTCCGGTTTCAGAACCGATTAAAACCTCAAAAATGGAACGCCCAGTTTTCGAGCAATCCAAATAAAACAAGATTTGGAGGGGAAATGGGAGGGTGGGTGATAATTAATGGCATGTTAACGGTCCCAGTGTCGACTTATGGGAGGTCTCTCGAAGGTTCCAGATCTCTATCTCTAATTATTTGATATGTATTGGTGGTAACATATATACGGACAAACGGACATTAGAACGGATGAACAAACGGATAAACAGCATTCCGTCATTTCTTAGAAATCGTGCGAAACGGGAAAATATGTTGAGAAAAGTAGTTACCGGGGCGGGGAGGGTGAGAAAACGAGGGATTGGCTCCGTTCAGTTATAACCTTTCGAAGAGACAAAGCCACTCCAAAGCCAAGCCAAACCTATTCGAAAATCTACCGGAAGGCTAAAGTGCAAGTTCATATACCCGTCGCTTTAGCGCTGATTGTTCTGCAACTTCGAATTTCGATATTCTTGAGACTTCAATCGTCAACAATGTCTGTCAATTTTACTGCAAAATGTGTATTTTTTTGTAGTTTTGTGGATTTCAGGATGGCAGAACGTTTGAATTGTAATGTTATTAAGATAAATATACATTTCATGAACTTGCTCAGTTTTTTGTAACTCGTCGGGTTTAAACGTTCGAACTTCCAACGGGTTTTTAGGTAAGTTCTCTCTGATTTACCTTCGAATCGGTAAAGGAAAAACCTCAACCGGAGAGAGCTCTCAAATCGGGAAGGTTATTACTGAACGAGAGGATTATGTATATTGGTCTCTTTGTGAAGTTCGAGCAGAAAAAAATAATCAATTCATATTAAGTTTTTTTATTACTTTGTTATTTTTGTATTAATAATTTAAAGTCATAGATTTAGAGCGATAAAATGATCACACGTTTAAAAAATATTAAGATCTCGGAGTCTTCAGAAAAAAAAAATTTTGACAAGATTCTCACAATATGTTTGAACTATATTATAATTTAACGTAATATATTGGACTTCATGTAGTTTTTTATCCCATTTAACCCCAAAATAACTTTTATCAAATATAATTTATTCATTGATCCGAGAGTTTTTCCACATAAGCTTACGCAATGTTCTTTATTATGAACATAAATTTCTCTGTTGTGTTGAGATCATGAATAAAAGCCATGGATAGAAAAAAAACGTATTATAGTAAACAAAATTTTGTAACATATTTAAATTTAAAAACTAATATGGAATAGTAACATTTCGGGGTGAAAATTATGAAAATTGAAATAACAATTGTTAGAAAATAATTAAATAAATCACATTCATTTTTTCAGAACGCAATAAAAGTGTATAGAGTTAAAAATTAAGCCATTTAAAGCAAAAAAAAAACAATTGTTTTAATAGTGACAGTCATACTAACTAAGCATATTTTCTCCGAGTACATTCTCATATTTCCCAAAAGTATTCAACCGAGCTGAACTATACAACTTCATAAGAATCTCCTTGAGCAAAATCGTGTGGTTTCGGAAGCTCATGGATTTAGGGTGAGAATCTCGATGAATATCTTTCCATTGGCACATATTCTCCTTCATGTTTAAATTACTACATCAAGTTTGTTTTCGTATGACTAACATACAAAACTTTGCAATCCATAAGTTACTCCAATTTGTGTGAATTCTTTCAGCATTCGAAGAAACATTGACCACACATTCCAAAGATCTGAACTCTCTAGGAAAACTAAAATGTCTTGAGAACTAAACACCAATATCGTAAAACTAGTAATAATCCTAGATATACCTGCAGTAGATAGCTTATGATTATTTCTTGGAAACATTAAAATGCTTACAATTTACAACGTATACGAGTTCATTTGTCAGCTGAATTAGGTTAGGAGCTTACAAGCAATGTCCTGAAATACAAGTAAGTTGTCCAAAATTACACTAATGTTATAGTACTATAGGGGAAACTGGAGCATCACCAAACACGAGGTAGCACCAAACACTGCGATTTTTAATCGGATATTCGACTTGTGAGGAAAAAAACTTATGGAAATTTATAGGCATTATAGGGATGCTTGTCCACTGAAGAAATGGTTTCCATAGCCCAAGTAGTTCAGAAATAAAAATTAGTTTTTGTTGCTACTCCGTGTTTGGTGGTGCCCCAGTTTCCCCTACTCTATGCTATGCACTATATGTATGTTATAGTATACTATCCTATAGATAGAGTATACCATAGTATACTCTAACCTGTATGAAATGCTCGAATTCGTGACTATGATGCTATATCTCAGAAATACTTTCGAATCATTTGTCATTTATCGGTTCACAAGCGATTCAAAAATCGCCCAAATCTTCCAAAATTGATTAAGACTTTTGGACAAAAATAACGTATCGGTTCATATCTGGTCCATTACCTGATTCAAAACCCATTAGAATCGGTTCAGTCTTGTCTATTGCAAAATCTTTTCAATGCTAGCTCAGACGTACCAATTCAGAGTCATTTAAACAATAATGAAAAACCGTAATTAGGAATCATATAACAGTATTTTCGTGTTTGGACTATTGACGTATATGTCTAAAAATAATTGGAAAGGATGAAATGGTTAAAAATTGTATGCACTTCTTCTTCGTTGAATAAAGAAATATTTTTCTGAAAATAGAATCAAGGACACGAGGGAAAAAAATTAAGGTCAGCTTTTTCCAATATTGACAGGTGTTCCTAAAACTTAATAGTACCTCTAAGTTAGACCTTAGTTTAATAATGAATCAACAGAGTGCAGAAAATAACACAAGGACGATTTTAAAAATTTGTGGTTTATCTCGATAATGTTTAATTATACAAAGTCATGACATTGAACAGAAATTACAAGTTTTCAAAAAGAAAATCTTTATTATGTTATATTTTCTTAATAATTATTGTTATTAATATTGGAAGAAAAACAAACTATTATACTATGGTACTAACAAAAGTAAACTGGTCTCACAGAATGCTCATACATTGTAAGTATAACTAAGCTGAGAAAATTGGATTTACATTGTTTTCTGTTTGCTTTTAAATAATCATATATGTAAAGTACTTCTATACGAAACATACTTTAACATCTAACTAGAGGTTCGGCATTAAAATCATAAGTCCAAGTCCACGTTAACCTTTCATTTCCATTATATAATTCTTCCATTACTAAAACATCATGTAATAATTACTTTTGCATTTCAAATTTTGCAGAATGTTTTTTTTTTTGTAAAATGCAAATTTCGTGTTTGCAATATGAGTTAGGCTTCAGAATTACAGAAAAGGTAATTATCTGAGAAATGATAAACAAAACAGAACTAAACGTTGAGATCCAAAACTTTCTATTATTTGTTAAAGTCTTTATATATAAGTGGACTTAATAAATTCATTAACGATTTCCTGTCACAACCGCACATTAGATTTTTCCATTCCTAGCAAAATGGTAGGAAAAATCAAGGGAGGAAAAAGCCCTTGGTCGAGGGAGAAAAACTGATTAACTGATGTTACCACCAAACTCAACAAATAACACCGACTAAACTTTTTTCAGCCTGCAGACAACAGCGCGTTCGTAATGGAACGGTGTACATGGGTATGAAGCTACGGAAGAACAACAGCATGAAAAATGTTCAATGATGAATTTTCATGAAATTTCCCTCCAATATTCAATGGAGTTTAATGTCTATTTATTTAATTAAGCTGTTTGTCTTGGGGGTGAATAATTAAAATGGAGCAATTTGTGCAGAAGCAGCAGCAAAAGTTTCAACTCCCAGCAAATGAGGTGTAAATGGAAATTTTTGTAAATTTTCCACCGTCTACTCTCTAAAGTCCTAACAGTGCATGTCTATGCTGCAATGTCCTGAGGAAAATTTATCCAGACAAATACCGCATATATAGAATAGTTTCATGGGTGATGAGTCTTGAAGGTTTTCCGGCACTTTCCCATCTCATCCTTGGTGGATGAATTCAGCTTAATCAACTCCACAAAACTTTTTTCTGTTCACCAGATTCAACTGGTCAGGACAGGTTAAATTAACAAAATATTGTCTAACTTTGTGCATTTATCTTTCTCGGTAACATACAGCAGAACCAGTCGGTTGAGAGACTCTGCAATTTATGTTTATTCATCTGTTTAGTTTTAAAACTTTACTGCGCTTGTATAATTTGAATAAATTTCACATACAAACATTTCGCATGTGACTTTCTTTTGCATGACCTTCCAACACGTGCTGAAGAAAGTTAGGGAGGAGGCGATGTGCTTTAGAATCTTTCTAATAAATACTTATTATACATGTATAAATAAAGAAAAATATAGAAATATAGAATAAATAAGAAAAAGCATTAGAGTTTGTTTTTCGGAAAATTTATCAATATCAAATTCAAATTTAATTTATTTTGATCCTCACGAAAAGGAAAATTACCTTAACACACTAGAGAAATTTATGTCCATATTGAAGAGCTTTTCTTACACGCGTAGGGAATTTGCTTCAATATGGACATAACTGTTCCTATTGTGTAGAGGCCGTAAGAGAGCGAAAATGGTCAGAGATTATTCAATATGTTCGACAATGGAAGAGATGGAAATTATTATCATTTTAAGAGACGTTACTGACCTAAAAGGTTTTCCGTAGATCGTTTCATATAAGGTAGTTGCAGAAAATAAAATGTCTATGTATGAATTAGTTTTATTATATTATTCGAATGTAGCAAAAATATAGTTTCAGTTTTGGTAATGGGAAAATTAAACAACTTTTCATTTTACAAAATTTAATTATTTAAATTAAACCCATTTTTGTAAAGCTCCACGTTTTCACTAATTACCTGCGTTCACAGTACTAATTAAATTAATTTTTATAATATTAATTTGCACAGAGTTAATAAAAGTTTCTTTCAACTGAAATTTTTAAATTATAAATTTGAAAAATTCAATCACTGGGACATGATTTTCGGAGATCTCTTTTGAGAAAATTTACTTTGCGGTAAACCAGATTACTCAGAGTAAACTCATCTAAAGTAAAAGAAAAAAACCGAATATTATCTGTTTAGCTGATCATTTAAATTCATACCTGAATTAAGGATTTTTGAAAACAATTAAATTTGAATTTTTTGGGATAATTTTTCACAAAAAAAATTCCTTGGCGTATAAATTTCCTTGAGACCAGGTTCCATCTTGTAAAATAAATTGTATAATCATTGAAACTAGGAATCCTTCAGATGCTAGTTCCCGGCGAGTGGCCTTCAAAGTTGAAGCCAATTTCTTATTTTCACACACAAATGCATATGGGATTTTTTCTGCACTCGTGATCGTTATGCTAAATATTTAAAAAGTGAGAAGTTTTTCCGTATTATAAGATACCTTTCCGTATGGAGGGATAAATATATTAAATTTTTGTTTAAATAATTTTTTTCCTTGGATCACTGTGAGCTGAGTCCGAGATCAATTTAGGAATTGGCTTCAAATAGCTCCATATAAAAAGGCCAACTTTCCAGGCGGTTGTTCAGATGAATCTACTTTGAGTACTTGTGACTACCGTAAAGTAAGTTTTATCAAAAAAGTCTCCGAAAATCAAGCATCAACGGCTGAATTTTAAAATGTTCAAATAAAATATAAATGTTGTACTTTCAAGAGCTTGAATAAAATAAATATTTTATTATAATGGAAAAAGATATTTAAAGAAATATGCTATTTTTTAGTCTTCGTGAATCACGCAATCCTTTAATTTAAATCACGGCTACTGCTTTTCTTTGTGAAATTTTATCGCGAAATTAAGCTTTGAGCTTAATTTGTTTCATACTTTGCATTTTCTTTATATTTTCTAAGATTATATTTTTTACTTAAACTCAAAAGAAATACAGAAGCTACGAATATCTTGCGTGTTTCTTTTAAATTTTTAGATTTTTGGATATTTCAACTGTCACATTATTTTTATTTTATTTAAATTTAATTTACCATGTTAACAAAATATCATAAAAAGCACAAAATAATTATGCAAAATCTATATGAAATCTTCACAAAATCTGCTAAAATTCATGAATTGTCTTATGAATAGGTTTCTTAATGACTTTACTTTTCCAAATTAACATAGTTCGAACATTCAGCGAAGTTTAACTGCTTTTCCAGCACTTTGGTATTATGAATAACGGGATTGAAGTTGTTTACAGCAATTACACGTGCGTTTTATTAAAATTTCAATTAAACAGAATTTTATCTCAGCTGTATCATTTATCCCGAGTCCTGACAGCACCTACAGAAATCACCACATAACGTCAACGGTGATTAAGGCAGCTGAAATTATGGTGTGAGTCGTAGAACCTTGTCTCCATTACATTGTGTCAGAGTGCGTGATGAATTCCGGTGTGACAAAAGACACGGCAGATATGTGGATTCCCATACACAATAATTCGCATGAATTCTCTGCACCCCTTCGTGAGCGTGTGCGAATTCCTACTTCTCATCACATCACCCACAAACAGTAATTAAAATTCATACAGTCATGATACATGACTACCACCTTAACACACTACACATGTACAACTTGGTCGTTTACGTCTCTGTCTCGTGTTTAATTTGCATAGTTTCTTCACCTAAATGTTGTGTAATCCGTCCTTCTCTAAAAACGCATTAAGGAAGCTGAGTCCTGGATAATTTCCGTTCATCAAAACCTCTTTTAAGAGTAAGGTTTCGAAATTACATTGTGGTTTTTGCAATTTTTAGCACGAAAAGCAATTTTTGTAGTCTTAAGGACAAGCTTATTGATTTCTTATTTTGTTCTATTTTTCTCCAACGGTTTGCTTTTCAAGGATAGAATTATAGAGATTTTAAAGAAATAGTGAATTTATGACAAACACACTTTTGAATTTGACGATTTACTTCGTTTCTCAAGATGTTACATGGGTTAATAGGTTAAAGAACATTAAATTTTCTTAATTTTTGAACATTCAAAATCAAGCTCTCAAACATATAAAAGTTATAACACTCCAACCATATTTTCTGAAATTAATATTTAAAAATTTTAAATTGTAAAAATTCAGCCATTGATCTTTTCTTTTAGAAAAATTTACTTTGTGGACAATATTACTGTTAGATTTAGGAGGTGCAACTAAAATAAAAAACCAAAATATTTAGATAGTTAAACTCGTACTTGCAAGAGTACGAGTATATAATTTTCATGATCACAAAACAAAAGAATTTACAATACCAAATGACGTATAAAATACATAGAATATGATAATTTTTTGCATAAAATTCTTCCAATTTTTCAAAAATCCATTGTTCAAGTACGAATTTAGCTCATCTACTAACAAGAAGTATTTAATTCTTCTAATATCAGATGAATCTATTCTGAGTAATTTTGTTCACCGAAAAGTGACTTTTTCAAAAACGTATGAACGTTTACATAAGTTTATAAACGTCTATATCATCAAAACAAAAATTAAAAACAAAAACTTTTAAGCTTAAGACCAGAATCACATTGACAGTAAAATGCTCACCGTATTTCGTTCATTTACGCATTTTCATTGCAATTCTTACGTAAATTTTTCATTACTGTATTACCTTATCTCATACTCAGTGGCACTAGGTGAAAATAATATAAGAAAATTGAAGAAATAAAACGAAAATTCGATAAACTGTAAGGGAAATAAATTGTACAGTTTTTTCGCTCACCGTTTATCGCATTTTCGTTTTATTTCTTCACTTTTCTTATATTATTTTTACCTACTGCCACCTCGTATGAGATAATCGGTAATCAAGAATTTGCGTAAGAATTGCAATGAAAATGCGTAAATTAACGAAATATATGGTGAGGCTACGTCGAGCATTTTATTGTCAATGTGATTTTGCCATAAATCATTCTATATTAATGTCTACATCTTTTGTTAAAAGGGTTAAAGTATATATCCAACCAACTAAAGAAAGAACGATATAGGGTAAAGGCTCATAATTTTGACCAGTCTGCTTATAAGCATCGATGTTCCAAGTTTGAAATGCGATATTTTCAATACTAATTGACTTTTTTTGTTACTCTCTTTTCAGAAGGGTTGTTTAGAAACTTGACAAGCTAATTATCATCTTATTTTTTTTCTAAAATTAGTTTTAATACGTTTAAAAATTAATTGATATGTAAAGGTGAATTTGACTCTTATTTTGGACAACTTGGTGATTAATTTTTACAACTTGGCTATAAATTTGGACAGCTAATCTGCCTCAACAGGATGTCCATTGTTCTTCATTTCATGAACCAATCTTACCAAGTCCTCTTCCTGTTCATGTAAGGGAAACGTAGAATGTCACAGAAGCCCGGAAACTTTCCATATCACTCATTAAAGTGAGTTGACCTCGGTACTCCAAGTACGTGCGGATTCGCTCATTCCCTGGCCTTTCCGGGATCCTTTCAAGGCATTTCTCGCTACATTTCTTTCGTAGAGATGATGCTCCTTTGTTTCTCCAGGCATTTGTCCAACCTAGTCATCACAAAAGCTAAAACTTCACGAAATTTCGTGAGAAAAACACCTGTCCAAAATAAGAACCATCATCTCACTGGTAAATGTCCTAAAAAATTTCCCATTTTTCACACGAAAAATTTAATTCACAAGGCAAATCTCACTTCGGGTCAAATTTACAAATCACCATTAACGTGAATCAACACAATATTCAATGAATATTCAATAATATCACTCAAAAAAAGCAAAGAAACATTGTTAGTCCTTCGCCATGCTAATTAAGACTGAAGTAAACACGAAATTCTGTCATATTTCTCGTAAGCAATTGCTCACACTGAATTTTCAACAAAGCAATTTCAACTCAAATCATATTCAAAATTTAACGCATTTAGTGTTAAAATCTTCCAAAAAGAACAAATATATAGATAAAATTCATTGTTCATCAAATATTGGAATAAAAATCCATCATTTTAATCAATTTTTAGTGTCCAATGTTATCCTCAAAGTGTCCAAAATAAGAAACTGGACAAAATTATGAGCCTTTCCCCTAGTAGAATCACTTGAGAATAGTGACGTGCTAAAAAAAATTTCACGAAAAAGATTTTCCCTTTTCATTTTCATTAGAATAGCATTGTTACTGGTGCTTGACTTTTCTTGTGGCTTAACTATAGTTGAGCCTGTGAAAGCTTAGATAGTTTCAAAGCAGAATGGTGCACTAAATTAAGTGTAAAGCTCCTAAAAGTCGTGTGCATGTTTATTTAATTTGAAAAGCATTAATTGGCTAAATTCATGGTTATGTTTATGAGCCCGGCTTACGTTACGAAAATACTTTTTTGTTGATTCAAAAATATTTTCGTACAAAAGAAATATTTGGATCACAAAATATATAGGATTTTACATTACACAGCATGCAAAGTATTATGTGTCATTTAGGTAATACAATACGTAATAATGGAAACCCTTTTCCTGACCCCTCTAAACCTCATATACTGTTGTGCTTCATTGTCATGAAGAGATTTTCTGGAATGAGTAAAATGATGCCGAGAGGTATAGAATGATTATGTATTTTTATGAGGTTCAACTATACTAATGTAATTTAATAATATGCGAGAAAGATCCATTTGTCTCAATAATATGCGTATATCCCGTGTCAGATATCTTTTTCATACCACGGAATCAGGAGAACATCTCTGCTGCCACAACTTACGATGCTTCATTGTGTATGTAGGAGAGAAAACTTCGACTCCTCATCAATATCTGAATCACATTTCTTCGTTAGGTAACACCCACATCCACTGAAAGACGAACCCCAACAGCCTATGCGCAACATTATGCTTTAATGCAGTACAAATAGAGACGTCGTATTCCTTGAGTAATTAAATCCCCCAAAATATTCCCAAATTCCTTCCATTAGCAAGTGTAATTTCCTCTCGCATTCGGCGTGTTTACCTCAATACTCGAAAATAAATTACATACCGATGATGGGAAAAGTATCAGAAGAATGCTTTTAGGTAGGGGAGTGTCGATGAGAATCTTTATTGAAAAAAATATCTGAGATTTATTTCATTTAAAAGTAAATAAATCAATTTTTGCATTTTAGGAAATTCTCAGAAAAACTACAAAATTAAATTAAGTTAAATTTAATAAATAATCAAAAATCCAATATTTTCCACATTTTTTGTAAATATAAAAATTTAATGGGGAAAGATGGGGTGGGACCAAAAATGACATGATAGCACAGTATTTAAAATAATGAGAAAAAAATAAAGTAAAAAAAATTGATGAAAAATAATAAGTAATGAAAAAATTATGATACAAAAATGATATTGATTTTATTATGAAGAGATTAAAAAATTAATTTAAAAACAAATTGGCCTAGTCACAGTCAAATGCTCGTACTAGTAGTTAGTTCAGTGCAATTCCATTAAAATTGCATTCGCGTCAATTATTCGGATGAATTAAGTTGCCACGCGATCTAATCATTAGCAGTAAGTGGCTTATCCAGAATTTTAAAAGAATAATAATAATATTTATTTAATTCACAACTGGTTTATACTTCAACGAAAGGGAAAGAAAATTACTTATTACGAAAAATGTAAAGTGCATATAGTGCAAATCATCAAAAACAAATATTAGAAAAAATAATAAAAAGTCCTAAACTACTAAATACTTTTAGTTAGTAAATTATAAATTGGTTAGTCAACAAATCAGCCAGTAAAAAAACAGTTTGGTCAGTAAAATATTCTATTTATAGTCAATAAATAAAAAAGTAAATGAATATATCGCTTTGATCCATTTGATCCAACCCAATTATTATTATCTATAATTTGTTTCAGCGAGTCAAATTGCACACAGCTATAGTTAATTACACAGTTTTTTGGCGAGGTCAGTAAACACGATATTTGGTCAGTACGTAAATAAAATAAAAATCATTATTTTATATTCCAAAAACTAGCGAAATATTCTTCAAAAACACAAAATAAATAAGTTATAAACCATTTTGACTTTTTCAGTTGGATATAAGGAGATTTATGAACACTTTGTATAGACTCTTGCTGAAAAAAAAAAGTTTTTAATCAATCATTTTATTTACTTAACGACTAATTTGCTTTTTCTGAACAATTTAATTTTTTTATAGATCAAAATGCCAATTTACTACCAGAAATACCTATCTATCGTCCTATACCGACTCATAATTTGTATTAAGTTCCCAACTTTATTTTAGATGGTCAAAACGATTCTGTTAACTCTACTCTATAATTGAGACTTTTCTACACAATTAAAAACGAAATAAGAAAATAAAATAAGGAAAGCTAAACCGCAATTGGTCTAATCAATGTCTTTATGGTCACGCGGACTAAAACACAGCATATTTCTTTGAAATATTATTTCAACCTAAAAAAAAGTAAGCTCTTAAGTATATAAAGGTGCAACATTTTAACTAAATTTACTGAAATTTTCATTCCAAAATTTTAATAATTCACTTGTTTTGGATCTGATTTTTGGAGTAGGTTTTTACAAAAACACACACTTTCCGGTGGTCAAGATTTCACAGAGTATATTCATCTGGCGTAAAAAAAAAATATTTCCTCTTATCTGTCGAATTAAACTTGTACTAAAATGGTAGGATTTTTTTTACCTTAATCACAACTTATTCTACAAGATAAAACATGGTGTAAAATAGGCCAAAAATTGTATCTTTTGTATAAAATTCTGCCAAAAATGCAAATTTCATTTAAAAAATAAATGTACCGTTCAAATACGACTTTAACTCATCAGCTATCAGAAAATATAATTTTATGACGTCAGATGAATAAACTGAGAAATCTTATCCACGGAAAAATGTGTTATCTTCCACAAAGCTCTCCGAAAATCAGGTTTCAATGATTAAATTTTTAATGTTTCTAAATGAAAATTTTAGAAAATGTAGTTTAAATGTTAAACTTTTACATTTTTATGAACTTAAATAAAATAAAAATAAAATTTTATTATATTATAGAAAAAAAAAACATTAGAGACAATAATGTTTTCCAATTTTTTGACTCATAAAGCGCACCTATTACTTTAAATTACTTTAAAGTATAATGTCCCAGATTCGCTTAAGGAGAGTAGATGCCACTATTTGCTCGAGGAATCAATGGACAAACATATAACAACAACATATAACTTCTACTCACCAGAAAACCTAAAAAGAAACTAATCCCCTAGTCTATTATATAATTTTGCTCACATTTTTAAAATCGCTTAGTGAAATAGTCAACGCATAAAGAAAACTATTTAAAAGTTAAAGAGGTTAAAGAACTATAAAATAAATATGAAGAACTTACTTTTGAAAAGTTTCAAATACAGAAGTTTGAGTGAGTTGCAAATATAGAAACTTTCTTTTCCAATCTCATTTTTTAATAAATATTGAGGCATTTTTCAATATATAAATTTTTGCATACATCTCTTCGAGATAGACTTTTTGTGTTTAAAATGAAAAGCTTTCGCTCTTTGCCAAATAATAGCCATATGTAGAAGAATTTCTTAATATTTGTCGCATAGGAATTTGTGAAACTCAGTGCACTTCAATACAACTTTTTTATAAGTTTTTGAATATATTATACATTCACTAAAGTGAACTGAATGATTTGAAATGCAAATATTTGTTTATTATTCATTTGAAAAAAATATATATTTCACATATAAATATAGGAGAGAGTGGGGCAGTTGAAAATATTAAATATTAAATTTTGTGATGATGAATTAATATTTGGGAAATATGCTGTATATTTTCATATAAGGTAAAGTGCCCTCACTCGACCGGTTTCCTAGACTCGAGCGGTAGGTCAATTTTTGAATGTTTGATCTGTTTGATGCAAATCCAATGAAACTGTCCTTGATTCGTATTATTTATGGAATAATTTATTTCTTAATATTAGAGCATACACTAAATATTATAGCAAATATAAATAAATTGAATAAATAACTCTACCGGTCGAGTCGAAGAACCGATTGAGTGAGGTCATTTTACCTAATTTAAAACGAAAAAGAAATTTGGACCAGTCAGCTTGCATGTAGGTACTTCTGTATCTGGGATCTTATGGATATTCTGTGCTCTCTTGAATTCTTCCGGTGTTCGGCAAAATGTACTATCTTTTTCAAAATAAAATATTCCACTTTTTCTCCAGAGTCCAGAGCTTCCGATCTTTGGGTGGATGTAGGTCTTTTTCGGTTAGTGTTAAAATTTTTAAAGTTACTAAAGTAGTAAATATCCTCAGAAATTTAGAGCGAATGTCGGGATGCGTAGATGTAGTCAGACGTTGGAAGATTTTCAAATTATTAAAAGATTTTAAATTTCCCCAACTGAAATTAGAATATAGTTCATAGACGTTTACCATATGATTCTATAAATAAAATTTAGACTGCTTTCGTACATTGCCACATCTTCCTTTAAAAGATCGAGTCCGAGTTAAGAAAATTTAAAGTAGAAAAATTAACTATCGGATACAAATTGCAATACTAAAATTAGTTTCCCTGACAATCAAAAATATTCTAAACCTGCAAAATATTAGTTATAAGCAAATTATCATTACAACATTTTTTCTTTATTAAAGTCCATTTAGTTTAACCATACATAATATTTTTTCCTTTCATTCCAATATCTTATTTATTAAATTATCTCTCACAGTCATATTATTAGTTTTTTTATTATTTTGGAATAATATAGATCAAGATTGATTCACACGGGGTGTTCATAGCCGGAGTTTGAGTCTCCAAAAGTGTCTCGACTAAAACGTAAAAAGCTCTCTACTTTCACAAAATATCATTGTTGTTCGTAACTCAAACAATATTTAGAATTTGTTTATTAAAAATTCGCGGTAAATTATAAAAAAATGTACGAGACACCACTATACAAAGCTGTCAAAGAAGTTATTCAGTGATTATAAAATAATTTAATAATTAGACAGAAATATTGTGGTAAGGCTCGTTGCTTTGATTTTATTCACAACTGATTGATACATGTTGACACTCGAGGAATTTCGAAATTTGAATGAGAAAAATTTCAATCACGGCGTGCACGAAACAAGAAGTAAAAAATGTTATTTTCTTGGCTTTCGAAACCGATCTTCCAAAGTCATTTACCTCAGAGAAACTCCGTCTTTGAGCGCTCGGAATTAAGTATTCAAGGAAATTTTGTTTTTGTGACGAAAATTGAACACTAAGTTAAGCAAAATATTTTAAAATTTCATCAATTTTTTCAGACATATCGGCTTCAGCAGAGAAAGAAAGCCACCCACTGAGTAGCCAAAATAGAGAAAAGTTCTCCACCTTAATGCAGAATCCACTGAATATTTGAAAAGTCTCAAAAAAAAAGAACCAACAATAACACACCGGGAGAGCCTTCTTTTGCAGGTTATGGGCTGGAAAAGGAGCTGGAAGGGATGTGAGTGGCATAAAAGTTAAACTGCAGCAATAGTTTCTCAATTTTGTGCAGAAGCTTCCTACTGGCCGACAAACTTTTCCTCAAGATGTTGTTCATTTAAAGTTTCCCATTCTTTTGTAGTTTGAGTATATTGTAAATTTTCGTGCAGCTTACTTTTGAATTGAATGGGTGTGGAAATGTAACTCAATATGGAAAATCATAAATTTACTCTAGCCAAATTGAAAAGAACTTTTAATAACAAAACATTATAAATCCCTTGGTCAGAAGTTACTTAAATACTTTTCTCGCATAGAAACACTTCATCCATCAGTTTGTGGGTGAAAAATCATAGAAATTCACATTTATGCTACTATTTTAATCAAAATTCAGAAGTTGTTTGAAAACTTTTCAACTGCTTTTTTGCAACTGAACTATTTATTCTTCGAGATCTTTTCTCACAAACTTTTACATTTCTTTGCGCATACTGCATCTATTTTAAATGTTAACAGACATAGTTTGTTTCTGTCAAACCTCAAAGTTTTGAAAAAGTTATTTCTTTTAAGAATATCAATATTAATATACTTTATATTTTGAGTATTTAAACTTTCAATTTGATTTCTTGCTATAATTAAAATTTTATTGTTAACATTTTCGAGCTTTCAAAGTTCGCAAACAGTAAATTTAATTGAACTTTGTCACTTTCTCAGTATCATTCTCATGAATTACTTAAAGGAATTGTCAATGTCAATTCCTCCTGAAATGTACTACATTTCCAAATTTTCTCACACACAGAAAACATTATATTCGCCTTTTGCATTAGGAAATCTAATTAGAGCTTTTTTTTAAATGCAGTGTTTATGCAGTGTTTATGCAGAAATTTATGAACTTCCAGGTATTTCATGAAAGTACTTCATGAAAAATTAATAAATGTAAAAGAAACTTTGTGGGCAAATATGTACCTAAAATATTTTCCCACAATTCGTCCCAAATATGAGCAACAGTTAAAAATTTCATCTCAAAATGTTCACAGGATGCTAAATGAAATGCAGAAATAACAGAACAGAGAAATTATACCAAAAAAAAGTGTAAACACCTTTAGGATATTTCAAAAGTCATCGAGAAATGCTTACCGGAGCGAGATGGAAAACACACCTTGGGCTAAGAAAAAACCAAACAATACCTATATAGTCAGATTTGTACTTTGTCTAGGTATATTTTTCACTAGATGATTTCTGAGCTTGTAACTTACACACTCTGAGCTTTTTCTGGAGCAGAAATAGAAGGAATTTGGAATGAAAGAGCAAGATTCACCCCCGAGGGGCAAGTCTCATTATAATACTTTCTTCAATCTCTCATCCCCAACTTCATCATACTTTATTACACACTCTAAAATATGAATTTCGCATTTTTCCTCCATGGCAAATGATGTGTCGCCCACTGATGAGGGATGCTGGCCTGAGAGATGCGCGTAGTCCTAAGGAAGAGAGTGTGTGAATGGTAAGGATGAATTGTCAGAATGTTGGTGAAAGTAAGTCCACGATGCGTTGCATCTTATCTGAAATTAAATCTGAAATTCGCATTATGAGATACGGCAGGTGTGAAATGAAGTTGTTAAATATGCATATTCAAATTACAACACATAAATTATAAAGAAATCGCGATAAAAACTGCCGCTCACATTTTCTCCCGCTCTCAAGAGTAAACTTTTCTGAAATGCTTAACTTCCTCAAAACAGCCGCAGTATAATCAATATCAGAGTATATAGCACAATTTTATTTTGCAATAGAAAAACAATTAATCATCATTATATGTGAATGAATACTGGAAAATTTACATTTTCAAAATTTGTGCTACTTTCTAATCAAAATTTGAATGCAGTGTATAAGCATGAATAAAGCAATAAAAATAATTCATAATAATGTCTTTTGCTATTGTTTTTCAATTTACTACCCATTTAAAGTGGCTCATAAATCAGAACAATATAAAACACTAGAAAAATGTGAAGACTAAAATGGAGTTTATCCTCAAAGTTCAAGAGCCTATTCTTAACTGATTAAGAAGGTGCATAGGTCGCGGAGACTAAAAAATAACGTATTTTCTCTAAATCCTTTCAGTATAATAAAAAAAATTAATTTACATTCTTAAGCATTCACCAAGAACTCACACAAGATAGTACAAGGCAAGGAGATGTCATAAAATGTCCGACCTAGCATTACAAAGTATGCTATAAAATCTATTGCATTTAACTAAATAGGTAATTGCAATAGTCTTCATATTCATTTATAAAGAAATATTGAAAAACATACGCTAAAAAAGTAAAAAAATCAATTGAACTGACGTGAAACGTAACTCACACAAAACTAAACAAATTAAAAGTTATAAATTTTGTATAGCCTTAAAAAAGAACATTATTGTATCTTAAGGCATAAAATAAACTTTTAAAATAAACTTAGGCATAAAATGAAAGGGGTCCCGGTCAAAATCCCGAAAGCCAAAATCCCGAACGCCAAAAACTCGAAAGCCAAAATCCCGAATGGGCCAAAATCCCGAAAGCCAAAATCCCGAATTCTTAAAAGTGTCATAGCTACTCCCACGATTTCACTCGCGCTTGCTGGAGGCAAAGGGAAATCTTCTGTGTCTTGGAAAATTATTCTAAACATTTTCCTCCATATAATTTTATCCCTTTCAGAATTTTAAAAATTCGGGATTTTGGCTTTCGGGATTTTGGCTTTCGGGATTTTGGCTTTCGGGATTTTGGCTTTCAGGATTTTGGCTTTCGGGATTATGGCTGCCACCGAATGAAAGTACAAGGTTTAATTCATATTTCCTGAAATTTTGATTAGAAAATTTTCAAAATTCAGCCATTGAGACCTGATTTTCAGAGATCTTCTTGAAATGAAACCTTACTTTTACTCGAGTAGGAGATTCATCTGAAGTCAAAATCCCAAGATTTTCCGCTAAGAAGAGAAATTCAACTCGTACGAGGATTTTTGAAAAAATGATATTTGGTTTTTGAGAACATTTATACAAAAAATTATCACTTTTGGCGTATATAACAAGTTAAGTAATAAGTTCTAATCAACATAAAACAAAAATCCTTCATTCAAGTACGAGTTTTATTTTTTGACTTACAAGAAATATTTGGTTTCTCGACTTTAGATAAACCTACTCTAGTTATCTTGTCCACCGAAATGTACGTTTTTTTTTGTCAAAAAGATTTACGAAAATCAGGTCTATAGGTTGAATTTTTAAAATTTTTAAATAAAAATATAATTGTAATGTTGTATTTTTATGTGTTTAAGAGCTTAAATTAATTAATTAATTTATTTATTTGTAGAAAAAAAATACTATTTTTTAGTCTTCTTGATTTACGTAACCCAATCTCGATAGAGGCAGCTAAACACTGATTTAGAAAACTTTAGAAAACCCATTTAGTCTAAATTGGTTGAAAAATAAGTCCACTGTGAAAAATTCTAAAAGGAAAATTCACTGAGGATACATTTGAGGATTATAAGGATATTACTTCTTTTGAAGTATGATGACTTTCACGGGTATCAGACTGGCGATTTACCAAATGTCTCAAAATCCCAAAACTCCCAAATAAAATTCAATTTTAAGAGCTTTTCAAAACCTAATGGATATAAACAGCAATAACCGTACCAATAAGTTTATCTGGGATTATCATTATTTCTTATTGCTATATTCGGTAAAAAAAAACTCTAGATATTCAAACTAATTGTGATTTGTCCACCAAAAGTTCTATTATATTAAAAAATTGTTTACTGCTCTTTTATCTCTTTAATTATGCCTGTAGTACTCATAAAACTGAACCCTCTTTTCTTCACACTCAATTTTCGTCAGCCTCTATGAAACTAGATCTTTATGGGCATTGTGTCCTTCTGTGAGCTCACAAGTCTGAATTCCTTCGCGTAGCTTACCAAAAATATTTACTTTCATACTAACGTATTAAATAGCGATTACTTATAGATTTTCTTCCATTAGTTTCACAGTTCAGTGATACTCTTAAAAATTTAGCTTTGGTTTCCAGTAATTTAAAAAAATAAAAATTATCATCAAATAGCAGTATGTAAAACTCACTGAAAAAACAAGTTCAAAATATCTCAATAAGTCTGAAATGGAGGAATAAAATGTAATTTTGAATTAAGAAAATGTCTTTCAAATAATAAAAGTGTGAAGAGGGGATTTAAAAAACTGCCAAGGATAAAATCCGACTTGGTACTCCAAGCTCCGGATATACATAGTTCTCCAATAACACATATTCATTTCTGTTTGCAGGTAAATCATTTAAAATACCCAAAATACCCAATATGGACTAGGTATGTAATTTTTCTAAATTCCTGTGAAACCAATGTATTTTTTTTTACAGAAGAAAAGGTTATCAGATTGCATGAACTCATGTGCTTTATGTTTATGTGAAATTCACTTATATCATTTTATTGTGTCAAATATTATTTTAATATAACAATGCAGTCATACTTAGGAAATGGTAACATACGCTTCTAATTGCATCAAAACAAGTTGTAAACCGATCATAGAAACACCTCTCTATTCATTATTGTTTAAATTTTCAAGACAAACATTTTGTAACTTTCATGAGTAAGTTTCTAAACAATTCAGACTTATATTGAAACTTTCGTCAATCATGTTATATACTTAAGAAAATAACATTTGCATTAATTTGAACATTATTAAGAGCAAGTGAATGACTTTCGTAAACTTGTGCATCTTCCCACAATAACTGCAAAATTTAAGTTATAATTAATTTATTAAAAATATTACACAGAAAGTTTAACAAAGAAGTATGTTTTTCTTTCACCATATAACAAAGAAAAAGCTGTGTGATATGCTCCCGTGATGGTGATGTTTTACCTCTCCTAAGTGCGTCATTTACAGTTTATCGGATAATAATTCACTACCTATTTTAATCGATTTATAAATCAATAAGCTCAAAGGATCATCAAAATAGCTTAGAAGTTGCAATACAATTAAGAAGCTCAGAGCAAGAGTGGTCTCCTTTTCATTTCCCTGTAAAAACGGTCCACTTTTGCTCTGAGCGTCTCAATTGAGTCTCGGAAAAAATACTTACCGGTTCATAACTGGTTTATGACTGGCTAACCAACACTTATAACCTATTGAAATCAATTCAACGAGCGCTCACATGTACCTCTTCGATTAAGAAATACCCTATAAAGACTTTTTAACCTTTGATCTTGAAGAACTGTTGAACCGTTGACCGTGCTAGATAACTTTGAAACCATATGCAGAAATGAAAGAAAGTGTACGATGTATTCTTATTCAAATTAAACATGCTTTTAGAGTGGGAAATGAAGGTCGTGTTAAGAGTCCTTGAGTCGACTTCTTAGACGTTGTCCACTAAAGATTCCAAGTCGCTATCTCTAACTGTTTGACCCAAGAACCTATGGATAAGCCTTTTCCATAGAGATATCATTTAGAGATACTAAAACCTAATGGCTATTCTTCCTAAAGAGAATTGACTTATAATTTTGGTATATTTCTAAATTGTGCATTAAAATCTATCTAAAAATACATGAGGGGAGGTGGGGCTACTTTGACCTGTGGGGCAACATTGTTATACGATTTTTTCGCAGATTTCTAATAGAAACTGGGCTTAAACATGATGTAATTTGGACAGACAAAATAATTGTGGATCTAAATAAAATAATTGTAATAACCAGCTTCATTTAAAAATAGACGAAACAGTCGTATAACAATCTAGCGCCACAGCTCAAAGTAGTCCCACTTCCCCCTAATTCATAAAAAATTCCAAATCAAACGAGAATTAGGAGTTAAATTTATTTGAGCCGCGATGCAGTACCTGCCAAAATTTTGTAGTTTGTTTAAATTAAGCTTAAGTCTTTTCTAAGATTTTGATACCCCTGATTTGGTTTTTGGACACGACGACGGCCAGGTGGACAGATAGACAAACATCATTACTCAGAAAAAAATTATTGTGGACATGTAAGGAGGTGAAAAAATCGACAGATTATAGGGGAAAAGGGACAGATAATCCTAACCGGCTTATGTTAGCTAACTCGGAGTGCATGCAAATTCGATTTAGAGCTGAAATTGTGAGTCGCCATTCAGTTATCTTGAATCAAATTCGTGAAATTATACAAATTTTGTATTTAAACCAAAATATCAAGGATTGGGATGAACTGGCACAAAAGTAATATATGGGTGAAATGTAGACCAGAATATACTCTATAATTTTCCTATAGAACATGATCTCATCGATTACTCAGAAGCCAAGATAAGCGAGGTTTTTTGTTTCTTAACTTTTTTTTTCATCCAGAGTGCCCCAAGTGTTCATTTGTTGAATTTCAACTATATCAAAGAATTGTTGTATTTTGTGGGACTTTCCATTTAAAACCATATTTTAAGTGTCTTTGTGGAGTAGAGGCAGTCAAATTGGCATCTGAGTGATTTCAAAGCGCTATTATGGGAAAAATCAATTTTTTCACACTTAAACGACAAAATCGGAGTGATAGCGTAGTCTGAGCGGAAAATGATGTATGGACAAAATGTAGAGACAAATGCCCTCTACAATTATGTCGAAGTAATCATCAAAATCGGTTCAGCGACAGTCGAGATAATTGAGGTTATGTGATATTAAAATTTGTTTTTTGATTGTGGCGCCCCTGGTGTTGGTCCTACGTAGTTCAAATATTTTAGAAAGTTGTAGCATTTGGTGAGATCTTTCGTTTAAGCCCTCATTCATCAAAATCGGTCAAATAGAACCGGAGATATGATTTTTTGAATTTTGTGAACTTTGACCCCTCATATCTCCGGTTCTATTGAAACCACAGCGCACATTTGCACCATTTTGGAAACGTCCTAGACTGGACTACAACATACTAAAATTTCATTAACTTGCACAAAGGAATTTTTGAGAAAAATGATTTTGAATTTCGATGAATTTTTACGCTATCGCAGCGCCACCTATGGGGACTTTTTGAACTTCCATCTGAAAGTGCTCATCGAGACGAAACCAAAAAGGTAAAATTTAGGTCGCTATGTTAATTAGAACCGGAGATAGAGGCCGGTCAATATTCGAACTTTGACCCCTTATAGCTCGGGTCAGGGGTTTTGGATCGACTTAAGTTTTTTTTTTGTTTGATAGGTATAATCAACGGCTACAACATACTAAAATTTCAGCCCGATTGCATAAGGAATTTTTGAGTTATTTAACTTTTAAGATTTAAAAATTTTCTTTTTAACAATAGCACCCCTAGCGGTAGTTTTACGAACTTGCGATGTTAGAAGGGGAAGTGGCATTTCACGAGAGCTTTCCGAAAAGCCCCCATTTTTTAAATTCTGACAATTAGAACCGGAGTTATGGCCATTTTAAGAAATTTTTTTTGGACCCTTATAGCTCGGATCAGGGGGGTCGGGTGACCTTAAGTTTGGTATTGATGGAAAGCCCTAAGGCCCAGCTATAACATTCTAAAATTTGAGCCCGATCGATGCCATAGGGGCGGAGCCATTAAGAAAACAAAAAAAGGGTGGTATTCAAAATGGCGGAAGGAGGGGTGGGGGGTCAATGCACCAAGTTGCAATTTTCATACGATATATAACCTCTGCCGAAAACCGCAAGTCGATATCTCTTTTAGTTTAGGAGCTATTAAGCTCCAAAGAGCGGCCGGACGGACGGACGGACGGACGGACGGACGAACGGACGGACGGGAACGGTTTTTAGCCATTCATATATTCGTGATCAGGAAGTGTCAAAACACATTCTGGCAAAGTTTGGGGCCAATCGGAGGACATGAGATTTTGTTAGGATTATAGTAGGTGAGATTGTTAAGAATCTCACCTAATACGCTACCTTCGGATGACATAAGGTTCAAACAACTTTTTTTTTCATTATATTTTTGATTAATTTCACCCATAACAACATTAATATTTTAATTTTTAATAGCTAGTCCAATGCCTCAAATTTTCAGAAAAGAGCTGTAGGTCAAATCCATTAAGAATTAAAAAAAAATAATAAGTCGTCCGAAGGTAGCGTGCTTTCTCCTACTGCTCTTTCTGTGGATTTCGAGCAGTAATAAAGCAGTCATGCCGAGCCGAGACATCGAAAAAATGTACCGGATACCGAAACATTACTATTTTAAAAGTAGTTTTTCCTAATAGTTAAAAGAATTCAGCAGTTGTGCTCCTTCACTCATATAGTGAATGTAAAAAAGGGGATAAAGTAATCAAAGAACCATTCCTGTCTGCTGGAAAGCGGGGAAAACTTCCAGTCTAACTTTTCCCACGAAAGGTACACATGCGGCTTTTGAAGAGAACATAAATGTTGGTTTCGCACTTCAGTTGCACAAAGTACTTTGCGTAGCAAGGTTGTGTTTGGGGTGTTTTTGGGGGAAAAAAGCACAACGCCGAAAACATCGCATAATACTGGAGATTGTGGGGTGTTTGGGCTAAATTAAACATTGACAAATATTTGAGTGACTGCGTGTGAAATTGACATGAAAAAGAATTCAATAAATATTTAAGTTTCTCCTTTTGTACCAGAAAAAAGGCAAAAGTTTGTACCGCGAAAATTGGTGGGAAAATTTATGTGGAGTTGCCGAATAAGGCAAAAAAGCCCCCAAGAAGTTTATTCAAATTCAACTTTAGCCCTGTGTATGTGCAAATTGTCGTGATGAAAATTTAATGATTTCATTTTCCTCTCCTTCCTCACATTGTTGCCTTGTCTGTGGCGAGCATGATTTTTGAGTGAAGAAAAGATATGATAAAATGTTAGGAATGTGTCAGGGAGGGAAAAATTGAATCATTCTGGAGAAATTTGTAAACTCTTCCCTGGTGAATTGCACAAAAGGAGCAGTATGGGTATGGAGAAGTAACAAAAAGGACATTTTGGAGGATGGGACAACTGTTTGGATGTGAAGAAAATGAACCAAAGTTTTCTCCTCTCTCTATCGCTCTCTCTCTCTGTGTTCGTCAAATAAATCGCCCAGAATGTCACATGTGGAGTAATCCCTGAGATTCATCCCCTCAATGGGGGTATTTTTAGCTGGGAATCTCAATTGTGTCAAACATAAAGAATCTCTTCTATCGCAAGTCCCTCAATCTCCTTTCCTCATCTCACCGGGAATTTTCTATTTTCCCCATCTGTGGTGGTAGAAATTTGTTTGACTCAAATGACATAGAAAAGTAAACCATTCAAGTCATTTTTCTCCCAAAAAAAAGTTCAAAAAAAGTCTCAAGAGATCCTTCAAAATAGATTTAAGTCTCAGAGATTTAGCATGAGAACTTTCTTCATTCACATCCAATCCCTCTCCTCAATTTTCTTTCAAATGACCAAACTATCTGGATATTGTTTGGGGCACTCCATTAAGGGTCCACCAGGAAAAAAAAACTCAAACAATATATAAATCCCATGGATGGAGAGAAGATCAGGCAAGTTTCGATAGATAAACTTCCACCAGGGGGTTTGTTCATTATTGAAAATGGTTAAGGGAAGAGTTTGGAAAATTCACTTGTGGCGGAAGAGAATGGAAAACTTTATGTTATAGTTGCAACAGCAGCGACCAACTCTGTTGTGTCTGGTTGTTTGTCCAAAAAAGCAAGAAATGCCGCAAGGCATTAAATCAGTGTTAAAAGTTTGTCCATTTTCGTGGACTGTGCCAAAGGAAGTTTTCATGTACTTTTCCACTCTGAATGAAACTATCTTCCTCTTATGTAGTTGCTCCTTATAAACGAAACAATAAAAGCCACACTAACTGTTGCTACACACTTTTAAAGTGTTTCACACTCCAACAAGACCATCACATTGGAATCTCAGTCCATAATTTTCAATTGTACACTTTCTGAAAATCACATTTAATTCCTTTATGTCTTGAGATTTTTCGTCAATTTGGCACTTCATCAGGGGGTATTATGCACCTCTACATATTGAGGGCAGTGGAGATGCCTGGTGGGAGGTTTTCATCGTCCAACTTTCATCTGGGATGAAAATGAATTTGAAATAAGTGAAGTGAAAATCTTCTTCTATGATTAACACAAATTCTCCTCCACCCCCATTTTCCATTATACCCTAACCATATCTGAGTGCTGTGAAATTTTCACGGTCTTTCCCATGCAAAGAAGACTTTTTTGCCACCCTTCTTATCATACCAAGTGAATTTTCGTTGAGCGTGAAAGTTTTTCTTGGCACTGCCAGGGTTTGAGTGGGAACGAAAGCTCCGCGCAAGGATGGCAAAAAAATTAACTTTTCACATTAATTGAATTACCATTGGAGGACACTCTTTCACTCAACGGCCAGAAAAAAAAGCCCGTGAGACGAAAAACGGTGAAAAAGGGCCCTTCAAAGTGGGTGCAAAATTCTAGGAATTGTCACTGAGGTGGAGAATGAAGATGAAAGTAATGAGAAGACCCTTGGTACTTTGTTTTCCCTTTCAGCGTACGACTCAGCTTTTAATTCCCATTTGGTCACCATTAATACCATCGTGTGGCAATTTCCCACACTCCTTCGAGTGGAAAATCGTCTCATGAGATTGCCTAATGTCATATTTATTTAGGTTGGGAAAAGAGTGTGGTTTCCCCTCCTGAAGGCATCATCAAAAAAGACGACAAGGCATTCCTTCCCCATCCCCATCTCCATAAAACCTTTCGTGGTAAAAACGCAGAGAAATTTCTAATTGAATTGTGTATTTAGAGGGAGTTTGGCAAAATGGACTTTTCAAGTGATGATCTTAAAGCTAGTGTGTCAAGGGGAAAAACAGTGGCAAACAGTGAAAATATTTTATGAAGTTCTCCAAAACATTATTCCTGACATAAAAATTAATTTATTATTCACAACGGACAAACAGGAAAATCTCTTGGGTTCCCCCCCAGTATTACATTATGAAAGAGTGAAGAGAGTTTCGAAAATATAGAGTAAAACATTTTCCCACCCTCTGAGGAAAAGTGGGAGGAGACATTAAAAATTAAGAGAGTGCTTGGAGCTAAAATGAATCTAATTTTTGTCATTGTCAGCTTTTGTGGATACTATTTTCAAGGTAATAAATCATTTATAGATTTATGTCTAAGTACCTCCTTTCCCGAACAATCCATTCTATTCCAAATGAAAACCACATTTCTATGAATTTATAAATATACAAAATTTTAAACATCATTGACTTATTTTATCGAATATAATTCTAATTCTAAATTATTATATTATTTTAAACGATGTTATTAAGTGATATTCTATATTTATTTAGTATTTAATTTAAGCTAAATATCAAATATTAATACATGTATAGGGTGGAATCACCACTTCTCACCAATGCCCCACTTCTCGCCACTTGAAATCTTTATTTTTCACGATATATGAAATAAATGAGCCGCAAAGTTATTTGTAACAAAGATTTGTAGTAAAGATTTTCTCTTATTATTGGCTAAGTGCTCGATTTGCGTTTGAGCATTAATTTCGTGGTTAAAAAACAATCTAAGAGAAAAGTTGTACTTGGACAAAAATATAGCTAATAAAATTCTCTATCAAACTCATAAAACAGATTGTTAGGGACAGACCTAGTTTTCGAGATATTTTTGATTAAAGTTGCTAAAAAGTTCGATTTTTCCATGTTTTCTGACATATATGAGACTATAGCGCCCCTGGTGTCAGTTTCACGAACTCCATCTGTCCAAAGAATTATCGGGCATCTAAAGGAGAACAAATGTTCCCATATTAAGAAATAAATCGGTTCAGCAGAATCGGAGATATATGCACACAAGTATGAAAAAACGGCAAAAACAATTGTGCCTAGATTCCAGGCGCAAAAACAAAATGAAATCAAAATGATAAGTATTTTCGTAAATCATTTGGCCCTAGGAATAGAAAAAATAGCATGAGAACAAAAAAAAGTTTAAAATTGTTGCAGTGTAATTATTCGTTTTGGATTTAAAATTTTGAGCATTTTTTAGAGCCATATTTTAAGCAAGTGCATCGAATTCAATATTTCTTACCAAATATAACAAGTGCCATCACATTTTTATCGAACAAAATTTACATTTTTGGGTAAATAATCTGTCTGTTGAATATTTAATTACATACAGAATACATAAAATTTGTATTTAGTTAATTAATATTTCAATTAATATAATATAATTTTTATATAAAAATGTGGTATGGCGGAAAGTGTTAATGTTTTGAATTTTTACCTTCTGTCGCCATTGCTTTTCAATAGGCGACTTTGTAGATTCACTTTGTAGATTCTCAGTTGTCAAATCTGCTTTTTTTACTTTCTGCAATAGTCTTATAATTTGATTTCCCAAATAAAAGCGAAGAAAATCATTTAAAGTGAGTAATAACATGGTGATCATGAGGAAAAGAAATGCTAAATATATTCTTTTTATAGCATTGCCTAAAATAATAGAGTTTGGACGTTTCCAAGAGGGTGGCGAGAAGTGGTTACAAAACTGGCGAAAAGTGGTAAAAAGTGGCGACAATGTGGTTATTTTGTATTGTTAATAAAACATTTTTTTAAGTTGTCCAGCGCTAAATTGGAGTACTACTTTTTTGACGAATCAAGAGCCAATACATCTCAATAACTTTGTGTCAAAATTGAGTTATCTTATAATGAGGGTTCAAAAGTTATAATCAAATTAATTTCAAATTTTCCTAAAACTGACGATAAGTGGTAACTCAACCCTACAGTTTAAATTTTGTTATTTTTTATCATCTTCTTTCTTATATTTTCTTACTTTTATTAAAAGGTGAAACTAAAACATGCAACAGAAGGAAAGGTTTACTTTTATGGGACTGTTCTGTAAACTATACAAGTTTTAATTGTGTACAAAAATCCATTAGCTTTAGTTGTCACGGGGTTACGTGGATCTTACAATTTTTATATAAATAATGTTAAATATAAAATTTTTATTTATTGTTTTCTGTATAATATTACAACATGTCAAGAATATTTATTTTAAGTTTTGAAACAATTCGCAAAAAAATTATACGAGATAGGGTCTTTAAAAATTTCTGTCACTTACGGTCAGCCAGAAGGAACCGTTTTTAAGTCAAAACCCATTTTTTGAAATCGGCAGTCATGTTTTCTGCAAAACTAATGCCACGTTTTTTTTATTTTTTCACACTTCTTTTAGACAAAATAATTTAGTATTTGAAAAGATATTTTCTTTTTCTCCAATTACCGCTTATTTTACAAGACGCAAAGTGATGTAAAACATATCGAAAACCATATACAGTCGAGTTCCTCAAATTTGAACGACAGTTGAATTCACAATGTAAAATTTGAGGTAATGTGAACAAAGTTTTGAGTGAAGTCTGAATTACAACCATTTTTCTGTGATGTTTCGTTAATATTATCGTATTTTATTAACTTCCTCAAAAAATTCCATTTATTTCACAATAAATTACATTGATATAGGGTAATGTGATATAATTTGGAATTAGTGTAACAAGTTGGACAATTCGCCGGTATAAGTTGGACATGGCATTTTTCTTGATAAATACAGCATAAAATTTGTTTTTAAGCACAAGGAACCAAATTATAAAACTAAAGCATTAAAAATATACAAATAAAAACGAAGTACTAAATTTATCAAGACAAAAAGCCCTGTCCAAATTGTACCATTGTCCAACTTGTACCACTGTCCAACTTGTACCACTTTACCCTATTATCTAAAATTATTTTTCTTAAGTTAGGTTAAATGCATTTCACATGAATTCCATCACGTTTAAAAGTTAAATATTATTTTTAGTATGATTTAAGCCACTTCTACTATTTAATATTATATAATTTAATATAACAAAATGTAATGAGTTATTAAAGTAACTGAATTCGATACACAAGAAATATCTAAATTGATACACCCCTTAGCAAGCGAAATGTCAAAGTTTGGTATGGGGCTCCTGGTTAATATTTTTCGTTATAAATAGATTTTTTTTTAAATACGCATTTTGGAGAAAAACAGAAACCTAAGTAAAATATTTCTCTTACAATCGTCAATAACGAGATATATAAACATTAATGAAGTAAAATTTAATCAAACTTCGTTTAGATCTGAAGTTTGTAACCTGTTAGAATTTTTTTTTATATTCGTGCAAAACTTTTCAGTGGAAAATCAATTAGATTCTCTTGTTATCAAGAGGAAGTTTTCTTTGAAAAGAAAATCATGCCAGGGGAATACGAAATGAGAATTTTTTGGAATACTTTTTTCACAGGAAAATAATCCTTCATACTCATATTGAGGGCATCTTTCTAAAACCGAAGAAGGAAATTGTTCCAAGTGCTTTTGTGAGTCACCAACCATGCTATATCCACCGATGCAATCTCCTTGCATAATCTTCGCACACTTGTAATTCTCAATCTCTCAAATGAAAGTTCTCACTCTCCTTTTGTATATGTATGGTAAAGTATAATGTATACGACGATAACGCCAACGATAAAATGATGACGCGGAGGGATGAGAAATTCATCTACTATATATAGGGAAAAGTGAATGAGAGTTGGAGCAGATGGTGGTCGTCTGCAGGACGCTACTATATGCAAATTGCTCTGACAACGACATCCTATAAAATCCTTAGATTACAACATTTAGAGACACAACGTACCAAATATACATCGACAGAGCCCATTAGCAAGTAATGCAGCTTCTCTCAACTTTGCTCGCAATTCAGACCTCGTTCTCACTTAGGTTTCGTAACCAAGTGAAACGTTTCCACTGAAAATTTCTGCAAATTTTCACCCATTAGCTCAGAATCAAAATACCATTGCAGTTTATTCTTCAAGCTTTTGCTCCAGTTACTTCTATAAACATAAATACTTTACAAGTAGATATTTTTGCTTTGAAAATTTTCAACATTGCGAACTTTTTCATTGAATAATTGAAGCTTCATTACTCTTCATTATTTTTCCTCCTTTTGACACACCCTCATTGTGGAATCAAAAAGACGCTGAAGTAGTTATCTGTCTGAGAAGTATGAATAATTAATAAATTTTCTGCACGGACAGTACCATGAGGATGAAATTTGCTTCATTGTGGGAATAATTAGTCGAAACACCAGACAACACTGCTGGTGCATCTGAATTATTTTACACTCTTTATGAGTGTAATATAGCGATTAACTAAATTACACATCACGAGAGACTTACCAAAGTGACGCTTGATTGAAAGCTATAAAAATACTCGAGTCACATGAAAATAATACTAACTTCGTTATTGTACTGTTTTTTTTTTCTTTAAATCACTAACTCTATTGAATTTATTGAATCATACAGACTATATTTTTTATACAAAACTTCAACTTTAGCAATATTTCAGTATTCTATATCGATTTGGTATAACCTTCATATGCGGAGAAAGAATGATATTATATACACAAACAAAGTTTAACATACAAATTTCAAAATTACACATTCAAATCTATTTATTTTAAAACATGATATAATCCAACGTAATTTGTACTACATAAAAAGAGTAATAAGAAACTATAATTAATTTTCTTAATATGACCTATAGCTCTTTTGCTCTAAAAATCTGAATGAAGATGGACACATTTATTTCGAAAAGCTTTAGGAAGTTTTCTATTAAGAAAAACTATTTTATTTATATAAAAAATTGGAACAAAGTTAAAAATATAGCAAGTATTATAACTTTATAAAAAAATTTAAAAGCTATTTTTTCTAATTTAACCTATTTCCTATTATTTGAATTTTTAAGTTCTTAGAGGATATATATCAGATTTATTTGTTTTATTATTAAATTTAAATTTTACGAAATTTATCTTTATATCTTGACCTAAAATCATTATATTCCTTAGCGCTTAAAACTCAAGAAGGGAACTATATAAGAGAGCTTATGCAAAATTTCAAACATGTTCTAAGTTTGAAATATATTATTTTTAAAAATTCAAAAATTGTGTCACTTATTCTTTAGAAGAATTGCTTTTAAACCCTAAAATATAGTTTACCATATTTAATCCTCTAAAATTATACCTAATACATTTAAAATGAAATAAAGATATAGGGGTAGGCTTTCAGGCTTCGCACGCACTCTGGTTTGGAACAATTCATATTTTTCCCATATTCTTTTAAAGAATCTGGACTTATGTTATCTGACCTTGTGGCAATGTATTTTAATAACCAAAAACGCGTTATAGACCTTTTTTAAACTTCTTTATTTCCTCTTCTTACTACGTTTCGGAGATTGGTTGTCTCCTTCCTCAGGTATGGGTAGGTATCGGAAAGTTTTAATCAGGTTTATAGGGAATTACTTGGACAATTACATATATTTGGATTTCATATATCACCTTTTGGAACAATATTACCATTTGGACGGTTTGACACAAAACCCACCCAAACCTACCTATTCCTGAGGAAGGAGACAACCAATCTTCGAAATGTAGTGAGAGGAAGAAATAGAGAAGTTTAAAAAAGGTCTATAGGGGAATGTAGGCATGGTTTGAACAGAGTTGCGAGTTTTCTCTTTGTTTGCAAAGAGCTGACTTACCAATCCTCATCTCGTCTCATGAGCTTCATAATTATCTATCTTATGGCTAAGAAATGACGAACTAGCTCTTTGTAAACAAAGAGAAAATTTGCGTTGTTTGAAGGTTCACTCTGTGAGAACCATGCCTACATTCCCCTACCGTGTTTTTTTCACTATAAATAATCCAAAGAGACCAAGAATACAATTTATTTCAATATCTAGTATTAAGACACACATTTCCTAAAAAAAAATAGGTAAAATATCAAGTGTTAGAAGGCAGAGTGTGTGCGAAGCCTGATAGCTTTCCCCTAAATATTACTTTGTATGCTATATCAACACACAAAGTTTCTTAAAGTTCTTAAAAACCCTTTCAGATCCCTACCAAATATTTTTCAGACCTAAGATTTGAAATACCTGTGTGAACATTACAAAAAATAACAAAACATTGAAAAAAATAAGATGAATTTTCTCAATAATTCTGGTATTGATACGCTTTTATCTGAGATTCTGTACAATCTCAGTTAGATCATCCAATGTATAGGTCATCTTCAAAAATTGCAGACCCCCACAAGAGTTAATACAACTCATTTTCAGATTATTATTTCAGAGGATGAGATGCCTCTCGAACATTTACTATCTTGAGTGACTTTTCATTGACTTAAGACTTTTGTTATCAAGAGATTTAATCACCACACGAAGTATTAATGAAAAATGTAATGACAATGACACAATAACTTTAATTGACTTGCAAGGATTGCAAAATAAGTAATAAATGTAATTAAATAAAGATCAAACTTATCAAGAGTGATCATATACTAAGGGCCCAAACAAACTTGGGCTCCTCGAAAATATTTAGCCTAAAAATTTGGCAATAACGGATAAGGCAAAGGAAATTTATGCAAGGGACCTCTAATCTTTACTGCCGAATTTTACAGACTAAATATTCTTGAGGATTAGCCCGAGTCTTTTTGGGTCGAGAGAATGGTACTAAATAATTGACTATATTATTTATGATTGTACCTTTTATTCAAATTTACCAGTTCACCTAACTTTCGTTCAACGTAAGCTTATTTATTTAGTGATAAAATCATATAACTTATAGCATTTTAACCAGATTAAATTAAACCAAAAATTTATTAATTACAACATTGCAATGATACCATCAATATTGGAGTTTCCCACTTCAATCAACTTAATACAGTGTCTGAAGGACTTTCTTGTTTGTCATGTTTTGATTTCAGTAATTGATTCTCTGAAGCTAGTGAAGGTCACAATTCCAAGTTACAAGCTCCGCGGGGATAATGTGGTCCTTGAGTGTCAATTTGAGCTGCAGGAGGTGACAAGGCGACATCACAGCCATCACTTTCTCAACTATGACGATGAGGTGGCAGATGACAGTGGACGGGAGACCCTCTATTCTGTAAAATGGTACAAAGACAACGAGGAATTCTATCGATTTGTCCCGCGGGCTTCACCTCCACAGCACAGTTACAAAGTCGATGGCATCAAAGTTGCTGTAAGTGAGTTAAACCCTGTATATCCCAATTTCACATAAGAGTCCAATCAAGATCTCTGCAATGACTTTCATTTTATACTCTCGAGTGGATTACTTGCCACCTTACAAATACTCTGAAGAGCTTTTAGTTTTCCGCGGAGCTTCGTATACTCCAAATTATCCTTCTTGCTGACTTTGAAGATAATGGTGGGGAAGAACAATTTCTCCAACATTTTTTTTTATGTCTTTCTGCTTGATGGATAATTTCCACTTCTAGAACTCGTCATTTTCTGTTTTTGCCCACGATAACTAGTAATTAAGGAAAATTGCATACAAAGGATAATTTTAATTCCACGCGTTCTAAAAGTAGCCTCTAGCAATCCATCAGAAATCTTAATCCACATTTATGGGAAGTATAGTTTGAGGTGGGAGAATTTTTTTTTCTGTATTTGCCTGAAATTGATATAAATTTGCTTAGTGAAATGGAATAAAATGCATTCAATCAAATCCAGATTCAATTAATCCCCGGATAATTGCTTTTCTATTGCATCCCTCATTCTATTCGGAACACGCTGGGGAGTAATGAATTAATAATTTTCTCTTAGATAAATCACATGAAAATTGACTGAGATGTCTGAATAAAGCTAATGCCAGAGGAGCTTTCGTTTCTGCATGTCAATTTGTGAATTTCACTCAATGAAATATAGGACGAAGGATTGATGGAAGGGGTTCATTTCTCCGTCATGCCTGTCCAAAATGACAATAAAATTGATCTTCGTGCAATAAGCCATTCTTTCGGACTGAGAACCTGGGGTTGTAATGGGTGGCAGACGTGCCTGAATTCGAGGGTTTGTCTTTCTGGGGCTATTGGCCGTCCTTATCGCCTCCTCAGGACTTGTGTACACAATATCCAATGCCACAGAGATAAGAATTAATGACCGTTTTTATCAACATGCCGCCAGCATGAGCACTCCAACAGCAGCCGCGTCTCGCTTCGCAACGTGAATATCAAATCTTCTGGGCTGTACAGATGTGAGGTGAGCGGTGAGGCGCCCAACTTCTCATCCGTTCAGGGAGAAGGATACATGGAAATTGTGTGTAAGTATTCATTCATGGTGAAAAATGATTCTGGCTGGGTTTGAGGTAGAAGAATCTACACGATATGCGGGAGTAAAGGCGCGCACACACAATAGATGAATATAATAATAGAAAATTACACCATTTCGTGTCGGACGGGATTTGTAAACTCATTTAATATTTTTTTTTTGAAACCTCTCTCACACTGTGCTATAGCGTGACACGTTGAATTAAAATTTAATGACCACAATAAAAGTATTTAATTTGATTGATGAGAGTCCGGATACAAATTCACATTTCTCTTTCGCATAAACATTTCACAATTTTTTTGCCGTACCCAGGAGCTTCACCACCACAGTATAGAGAAGTAGGAGTATTAGCAATATTCTGTCATTGTCTCCAGGGGACGACCACTTCAGTCTGTGGGAGTGAAAATGACAAAATGATTTGTCTGTCGTGTATTTTTGACATAGCACAAATTTGTCACCATTTTTCTCCCCCTCTGAACTTTTGGTGAGCTTTAGGGATCAGGAAATATTGTTCAACTTTTTTGAAGAAAAGTTTTAAAAATTATTCAATGAATATTCCTGGTTATTTTTGTTTTTTAATAAATTTTAGCAAACATGTTTTTTAATCAAAAACATGAAAATAAATTAATAGAGAGACTGTTGGAATTGAAATGTAGGGAAAGTTTTCCAAGCTTCGCACTCTGGTATCGAATACTTCATATTTTTCCTAAAGGTATTCCTTTAATATTCAATAAGAATGATTTTTTTCAGAAAATGTGTGAAATTGGGTAAAAAATTAAAAAAAAATCATATTTCTCAAATTTCTTTCACATCAAAATAATTTTTTATTTTTATTTAAGTTCTTAAGCATATAAATTACAATATTTAAAATATATTTTCTAAAATTTTTATTTAAAAATTTTAAAAATTCAGTCATTGTGATTTGATTTTCGGAGACTGTTTTTTGAAGAAAAAAAAACATACTTTTCGGTGGATTCAATTTCTCAGAGTGTATTCATCAGAAATTAAAAAACTAAATTTCCTGTTAGCTGATGAGTTAAACTCGTACTCGTATTTTTAAAATTTTGAAATGAAAATTTCAGAAAATATAGGGTAATGTGGTATAAGTTGGACAGTGCTACAAGTTGGACAATGGTACAATTTGGACAGGGCTTTTTGTCTTGATAAATTTAGTACTTCATTTTTATTTGTATATTTTTAATGCTTTAGTTTTATAATTTGGTCCCTTGTGCTTAAAAACAAATTATGTACTGTTTTTATCAAGAAAAAAGCCATGTCCAACTTGTACCGGCGAATTGTCCAAATTGTAATACTAATTCCCACTCTACCCTAGTTAAAACATTGTTCTTTTATGTGCTTAAGAGCTAGAATTTTTTTGTTATGTTGAAAAAGATGTAAAGGAAATATACTGTTTTTTTATCATGCCTGACAAACGCAACCCCTTAAGACAGGCTGTTAAAATATATTTTCATAAGGTCAGATTGATTAAGAGAATATGGAAAAATTATGTAGTGCTAGAAGCCAGAGTGTGTGCGAAGCCTGAAAGCTTTCTTCTAATCTAAATAACTTTTTTAGCTTTTTCTTTGCAAAAACTTACTGGGAGTGTGTAAAAAATTATAGGGTTATTGTCTTATCTCTGGGAAAAAAAGGGTGCGATTAACTTTTTTTCCTCATAACTTTTACACTTTTTTGGTCTAAAAATATATCAACATTTTTCAATGTTAATTTTACACCTTTTAAAGGGTAAAATTAACATGAAAAGGTTAACTTTAACCCCCAATACACCTAAAAAGGGTAATATTTACACGGATTTTGGATCAATACTGCAGGGTAAAATTAACATTTCCGGAATGTTATTTTAACTTTTTCGGATTTCTCTCAGTGATGGTGCTTATAATTGAAGCAATTAGAATTAGAATTAGAGCAAATAGATTAGAAGCAATTTTCGTCAAAAAATGCCCAAAATGCCTTTTTTTTAATTCTGACGTTTCTGCCTACAAGGACAGCGAAAATTTTCTTTAAAAAGGCATTTTTTAAAGAAATTGCTCCTAGGGTGTAGAAGCCATTATTACTCTAGAGATTTTTTGCTATCCATATTCATGCAACAAATTGATTAATTTTTATCGGTAATGCATCATTATCGGTAAAAAATGCCCGGTTTTGATTAATAAAACTCTTGTAAAAGGGTGTCATTTGGTGTTAGGTCTTTTATTTTTAAAGTCAAAATATTCTTATTCATTGTAATGCCTTAGACACACTTACGACTTAATCCGAGAATCGACTTAACGTAATTATAATCAAAAGAATGATTTGAATAAATTTCCATCAGTTTCCCATTAACCAAAGCCGTTTCTCAGTTCAAGCTGATAAACGGATTAATCAGAATTTATGGATATGTAGTCACAATTTTGATTAGGGGAGACTGGGGCAAAAAGTCACAAATCGAAAAATTCATAATTCAATATCTTCCAAGGTAAAAAAGATAGCGACTCAAATTTTTTTCTATAGATAGCCTCCATAGACCTTCTTCAATGTCGTAAGTTTCTCAGAATTCGAACAAGGAATTTAGAAAATAAAAAAATATCGAAATTTTTAGCCCTATTTTTGAAATATTTTCCTTGTAGAAGATAACAGTTATTACCTACTTATTTTCCAAAATTGATGCACTGGTGAATATTTTCTAAATAATTTGGATTTTTTGAATACGAATCCGCTACCTATTTTAGAATTTCACAAAAGTTCTTTTCTCCAGAAATCCTTTTATTAAAAATGCCCACTTGGGGTAAAAAGTAACAAAATGTATAGAGCAAAAAATAACAAAAAAGCGAAGCAATTTCTGATGTCTCACGGCGAAAAGAAACGTCATTATCATGTCTCGCCGCTTGTTATTTGCATTGGTCAAACAATTTGCAGTCTTTTGTGTATTTTTTTCTAAAATAGCTTGAAAAGCGCTTTTCTCGTTTTCTCACTTTTCTCGCAGAGAAAACGGTGTTTTACACAGGTGTAGATGAATAAATTTTCTATGAAAATATGTCCTCTAGGTATTTTTTCAAATTTACAGAAGCCTGTAATGAAGCGAATCAAAATATGATAATACACAATGTCTGGTACTATTTGCCCCAGCATTTTTTAGAATAGTCACAAAATTACCTCTTAGAAATTGGTTCGATAAACGTATTTCCTTATAAAATAGACGAAAATTACTTTCACAAAGTTGTATAGCGGTAAATTTTCTATAAAACTGCGCTGATTAGAAACTTTTGAAACGCTCGAGTAGCTTGTAAAAAAATAAAATATCCGTTTTGTGACTTTTTGCCCCAGTCTCCCATATAATTACGTTAAGGCGTCTCTCGACTTACGTCGTAAATGTGTCTAAGCTTTTAAAACATAGATGAGGCTCAGTCTCTTTAGTTTTCAAATTAATAAAAAATAGCAAAGGTTCTCTCAAATTCTGTTCTCTCACGTTTTGGCAAATACATATTACACAATTATTTTAGCATAATGACAATGCAATGAGAAATAATAGGGGAAGTGCTTCTAATTTTGGACAGTCTGCTTATAAGCATCGAAGTTCCAAGTTTGAAGTGCGATATTTTCTATAATAATTGACATTTCTTGTTACTCTCTTTTCAGAAGGGTTGTTTAGAAACTTAGCAAGCTATTTATCGACTTATTTTTATTAAAATTAGTTTTAATACGTTTAAAAATGAATTGATATGTAGAGGTGACTTTAGCTCTTATTTTGGACAACTTGTTTATTAATTTGTCCAACTTGTCTGTAAATTTGGACAGCTAATCCGCCTCAACAGGAGACGTCTCATTGTTCTTCATTTGATGAACCAATCTTACCAAGTCCTCTTCCTGTTCATGTAAGGGAAACGTAGAATGTCACAGAAGCCCGGAAACTTTCCATATCATTCATTAAAGTGAGTTGACTTCGATACTCCAAGTAGGTGCGGATTCGCTCATTCCCTGACCTTTCCGGGAACCTTTCAGGACATTTCTCGCTACATCTCTTTCGTAGAGATGATGCTCCTTTGTTTCTCCAGGCATTTGTCCAACCTAGTCATCACAAAAGCTAAAACTTTACGAAATTTCGTGAGAAAAACACCTGTCCAAAATAAGAATCATCACCTCACTGGTGAATGTCTTAAAAAATTTCCCATTTTTCACACGAAAAATATAATTCACAAGGTAAATCTCACTTCAGGTCAAATGTAAAAATCATCAGTAACGTGAATCAACACAATATTCAATGAATATTCAATAATATCACTCAAAAACAGCGAACAAACTTTGTTAGTACTTCACCAAAACTAAATAAGACTGAAGTAAGCCACGAAGTTCTGTCATATTTCTCGTAAGCAATTGCTCACACTGAATTTTCAACAAAGCAATTTCAACTCAAATCATATTCAAAATTTAACGTATTTAGTGTCAAAATCTTCCAAAAAGAACAAATATTTAGATAGAATTCATTATTCATCAAATATTGGAATAAAAATCCATCATTTTAATCAATTTATTTTTAGTGTCCAATTTTACCCTCAAAGTGTCCAAATTTAGAAACTGTCCAAAGTTATGAGCATTTACCCTATTGCCCGATGCAAATAAGCTTATTTAACGCCATAAGACTGTTACCCTCAAACACACAGATTGTCTTTTATTTCAATTAAATAATTTTTAATGTCTAAAAATGTATCCTCGAATACTCAATTCGTATATAGAAATGAAAAAGACATAGCAAGTGAAATTAAAATAAATATGTACTATAGTTTCTTCAGTTGTTATTATATTTCTACAAGACAAGGAAATTGCATATGGTGCAATTTAGTCCAATAATATATCCCTTGTCCGGAATTTTGGAATGGGAATTTTCAATGTGGAGAATTGTCTCGATAAATCTCAATAATTGCTGCTTCACTGTGATACGAAATGCGGAGGTGGGTTTGCTCTTATGACGTCTCTTGTCGAAGGGAATGGGAAAGGCTGCACACAAAAGTGCTCTCAGAGACCCGGAGGCAATTACCAGGAGAAATTGTGCGCCTCCAATGGCGAGAATCACAACGGCGAAAATTTATTTGTCAAGGAGACTTTTCCTCTGCAAAGAGTGTGACAAAGAAAAAAGAGGATGTTGGAGGATGGGAAGCAACTACACACAAGTGGTTTTTTAATTGCTCCGTCTCACTTGGTAGAATTCCTTAATTATTTTAAAATCTCCCACCCGCACACACTGAGGAAGAATTGCAAGATTGTCTAAGAGAAAAGTGTTACAGGAATTCTCTTGTGCATTCTTCTGTACTATGTCCGGTAGGTCTGGAAACATTTTCTCTGTGACACCTCCATAATACAAAGTTAAAACCTTTTTAGAGAATTTTTATATTAAATTCCTCGACACTCTCAAGAAAAGACCAAAGAAATTCCTCTTGATTTTGTCCCCCGAAATCGTACTAAAATCTTTCATTTGGAAAACCCTTTTTTTTGTAAGTGAGAAACACCTTCTAGATGGATGGTACAAAAGGCATACAGAACACAGGACGTGAAGACTTGCAGAAAAAAAAGATCGGTCTGCAGAGGAAGTAATTATTTTTGCATTTTGTACCCCTAAAGCTGTGAGAAAAAACTTTTTGAGTGAAATTATCGCGCCGCGGCACAATAAAGTTTAATATTTTTCAGTTGCACCTTTTGCAAACTTGAGGAGAGCGACGCAGATGAATTATTAATTTCGATTATAATGCACTCATGAAGAGGTAACTTTCCTGCTTGACTTGCGAGACATTTTCTCCAGTTTTGCATGTTTTAAACTTTTCCTCCTCATTTCGACATTCCCCACGCCAATTTCTTGGTAATTTTTTGCCCCTCAACTCTTGGTTCTCCATCACTTTCCCCACAGGGAAAATGTGGAGTTTTCCGTGTACCAGAGCCCTCGAGGTGGAATCACACGATTTACCTCCGCCAAAGTCTCTGGAAACAACGTCACAATGCGTGCAATTTTGAAACTTATGCAATTGTGCAAATTTCTAATGTGCAGAAAGCCGGAAGATAGCATTTAATTCTCACCATCTTGTGCGACAGCCACCTTGTTGAGACATCCTCATACTCGTACAGTTAAAAGTCGGTGGCCTTTCCACATACCCCAACGGCTGGAAGAAGAAGGGTCGGCATAAATTGCAAGCCACACAGCAATTTACTTAATTGTACCTCTTGCATATAATGTGGAAAGGAGAAAATCACCACTTTCTAATTCGATCAATATCATTCTTGATCAATTTTTGCACCCTCTAACGTGAAAATAACCCCCAAAACCCTTTCATTTGATATTCATTGCGACGTGTCTAGGGTATTACTGCAAATTATTCATTCGTCACATTTCATTTTCTGCTGGTGACTTCAATTGGTCGATTAGGTCAGTAAATGTCGTAGCTGCCTTACAAAAGAAGTTTCCAAATAAATTATTCGTAAGAAGGGAAATTGTATGACTGAAATCTGTGAGAGGCCAAATGCAAAACTCAAACAAAGAGGTTCTACTAACAAATGGTAATACATATTTTATTTTGCAATGTTCAGAGAAAAGTTGTGTAAGTTTGCTCAGCTCTGTAAATCTCCTTTAAAGATTGCTTTATATGATTGTTTAAAGTTTTCTAAATAAAACATCGTTTTTAATTATTATGAGAAATATGAAAAAGATATGAAATATTGTGTTATAGCACAGACCATCTCTGCTGTTATATTTAAAATACGAAAAATCATCTAAAACTAAACTTAAAATTATAACTTTTCGCAAATTGATTACAGATGTTTATGGGAATAAATTGAATACAATATTTATTAGGAATTAACACAGGATGATAAAAGCCTAATATCTAATAAAAAGGTCACATTCTTCGTTCTAAAAAGCTATAGGGGAGACCGGGGTACAATTAGCCAGGGGTAGAAATAGACAGTGGATTTTTCTCGTTTCCCTTAAAGTGTGCATTGAACAAAGTATTTTTTTTTAATGAAATTGGGAACATATCCCTATATTCTCAGAAATGCGACCGGTTTTAGTGTAATTTTTTCCCTGTTTTCGTACACATTTCACGAGATATCTCCAAAACTATGTAGGTTGCCAACTTAGGGTTTTCGGTTGCCCCTTAGCTATCAAATTGGCTTTTATTTTGTATTAGTATTTTTTGCTATTTCATTCTACAATGACAGAAAACAGCTAATAAACTTAAAAGTTTTTTCGGCTCACTAGAAACATATGGGAAACATAGTGAATGTCATGCCCCAGTTCCCAGAAATATTTATAAGTCTGATCTTGTTATCCTACAATTTAGAAGCATTTTTACATAATGGGTATAAAATTGTAGTTTGATGTTACAGTTTTTGACTCAGCATTTGGTTTTCTAAGTTGTTAGTCAAAATCTCATAGTTTTACTTTGTTTCTGGTTTAATAAAGTTAATTAAGAGATATTTTTCACTTGGATAATAATTATCTACTTTTTTTTATATAAGATGATAAACACTGAAACAGCCCTCGGGGCAGATGTAACCACTCTTCCGTGGCGGGAAAAAACTATCAATGATTTTTCACTAATACATGGATAATTGTTTGATGAAAAAATACTATTTATATTCCAAGCAATATTGCCATTCGGATGAGCAATTTGTGAAAGAGATTTTTTCAGGATGTTTCCATCAATTTTGCCGCAATTACAAAAATGTCACAAAAAAGTCGGCTAAAGCCTTTTTCTTTAGGTTTAAGTGACATATTTAGCATCAGTGGGTTTCAGTGTATCAAGCGAAACAATATTTGGTATCTCCAGTTTATAATTTCGTTTGGAAAACTGGTGGCAATTAGTACCCCAAAAGTGGCTGTATCTACCCAGGCCGGGGCAAGTGTAGCCAAAGTGTCATACTTTTTTCATTATCCTCTCTAGAAAAACTCAAGGATTTTAGAGCTTTGAACTACACTGCTTCATATAGCCAATATCCTAATGCTATTTGTGAAACATAAAAATATTAGACAAAGCTTATCATTTTTTCACAAATCATGTGCGAAAAAAAGCCTCATTTGCTGGCTAAAAGTACCCCGGTCTCCCCTACAGAAGTTTAAAACATAAAAAAAACATATAACTTATTAAGCATTTTTTTCTGAATCTAAGTTCATTTATAGTTTCACGATTTATGGAATTAAAAATTGTTAAATGTAATTTTTTAAGGACAATTGGAACACAGGTGTGTCACAAAAAAAACCATAGGGCCTTCTAAAGTTATAAATTGCTCTAAGAAATCAGAAAAAGTAATTTTTTCTGACCTCTAATTTTTTAGTCGCTTGTCCTTAAAGGATTAACTAATCAATATTTAAATTCTACCTTGTAGATTTGCCAAGAGATGGACCCCTTATTTCTGGCGAAGATCGTCCCTATGAAGTTGGCGAGTACCTTAACTTTACTTGTGTGTCAGGAAAATCTCACCCTGCATCAGTTCTTCAGTGGTACATCAACGATGAACCGGTAAGTTGATAATTCTGATAATATCCTGATTATATTTGCGAACTATCTAGATTTTAACCGTAACCAAATCAACGTAAGGTTTAATAATCCCCACCCCACAGGGTATATTTTTTCCGACAAAGGAAAAAATCGTTTCGCAGTGCATTGAATCAGTAGTTCATTTATTAAATATTTAAAACTTTTATGAAATCAGATTTTATTATTTCTATTCATTTGCGATATGGATTTCTTAACATAGGTTTTATAAGATTTTTGAAAACGGTAATGGAAGATCACTACCATTAGATCTAAAATTGTGAACACATATAGAAAATTTGTAGCTTGAAATTGTCATTCAAAATCAAAATCTGTTAGAATTTTTGACTTGACAGCAGACAGCAGACTTAATTTAAAAGGGACAGATAATCCTAACCGGCTTATGTAGGTGAGATTCTTAACGTGAGCTAACTCGGAGTGCATGCAAATTCGATTTGGAGCTGAAGTTGGGAGACGCCATTCAGTTATCTTGAATCAAATTCGTGAAATTATACAAATTTTGTATTTAAACCAAAATATCAAGGATTGGGATGAACTGGCACAAAAGTGATATATGGGTGAAATGTAGACCAGAATGTTCTCTATAATTTTCCTATAGAACATGATCTCATCGATTACTCAGAAGCCAAGATAATCGAGGTTTTTTGTTTCTTAACTCGTTTTTTCATCCAGAGTTCCCCAAGTGTTCATTTGTTGAACTTCAACTATATCAAAGAATTGTTGTATTTTGTGGGACTTTCCATTTAAAACCGTATTTTAAGTGTCTTGGTGGAGTAGAGGCAGTCAAATTGGCATCTGAGTGATTTCAAAGCGTTATTATGGGAAAAATCAATTTTTTCACACTTAAACGGCAAAATCGGAGTGATAGCGTAGTCTGAGTGGAAAATGATGTATGGACGAAATGTAGAGACAAATGTGCTCTACAATTGTGTCGAAGTAATCATCAAAATCGGTTTAGCGGCAGTCGAGATAATTGAGGTTATGTGATATTGAAATTGGTTTTTCGACTGTGGCGCCCCTGGTGTTGGTCCCACGAAGTTCAAATATTCTAGAAAGTTGTAGTATTTGGTGAGATCTTTCGGTTAAGCCCTCACTCATCAAAATCGGTCACATAGAACCGGAGATATGATTTTATGAATTTCGTGAACTTTGACCCCTCATATCTCCGGTTCTATTGAAACCACAGCGCACATACGCACCATTTTGGAAACGTCCTAGACTGGACTACAACATACTAAAATTTCATTAACTTGCACAATGCCGTTTTTGAGAAAAGTGACTTTGAATTTCGATGAATTTTGATGCTATCACAGCGCCACCTGTGGTGACTTTTTGAACTTCCATCTGAAAGTGCTCATCGAGACGAAACCAAAAAGGTAAAAGTTAGGTCGCTATGTTAATTAGAACCGGAGATAGAGGCCGGTCAATGTTCGAACTTTGACCCTTTATAGCTCGGGTCAGGGGTTATGGATCGACTTAAGGTTTTTTTTGTTTGATAGGTATAATCAACGGCTACAACATACTAAATTTTCAGCCCGATGCACAATGGAATTTTTGAGTTATTTAACTTTTAAGATTTAAAAATTTTCTTTTTAAAAAAAGCGCCCCTAGCGGTGGTTTTATGAACTTGCGATGTTAGAAGGGGAAGTGGCATTTCACGAGAGCTTTCCAAAAAGCCCTCACTTTTTAAATTCTGACAATTAGAACCGGAGTTATGGCCATTTTAAGAAATTTTTTTTGGACCCTTATAGCTCGGGTCAGGGGGGTCGGGAGACCTTAAGTTTGGTATTGATGGAAAGCTCTAAGGCCCAGCTATAACATACTAAAATTTGAGTCCGCTGAATGCCATAGGGGCGGAGCTATTGAGAAAACAAAAAAAGGGGGGTCTTCAAAATGGCGGAAGGAGGGGTGGGGGGTGGGGGGTCTATGCACCAAGTTGCAATTTTCACCCGATATATAACCTTTGCCGAAAACCGCAAGTCGATATCTTTTTTAGTTTAGGAGCTATTAAGCTCCAAATAGCGGCCGGCCGGCCGGCCGGCCGGGAACGTAACTTAGCCACATATATATTCGGAATCAGGAAGTGGCGAAACACATTTTGGCCAAATTTGAGGTCGATCGGACGACATGAAATTTTGTTAGGATTATAGTAGGTGAGATTGTTAAGAATCTCACCTAATCTAGGGAACTTCTCTAACCAGTTTCTTTAGAACTTTTTGAAAGTTCAAAAATTAAATAAACTCCTGTGAGACTCTCGTGCACATAAAATCTCATTTCTAATTTGAAATCTTTTCCTCTTTATATACCGAGAATGTATAATCTGAGGGTGTGTGTATGTTTTATGTTACTTTATAGGAGAAAGTGGCGCGAAAATGTCATTTGCATGTTTATTTGCTTTTTGTATCAACGAACAGTCCTGAGACCATCATTTTTTCTTACCCAAGAAATACAAGGCTAAATTTTCTTATGGTTTAGATGAGAATAGAATTTAGTTTAAGTCCTAATTTATTCCTGGGTTTGTTGTGTATTGATTAAACGTTTAACTATGAAAAACATAATTTTCCTTCAATCATCCTTCAATTTAAATTATTCTTGAGAATATTTTATGCTGAACAATCAAAAGAGAAAATGTACATTTCAGGCAAACGTACTATAGTGGTAACCACGAGGATCTAAGGGATAACGCGGGAATTTATAACAAAGGGATGTGAAAATCGTTAAATAGATAATAGATATGTAAATTTAATTGATTACATTAGGGTTTATAGTGAGAAGCTTGAAATATTCGATGGATGTGGTAAGTATACATTACATGAGAATTCTCTCACTCATAAACCTCTTCTCTTGTAAGGATTTAAATACCCTTTGACAACACTTTAGACATAATTATATTTACATTTGTAAAATTTTGCAAAATTTCATTTAAATTAAGGGAAATTGGGGTAGTTCTAAAACTGGGGTAGTTGTAAAGATTACTTTGCGACTGCATTACTTGAATTTCTGTCGATTACTTCTTCAGTGGACAAATGATCCCTATAGTATCTATGAATTTATAGGACTCGTCGTCTGAAGTCTAATAATTTAGTTGAAAGTCACAGTTTTTATAACTACCAAATGTTTACTACTGCCCCAGTTTCCTCTAAGTAAAAATTAGAAAATCATTCTGAAAATTTCACTGAAAAAATAATCGCTGTATATTTCGAGGACTTTCAATGTAAATTGAACGCATAAAAAAATAATTTACGAATTTTTCGTCCATTTTCTACATATCTGTTATCGGTATGACAATGAATCACTGCCAAAAATCTAGTGAATCTACTATATATTTAATATAAAAATTTACTAAGGGTTTTACAAAAATCTCTACATTTAATTGTTTCGACTTTTACACAATATATCCAACCCTTTTGTTTGGAATTCCATGAGCTTTGAATTTTATGGATTCAAGTAAAACTCACTGAGTTACCGACTGGCAATTAGAATCCCTTTCAACGTAACATAATAACATGTAGGCAATTATAAATGTTTTCATGGAGCGAGAGCTCTATTGATTTTGTAAGTTATAGTGTATCCCAGTCAAGCTCCTTGTAAAGCTCTCAATTGTAATGTCGCAGGATCACCAACTTCCGGGCATTTGTGGAGCGTCACCCAGCTTTTCTAAATAACACACACTCTCTCTCTCAAATCCCATCTCCTCGTTTTGTACGGATAGAGCATCTCTCCTGTTTCGAGTGATAAAGTACAATCGAATGGCAATTTCTAATCTTGAGGATAATCTCAAACGACTCCGGAGGACACAAAGCCCTATTTCAATGGGAATCCATTATTGTGTGTTTTGTGAGATATCAAATTGTGCGTTATCGTCTCTATACACTAAACCCCACGCGCTTTTTCTGGGCCCCTTCTGCACACCATTTATTGGCAACCCCGTGCCATTGCATGCTCTTGGCGTATTAAATCCCCGCGAGAAGGATACTTCCACATGACCCCTTGAATAAGATGGGGTGAGGAAATTCAAGGAGAAAGAGAGTGGTCAGTGGGGTCAGTGTGTTTAGTGGGGGAAATGCGACAGTTATTTCCTAGATCGTAAATCAACGAGAAAATTGGGTAGCACGAACCAAAAATCTGCAAACGTGAGGGTGAGAATCTCTCGAAAGATTCCACAAATGTCTTTCCACCTTGGTCATTTTCCTTTTCTCGGTTTTCTCTTCATGAATGACACTGACAAGATTTCCATTAACGAAAAGAAATTATTGTTGGCAAATGCCACATTTCCTCCCAGTACATTTCTCACATCAAAATTTCACTATGAAGAAATACTCTTTCTCACGAATGCTCTGAGATTTTTTGCTCAAACTAAATGATTAAGATAACTACATATGTTCATACATAGAACATGAATAATCTGCACGAAGCTATAAGAAATAAAGGAGCTATTCTTGTCAGGCAGCGTATTAATTAATTGAAAATTTCTTGGTTTTATTTTTATTCATTTTTTTTTTATTTTTTCAGTTATAGAAGTTGGAATCGGGAATCTTTGTTTTTTCCAATTTGTCTTTGGAATCTTGACTTCGGTAATTTTTGTTTTTTTTTTTTTTAGAAATTTTGTCTTTGGAGTCTTTCATACCTTTTGTACAAGTATCGGAAATTTTGTCTGCCATACATTTAGCACAAGTTTATTTACAACTTCCCAAAAATTTCCCTTTTCTCAGAAAATTTCCCTTAAGCCCAACGGGCGATACCGATAACTTTCCAAAACACAAAAAAAAAATTTTTACCCCAAAGAACAAAACTAAAACTTCCCAAAACACAGAAAATTTCCCTTTGCCCCAAAGAACGGAACTAAAAACTCTCCAAAACACAGAAAATTTCCCTTTGCCCCAAGGGACGAAACTAAAAACTTCCCAAAACACAGAAAATTTCCCTTTGCCCCAAGGGACGAAACTAAAAACTTCCCAAAACACAGAAAATTTCCCTTTGCCCCAAAGAACGAAACTAAAAACTTTCCAAAACACAGAAAATTTCCCTTTGTCCCAAGGGACGAAACTAAAAACATCCCAAAACACAGAAAATTTCCCTTTGTCCCAAAGAACGAAACTAAAAATTTTCCAAAACACAGAAAATTTCCCTTTGTCCCAAAGAACGAAACTAAAAACTTTCCAAAACACAGAAAATTTCCCTTTGCCCCAAGGGACGAAACTAAAAGCTTCCCAAAACACAGACAATTTCACTTTGCCCCAAAGAACGAAACTAAAAACTTTCCAAAACACAGAAAATTTCCCATTGCCCCAAGGGACGAAATTAAAAACTTCCCGAAACACAGAAAATTTCCCTTTGCCCTAAAGGACGAAAATAATAACTTCCCAAAACACATAAAAATTTTTTTACCCCAAAGAACAAAACTAAAAACTTCCCAAAATACAGAAAATTCCCTTTTGCCTCAAAGAACGAAACTAAAAACTTTCCAAAACGCAGAAAATTTCCCTTTGCCCCAAGGGACGAAACTAAAAACTTCCCAAAACACAGAACATTTCCTTTTGCCCCAAAGAACGAAACTAAAAACTTCCCAAAACACAGACAATTTCACTTTGCCCCAAAGAACGAAACTAAAAACTTTCCAAAACACAGAAAATTTCACTTTGCCCCAAAGAACGAAAATAAAAACTTTCCAAAATACAGAAATTTTCCCTTTGACCCAAAGGACGAAACTAAAAACTTCAAAAACACCGTTGTAATTCCATTATTTTATTTAATAAAATATACTTGTGTAAAATATATGAAAGACTAAGATTTCCAAAAAACAAAGTTTCCAAAAAAAACAAAGTTTACTGAAGACAAAGATTCCAAAGACAAACTGGGAAAAACAAAATTGTAAAAAAACAAAATGGAAAAACAAAGATTTCGCCGACCGTAGAAGTTACTAAGCTTCAGATCAAACAGATTGAGATAATACTGTGGAATTTCGGTGACCCCCTGTAAGATAGCATACTTAGGACAAATTTACTATATTTTCAGACCACCCATGAGCATCTTTGGCCCTTTTTAAAATATTTTTTCTACTATTTTAAAGATAAACTCTACATTTTTTGTTAATTGAGTTTTAACTGAACAACAAGAAACTGTTAGAAAAATTAAATTAGATAAAAGCACTTTTGTCAAAATTTCCAAACTTCAATCACTTATTTTTTTTTAATATTTACCTTGGAGAAAATATAGAGTGTTTAAAAAATCTAAAATGTTACATTGATCTTTATTTCAGTTTGAACAAGGAAAACATATTCTTCCACTCTGCTCTGAATGTATTTCAAATGTGTATTAAAATAAGTAAAAAATTAACAATCTAATAATCTACTAAGTTAAAATAAAAACTGTTATATAACCTTAAGAATATTTTATAGAGAACAAAACCTTTATAACGTATGTAAATTTTCTGACGTTGCTTTTCAATTTTAGCAAATGTTCCACTTCTTTTTGCATCCATAAGGATTGATGAAGAAAAGTGGTTCAATTACAGGTGCAAAAGATGTTGCTAGAGTTGATTAATGAGCAATGTGACTCCTTCCATTTTGAACACACCAAAATTCACAATTGGGAAGTGTTTTCTATGTAACACCTTGCTTATATGGAGACTCCTGGATATTGTGTGAATCTTAAATGTCACGTCACATTACCCAAATGACGCGAATTGATAAACGAGCACGCGATCATGTACTGCAGAATTTTTCATTGACATTTTCACCTGCAAATGTTACTGGAAAGTGGTCCGAGAAGCGCACTGTTTCATTCCCACGGGTGCTTCCAGAGAGTGGGTGGTTTATTGATGGTAGGGAAAAGGTGTTTTTCCATAGTTGAATTTGGCACCCAGTTTTCCACCTCAAACTTTCCCCATAACCCATTCAATTAATACTTTTCCGCTCTGCATGAGCTTTTCTTTCTCATCGTACTACACCCATGGACGAAAATTCCCAAAACGACGAAATATTCTAATGGGATTTGGATCTGTTTGCCAAGATAAATGATCTTCGTTGTCGTGCCAACTTGAATTATTCACTTTCAGGCTTTTCGAGAGATTTGTTGGCACTGTCACAAAACAAGTGTCGAAAGCCTCAATTTTTCATTAAAATTAATCTTATACCAGGTAAATGCTGTTGTTTGTAAGAATAATCAAGCGAAAAGAAATAATTTGTATTTACATTTTTATACTATTTAATTGAACAAAATCTCCTATTATTTGACATTAAATTTAAAATTGATAAACAGAAAGAAGTTAGGGTAAGTGTGCTAAATCCAGGCCAGCTTGCAATTCCGGCCACCTTTTTTGTTCCTCGAATTTCCATGAATTTTTAGTTTTTACATACTCTAGAGGTTATACAACGCAAAAGAATGACAAAAAATGTAGCTTCGACAAACGAGATGACGTGAAAAATACATTGAAAGAATTCCCTAAAGGCAAAGAACTATGAGAATGTAGGTGGCCGAAATAGGGCACCAAAGCTATGTCCACATTTTTATTAATTTTAAAATGTATTAAGAATGATTTTAAAGTAAATATAGACGATAAATGGTTTACAAGGTTCGAAGCAACACTCCTTAAGAAGAAGGAATAAAAAAATCAATTTTTATTAAAAATATTACATTTCAAACTTGAGACTTTGGCGCTTGCATGCAACTATGCCGGAATTTGGCACACTTACCTAATACACATTTAAGATAATATATAATACAGGTATGTTAGTGGGTATTAAGCGCTTGTTTTATAATAGAAAAATCCTAAGTAAGGGAGACTGGGGCAAAACTTGTCAAAACGCATATTTAATTATACAATTATACAACATTGCAGAAGACTATTTTCCTCTATTCCGAAAGAAATGTGATTTTCGAATCATTTTCTAAAAGTCGATTTTGTGGAGATTCTCAAAATTTCTGGGGCAAATTTTGTCAGTCCTCGGATAATTTGTGATGTTTTACTCTCGCAAACGTTAAAAAAATCAAATACACATATTTTATAGGAAATTTATTCCTCTACAACTTTGTCGCAGATAATTTTTCTCTATCTTAACGAGAAATGTACTTAAATTGAATTAATCAGTATTGATATTTTCTGTAAGCCAAATATTCCAAAAATAGGACTCAAAATTTCATTATTTTTTATTTTACATAATACTTCCTCGAATCCCTTGAAACTTTGTAAGTTTAAGAAGGTTCATGAAGGCTATCTATAATAAAAATTTCAAGCTTCAGTCTATTTTATTTTTAGAAAATAGTGAATATTGAAATTTTGGTTTTGACAAATTTTGCCCCAGTCTCCCCTACGATTCTACTCTAGGTGACCAAATATTTTTCAGATAACCCTACCCTTGTATGAGGGAAGAAATAATAATACAAATGAACGATCGGAAGGCTCAATTGCTAGAAAGGCAAGTTGAGATGATTTGCCACATTATGCCCAGCGCACAATAACTTTTGTTTGTAAATATGTTTTCAAATTTTCCTATGAGAGTGAGCGAGATGATTAGATTTAGATCTCACTCGCTCTCAATGAAATACCAAAAACATGTTTACAAAACAAAAATTATTGTGTGTTGGGCATTATTTGTACTGAATTTTACAGAAACAATATTCAATATTTAAAATTTTGCTTTCACATGTAGAACAAACAACTTCAAAAGTTTCTCGACTTTCTGTACAACAATCCATTAAATTTGAAAGATAGGAAATTTGAACAGTACGAAAATTCAGCGACAGTTTATTGTCGTATGAGAGTCTCAAGCCAATTAGGGTAGTTTTAACATTAAATTAGCCAACGATAATAAATTTGGTATTTTTCATTAATTATTGCGATATTTCAGAAGTTCATTAGAAAGTATTGAACTGAAGTATAATTTTGACATTTACAAAGTACCGAAGCTTTGAATAAATAAGTAATTAGGGATAGTTTTAAATTAAGTTTGGCATTAAATGGTTCTATTTTTCTATTACCTGGCTTGTGACTAAAGCATGGAAATACGCTTTCAAGAAATTATCACTTTTCGCCACTTTCATTAAATACAATAAATATATTTTTTTATATTCTAGAAAAAAAAATTGTCAAATTGGCAAGAAAGGTTTGTCAAAAGGATGTTTTTCCATTCAGAATATGGAAAAGTTCTGTTAAATCGGTGGCCAACATTTTGTTATAAGTTTCTAAAAAGGATGGTAATCTTAATGTCAACAAAAGTTTCGTCAAATTGGTAAATAACTTCCTTTTGACAAAATTTTAACAAGATCCATTTATTTAACAAAACTTTTTTTTTTCAGAGTATCAATTAGCTTTCAAAAGAAACTTTTTACATTATAATTAATGTAGGGATATGGGGAAACGGTTGCGATACTTTTAGCAAACAAAAGGTTTAGATTTGATAAATTTCTTAAGACTTCTTCAAAATATCTCACTTCTCTGAAATATTGTTCTCTAAAAGAATTAAAATTCAGAAAACTGTGAAGAATGAATTAGTACTCTAGATTTCTTAAAAATCAGTATTGAAAGCAACAGGAATTTCAACATTCTTCGGAAGGTCATTAAAAAAAATGAATTAGTGGCAAGAAAAAGTCATAATCTATCCTAAATATTAAATGGAATAGTTTCAATGGTTTCAGTAGTGGAAAAGAGATGCCATGGGAATCATTGGAAATTTATTTTCAATCTTTGCCACTTCTGTGCCATCCCCAGGTGGTCGACCTGAACTCATTGATTCATTATCCACCGCAACATCACAGTCATGGTCTTATCACAAGCCGCCTGGGGCTCAATTTGCAGCTCCAGGGACGCCACTTCCGGCATTCTGGTGCTCTCTTGCTCCGATGTGTCGCCAACATTCTTCCCCACGCAAACTTAGACACCGACATGGATCTCGAGAGTGTCGTACAACGCTGGCAACCAATCATGGAGAATCGGGAAGCTCTTTTTCTTGGTAAGTTACCCGCTGGCTCATTCATTTTCTCGTTTTTTTTTTTTTTTTTTTGTAACTAAAAATCTTGCACAATAACCAGGCTCTGGGGTATCAAGCGGTAAAATCAATATAATGATGCAATCAGAGCTGATAGTGTAGATGTAGACTAAGCTTAAGATTGCTTGTCTCTTTTTTTTATAAAATTTATTATATTCGGTCAAGATAAAAAGCCTTTACGTAATTTTGAGAAACAAACTTCTTCGACGAAGAAGATTGCTCAACATTTTTCTCATGATTTCTAGGGGAAAGTACCCATGATTTGCACGGTTCCAAGCTTCATAATGTCTAAATTTTTCCTATGTGTCTGAATAAATGTGACTCCGCAATATAATTTTAAAACAGGACACTTTCCTGTAGTTTTAAAAATATAGGGGAAGGTTTTGCACCTTCGTAACGTCGCAGGTTCGTAAATGTTGATTTTTTTCCAAGTTACTAAATAAATATTATCCATGGTCATATATTCTTATAGCTAATCCCACATCTCACATTTCCGGACAACCTTGGGAGCCTAAGCCTTTTTTCCTGGGTTCTAGAAGCAAAAATAAAAAATGGGCCTAAAATCGCAATTCTGATGTGTATTATTTTATGCATTTTTTCACGCTTCAAGAGTCTTTTCGAAGAAAAACAACATTCCAAGTTATAGAAGGTTTATCAGGGTTAACATTTACCGTGAAAATCTTTCGCTAGAAGGGGGTGGAATTGTGGGCGAAGAAAAGTTCACAAAGATTACCTCCTCTGCAGGTTCGTAAAAATATCAGTCAAAATCATTGACTACCAACTCTGTGAATTCCAGACTGTTTTGGGACACACTGTGCACGACGCTCTGGATATTTTGACCCATCCAGAGATTCCACTGAACAAGTTGACAAGAAAATTGTGATATTACAACGATTACAACATTTTTCAAGCAAATCTCGAAGAAAAACACGCACTTCCACAGCAAAGTGAGACTTCATCAGATGTTTTTTTGTTTCGCTTCTGTAAAATCGAACATTTAGCCTAAATCTGCTTATGGTAGGTGTGATTCTTTCTTTCATTGCCCATGCAGTGCGTTTTAAGCATTTTTCATACAATTTGCTTTGTTTTCAAGCGGAGTTTTCCTCATTTAACTTTAAATTAATCACTGGTAATTCTAAGAATCACTGATGTTCAAAAAATGTTCTGTAAGACAGATTCGAAGTATTAGAGAAATTACGAGGATTACAATAGATGTGATTGCTTCTTTCTGATTTGTGCAGTGATGAAACTAGACTGTTTAAGGTAGATGTGATTCTTTTGTTGCCACTTCGATGTATTTCGAGTATTTTTCATAAAATTTTCCTTGTTTTAAAGTGAAACTTTCCACATTTCATTTTAAATTGATGGCTGATCATTTTTGAAATTAGTTGTGTCCGAAATATGTTCTGTAAGACTGTTTGGAGATGTCAGAGAAAATCCGAGGATTACAATAGGTGTGATTATAAGAAAATCACACCTAACCGAGCTCTGAACTGACTGTCAGAATACAGGGAAAACATGGTTTTCCGATTGCAAAAAACATGTGTTAGAAAAATAGCTTAAAATTGATCTTTTAATGCGTGATACCTTCTACAAACAGTGAAAAGAAGTAGATGAAAGTTCCATCTAAGTAGTGATGCCCAAATTTTTGTTTCCGATGTAACGTTTCCGGGGAAAATGAGGCCTACAGGGGTTGGAAGAAATGGTACGAAGCATTCCAGTACCGGATACATTCGTAAAAAATGCTACTACATTTTCATTTTCCTGTAGAGGAAAATCCAAGGACTTCCAGGAATTTTGTGAGGCAGAATTATGAACCCAATAAGTGAGAGATTTTTTTGACATAGTGATATAATTGATTCGGTTTGTATGGCATTCAGTAAAAAATCTTAAATCTTGGATTCCTTTTTTAGTACGAAGGTTCAAAACCTTCCCCTAAGTGCGATGGGTCACTTTTATTGAAAAATATAGGAAAAATTTAGTCATTATGAAGATTGGGACCGTGCAAGGCATGGGCACTTTCCCCTATACCCCTTGCTGGCTTGAATAAAATCCGTGATTACAGTTTAGTGAGAAATATTAGGAATATGATTCAAATCTATTTAATTTTCAAAAATCAAAAAGTAACAAAAAATCTAGTTATAGAACGTTTACACACTGAGAGAAATCCGAAAAAGTTAAAATAACATTCCGGAAATGTTAATTTTACCCTGCAGTATTGATCCAAAATCGGTGTAAATATTACCCTTTTTAGGTGTATTGGGGGTTAAAATTACCCTTTTTCATGTTAATTTTACCCTTAAAAAGGTGTAAAATTAACATTAAAAATGTTGATATATTTTTACACCTAAAAAATGTTAAAATTATGAGGAAAAAATGTTAATCGCATCCTCTTTTTTTCTCAGTGCAGTAAATTCGTGACAAAACATATTCCCAAAGGAATCGTTTCAGACTTTCCAGGTATTTTATTCAAAGTAAGCTCTATAGCGATCTTTACCCTTTAACTTTAACATAAAAAATTAGGAATGATTCAAAGTCTTTGAATCTCATTCTGATTTCATTGAAAGTCATTCAATTTTAAAATATTATAAATGCGAAATTGAAACAAAATAGCAAAAGGTATTTTTCAGACATCCTGAGAAAAGATTTTTATAGAAAAAGAGAAGTAGGGAACAAAAATTAATATACACTGATCATGAAACGATCGGCTTATGAGAAGATTCCACGAAGACGCCAAGTCGGTATCTTCTACCGTTTATCTTTAGCTCTATAGTGATAGCTGTACACAAAAATCGAATAAATTCTTTTCACCATGCGGAGTTTAAGTAACACGGCTCACATGACAAATTGTCAATAGCATGGAATGGAACCATCGATAAAATTAGATTGTTAAACTCTTACAAACATTATTATTTACTGAGGTTTCCCTAAAGTAGGTCATTTATGTTTACTATGGCATTTGTGGAAGTTTCCTAGAATTATTTTCTCAATTAGTAAACATGTGGTTTACAGAGCTTAGATATTCACACTTTGGTGCAAGGAAGAATAATTGTGGTTAACTCTATTCTGGAATATTTGTCTCAATGGCTGAACAACTCTGCTAACAGCAAACTTTCTCTATTTGGAACCTTTTAGTTCGAAGTACTTCAAATACCCATGTGGCGAGCTTCACAATTCTAGGATTAATTCTCATTCGCCAGACACTCACCATCTTCAGTCAATCCACTGGAATGTTGCCGTAACATCTAACATGAGAACACTACATGATGTTGCAGCCATAGTGGATGGAGATTCCCGTGTAAAATATTATTGTACGAAATAGATAATAAATTATGAAATTTCTCTAATTACTCCTTATAGCTCACTTCTATGACTCACAGAATTGTTGTTAAGTGTTGGTTGCGGTGCAAATTGCGTATTGGACGTGAGTATAAGAGGGAAAACATATGAGAAACTTTTGTCCATAAATAAACAGTGAACAACTTTCCCTATTTGATCAACACTAACAATCGTCCTTCCTCCCCAAAACCTCATAAATTGTCGCCATTGTTTCACCTTTAGACATGCTCGAAAAAGCCGGAAGTTCACATCTGGGGATCTCTCCATGCGGTTTCCTATATCCTATTATGTCTATAGTTCTATCAAATTGACAAAATCGCTCTATTTATCTTTTGCATTTGAGGATAGTACCAAAATATATTTTGAAAATAACAAACAACATCCGAAATAAATAGCATTTCGAGGTGAAAGGATATATTTCTATTCACAAGGACTATTTTACCATCATTTTGGGAGCCTCATCAACCAAGCACCTCCATCAAACTTTCATGCACTGTGACGTTCACCGTGAACTTTTTGTCACTCACTTGCCATCGTGCTGTTTGGCTTATTTATGTGCTCAAATTGAAACGTGCTCTAGACACCTGCCCGGGTATTTAATCACCATAAAGACATTTCAGATGGTGAGGTGTAAGCATATTTTTTCCGCATATTTTTGTTCTGACATCATACAAATATCCTGGAAAAAAAACATTTAATATTAGAAATGGTTTCCAGATAATTTTCATCTGGAAAAATTAGAATGCAGTTAGCACAGTTTCTAATCCAACCAACGATATATGTGGTCCAGGTTCAGAATTTAAAATTGAAGATTGCAGAGAAATGTTTAAACTTTTAAATGTAAATAATGTTCTTTATGCATATAAATATGTTGATTTTAGACTGTTACTTTACTTATTCAATTAAACAACCAAATTAAAGATATATAGCATACGAGTTTGAATTTTCTGAGAATTTCCCTTGCATTATAAACAACACCTACTGGTTAAAGTTGGTTAGGATAAATTGTTATTTCAAATATGTATATTATTAATTAAAGTAGCTAATATTACAAAATTCCATCCCATACTATGGAAGCTTTTCATTAAGCTGAAGCTTTTCTGTGAGTGGCTTTTGGTTGTAGTGTCATAAGTCATCGTGGTGAAACAAGTGGAAACAAGGTGGATGATCATAAAGATGCTCCCATTTTGCATTAATGATGATGCTTTTACCTTTCCAAATGTTGCCTCTAAATGTACATGGGTACCACTAGCATGACACAACAGAACAATAATGTTGAGCAGCATTGCGCAGAGATTCATCACCATGTGATAATGTAGTCTCATTGTCAACGGAGAATCATCCCTTACGCCTTCTGTGGGGGTCTGCAGTGCAATATCATGAATTCCTCGTGTACAGATTTCACCTTAAGGTGACATATATCATCATGATAACTTGTCAGTTTGCAACATTCCACATTAAGGGTTGTGCATTCAGAGAGCCTCTCCGTCTCGGCGCGCGACAGACAGTGAGCGTCACATTTTGATTACATCCGGAATTTACATAATACCAAGGCAAAACTCTCAGCTGGAATCTCCTGATGTGCCTCCCTGCGACCGTTCTTGGGCCCATCTCCTCGGGGGCCCATTCATAGCAACAACGGAATTTGCTCACACAGGACACCCTAAGGAGGGGGTACATAATTCAAAATACCACCCATAGAGGGAATTTTAGAGGGATGACGAAGAGAAACTGAGGGATGAATTCATAAATAGGAAAATATAGAAGGAGGGATGAAATACACAGATTTGAGACAGCAAAAGCTCTCAGGGGGCACATAAATTGTGACATATTTGGCAATATTTCTCAAATTGCAATTTCTGTGATGAAATATCTAACAGAATCAGGTAATACATAGGTATACTCCTCTGTAAATTGTAATAATTCTTTTTTCACTTAAATTGATAATGCATATTTCAGTGAAAAAACTTAAATGACAAGCCTGTTGCTGAAGAGTCTTAAACTTATAACAATAAAACTTTGATGCTTTCATATAGAAAATTTGTTTAAATTAAACTTTGTTGTGTTGAGAAAATTTTTTCAGATTAATCCAAGAAAATTGTCTATCAATATTATATGAGACAAATTATAAGTGGAATAGTTATCAAGGTTTTTGCTAAATTAGAGAAAACAAATTTTTAACCGTAAAAATATCAACTTTTCTCTAAATTTTTTTTATAAAATTAGTGGTTTAATTTTTTATTAAAATACATTGAGAGGTGGCAAGATATCCTAACTTTTCGAATATATACAAACTTTTATTATTTACGGCTTTTGAACATTGGAAGTAATTTTCGTCAAAAATTTTATTTTGACAGAATTTTGACGTTAAGGCGTCTACACATTGGGAGCAATTTTCGTCAAAAATTGCGTTTTTGACAAAAATTTGACGTTTCTTCCTTCAAGGCTGCAGGGAATTTCCTTCAAAAAAGCAATTTTTGACAAAAATTGCTCCCAATGTGTAGAGGCCATTACTGTCTATAACATTGCAGGTATTTTTCCTTCAAAAAAGAAATTTTTGACGAAGAGTGCGTCCAATCTGCTGAAAAATCTGATATTTGTTTAGATAGGTATATATGATATGATACCATTGATATTTATTTGTCTGGATTCCAGATTAGTAATATCGATTAGCGTTTTTATATTTACCAGTTTGGACAGATTTAAAACGATTCAAAGTTTAGTTCGAAATTTGCTCCATATAATACACCTCTGACTAAGATCCTCAAACTCTAACAGTAGTTGAATTCAAAATGTTCTTCTAGAGGATAATAATAAAAGGTTAAAGAGGTCAAGTTGATATGTGATGAAAAGAAAATGCGTCACAAGGATGTGTCGCAAAAGGAGAAATGGAGGCAATTGAGCTAGTATTTTTTTAAATTTTTTTTGTAAAGCAAAGTTTCACAATATCACATGAAAGGTGTTACAGAATTACGAAATATTGTTCATACCACCGCGCGATCGAGTTTGTGAATCATGACTGTATTTAAAATATAAATATTTTCAAAACACGACTCAAAATTTCAATATCTTATATTTTCAATATTCCTTCCTCGAATTCCTTAACAGTGTTGACTTTTAAGAAGGTTAATAAGAGAATTCCATAGTTAAAATTTATATCCTCAGAATCTTTTTTCTCAGAAGTTAAATTTTGAAATTTTCGAGTGGTCACGTTTTTGCCTCACATCCTTCTACTATCGACAATTACTTGTCAGTGTTTAGGGTCGGAGGAACGCCTGTTCGACAGGGAACCCCTATTGACACTTTTACCAAAATGTTGAAAATTATTTAATGTCTCTAGTAAAATATAAAAGTAATATAACGTTTTTTCTATATTATACCTTTTACTGTAAACCGAGATGTTCAAATTTCGTGTCCCAAATGGTACAGAGTAGGGTATAGGTGCTGACACGAGTTCTTAAAGTGTCAATAGACGTTCCTTTCACCCTATAATCTGTTAAATCCAGTGAAAAATATCTACAACACTGAAACATTTTAAATCACTTCATTCTTGCCCCAATAACATAAGGCCTCTAAACATTTGGAGCAGTTTTCGTCAAAAAATGCTTTTTTGAAGGAAATCGGCTACACTGCTATAAGTGAAAACGTCAAAATGCTGTCAAAAATGCAATTTTTGATGAAAATTTCTCACAATGTGTAGAGGCCTTTGTGTAAAGCATTTCCAGAACTTTTGAAACTTTGAACCTGGACAATTGTTCTCTCTGACGAGTTCGTACGATTAAATTAAAAGTGATAATTATTCGCATTAATAGATGTTTTTAAAATTTAAAATAAATAAATTTATATTTTTTCGTAATTTTCTAATCATTACAACATAATTATTCTGAAAATTTTTAAGTGAAAATTTGCTGTTCCACCATTGTAAGTAGAGTAGCTAATTTGTGAAGAACAATACCCCCTGTATTGAGCAACTTTTTAAGAAAATAAAATTGTTGTTGAAAACTTAAAACAAAGTTTAAGTTTATGAAGTTGAAAACCTCAAAGGCATTTCTGTCAAGTGGACTTGTCAATACAAAAAGGTTTTGAAAATTTCCCAACCTCTTTTCAAATAAAGTTTTTTTTTACCAGTTCCATAATATCCTCAGAGGAAATAGAGACACTTTTAATGGTATGAAAGCTGTTTCAAAAACGATTTTCCAATATTATATTCAACACAAATCTCAAAAAATCCCCCGAGGCTTCAACAGCGGGATGAAAAATATTCTTCAGATAAATAGAAAAAAGTCAAAGAAAGGATTTTCCCTTCAAGCTATATGATAAAGCCCAACTCGATTGGAATTAAGAGAAAAATCAGATGAAATTCACTTAAATCTCAATATGCAAATGGAATTATTTGCATATTTCAATCGCATTTGGTATAAAAATAAAACCCACCGCAAATATGCATCCCTAAAAATTATCGTTCAAGAAATTGCAAATGGTTCAAGAAATATTGGGGTCTGCGAAATAGCTTGAAAGCCTTAGCAGATAAGGATGAGGCTGAAGATGAAGCTCTTCTTATACAATTCGTAGCGTGAAACAGCAATTATCGTAATTTCCTGGGCCCTTAAGTCATAACGTTTCTCTCAAATGAGTGGGGAAATACGCGGTTTATATAAGGTACTGCTGATTTAAGTGTAAGTTACAACAATTGCTGTTTCAAATGACAAATTGTCTAATGTAATACTATTTAGAATACTAAGGAGAGTGATGGACGACGATGGAAAATCAACAAATTCCTTCCATGAAGTTGAATGATAGCAGGATGAAAATGAGAAAGCTATTCATTTGAAATTCCAATTGCAAACCAAACACATTTGGTCACAATTTAATTTCTTTCTCCCCAATTTCATGGATTACATCATAAAACGAAAGGAAATAGAAATAGAAATTAATTCTCGGATTTGTATAGACGATTCTTAAAAACGTATAAAAATTGAAGCTAAAGAATAAACTTAAGCTTGTAATGGTCAGATTTTCAATGTTTATTCAAATTTTTAATTATTTTCAGATTTTCGAAAATATAGCAGCCGTAAAAATAATTTTTCCTTGTTCGCAAAAGTTCGAAAATTTCGTAACTTAAATTTTCGTACATGATTTATTTTTTCGTTTCTTAATAATATTACCTGTAACCAATTGCTATTATTTTATGGGATTTATAGAGGTGAGGACATATCCCTTACTTGTAATTTACAATATAAATTTGACTATACTAACTCATATACCACAATCCGCAATTTTATTTTATAAAATCTCGATATCACAATTTATGTTGATTTAATCTATAACTGATCAAAAAATGTAACATGATCATAAAGTAAATATATTTCATCATAATATACATGTTAAATTGTTATTTAATTGAAAATTTCAATTATTTCGACATTGTAAATCAATCCTAATTTTTGATTGATTTATTGGTAATTTGTCATTTAGGTGAGTTGCAATAAAGTATTTCAATTTTATGACCAGCAGTTTGCTATAAATTTCATGTAGAATTGATAAAATCAATATAAACTACCACTCTCTGTGGATGAATTGATAATACAAGAAAGCTTTAGGGTGGGACTTTAGAAATTTGTCAATTAAAAGTTGTAGTTTTTTTTAGGATTCTATACAGCATCAATGTATACAGGAGTAGTAGAAAAATGTACAACTTTTGATGCTTTATATCTCTCTTGGGTAACACATACCAAAATTTATATGACAGTATTTTGTGGAGCAATGGTTACAAAAAAAATATTCGGGTAGGAAAGATAAAATCATTAAAAACTTTGATGGTATCATAAATTTTTAGTCAATTTTAAATAATGCACCAACAAAAATAAAATACAATGCACAGAGAAAAGCTGGATCGCGACTTTGGGGAATTTTTTTTTTTTCAGAGAAAAATTCCACACGAATCCCATAAATTATTCATCATTTTCCCATGCCAATGCTTTTTCCACTCCCTCGGGTATACGGGAATGGAATTTTTTCCCAGTTATATCAGGAATTTTCGTCATGAGATTGGTGATTTCCTGTAGATTCCTCCCTTTTGTCTTTTATACACAAATGAGGACGATGTCTGAAAAACATAGGAGAGAGTGGAATGCTTAAGATTCTTTTTTCTTTTTGTAGGTTGTCTCAAAACTACAAAAATTAAACTGAGAAACCTCATTTGGTCAGTGATTTCTGTCATTATTTAAGAGAATATTGTGATCCGTAAAATAAATAAATTTCTCAGAAAATGGGAAATCTAAAATATGATACTTTGCTACTAGCAGACCTTGGGCGGGGCAGATTGAGACAAAAATGGGGTTATTTGAGACATCCAATTTATTTTTTAGTTTTTTATATTAGGTCCAAGTTTTTTTTACATATTCAGAAAGTTGTATGAAAACATATAATGTTTGCGTTGGAATTTTCTCAACGCTCTTCTAAATGTCTAAAAAACTTAAATGTCTTGGAATTTTTTATCAATAAGAAAATGACAAGATACTAAATATTCTAATCAAATTTGTGGTAGTGTTACGGCATTACTTGTCGCCAGTCTTTACTTAAGGCCTCGTTGCAATTTTTCCAGAAAATGAGTCCGAAAACCAAAAAAAACTTATGTGTTTTTTCAATCATGTTTCAAATATTTTTAATTAACAGTTTTTTTAAATCATTTTGTGACACAAGGTGAAGTTTTTTCTTATGAAGATGCCATAAATAATGACAGGCTACTAGTAACAACGCCCTCTATGTGTCTGAAACTGCCCCGTGCGTATTTTTTGTACTTCAAATGTTTTGACTGATATTGTGTTTGCAACATCCCGTCAATTTCCTATACCCATATATCGTACAACACCGTGAGTCCTGATGAGATAAAATTCATTTCTTTACTTTTATTTTTAATATTCACTAAAGAATTTAAATTTGAATTTGATGACTGTAAATTTCCATTACCACGATTAACGTCTAATAATACACTGAGAGAAATCCGAAAAAGGTAAAATAAAATTCCGGAAATGTTAATTTTACCCTGCAGTATTGATCCAAAATCGGTGTAAATATTACACTTTTTAGGCATATTATGGGTTAAAGGTACCCTTTTTCATGTTAATTTTACCCTTAATAAGGTGTAAAATTAACATTAAAAAATGTTGATATATTTTTACACCTAAAAAGTGTTAAATTTCTGAGGAAAAAATGTTAATCGCACCCTCTTTTTTCTCAGTGTATTACAACAGCACTGAGAAAAAAAGAGGGTGCGATTAACATTTTTTCCTCAGAACTTTAACACTTTTTAGGTGTAAAAATATATCAACATTTTTTAATGTTAATTTTACACCTTATTAAGGATAAAATTAACATGAAAACGGGTACCTTTAACCCCTAATACACCTAAAAAGGGTAATATTTACACCGATTTTGGATCAATACTGCAGGGTAAAATTAATATTTCCGGAATGTTATTTTAACTTTTTCAGATTTCTCTCAGTGAGTACCTATAGTTATAAGTATAATTTGATACTATAATAATAATAATAGTGGCACAACGTTCCATAGAGGAACTAGGCCTTCCAACAAGGGGAGTTCGGGACATCCATTATTATTTTTCTTCATATACAGGGATGAGGTTATCAGTCCTACACCCCGTGGAATCAAGTGCAGTGAAGCTCAATGGATGCAATCCGAAATTCGAACACCTTTAACTCCAGAAAAATTCCTGGTGACCTAAAGGGGATTCGAACCCGGGACACTTGCATCATAGAGCGAGTGCTCTACCACTTGACCCATTGAGTGCCCCTATAATTTAATAAGGTACACTAAAAATTAATAAACTTACGGTGAAGTTTACCCGTTGATAGACTTACAATGAATATGTCTTCGCAAGACTTATGGATAGATGCCATACATGTTTCATTGTGTAGAAAGACGTACAGAAATGATGAGAACAATCTTCACAGTGTTCACAGTATTCGAACTTGTAAATAATAATCCCCAAGATCACTTTGCCCATGTGCAAATAAATAAATTATTTGCCAATTTATATTTCTCTCCCTTATTCTCAATCTGAAAATCTATTGAGGCTGACAAGAAGTGATTCATCTCATGCGAATCCCTCTTAAAATATGCGTAAGGAAATGAATTCATCTAGTTGATGAAACTCCAGTGGAGCGGAAGGTGAATATCGGGGGAAGAAATGGATTGGATTGACTCACTGAAATCTTCCATGGAGAAGGGTACTGTAGTGGTGGTAAGTTGTTCCTGCTTCACTTGCTCCATTTCCTGATTGACTTGTGCTAGAAAATCCTCCTGGGTCCCTTGATTGACACCTCGGTAATAATTGAGTGCATCCTGTGCCTGTTGTATTCTTCTTGGTGGTTTAGCAGGTTACTGTATGAAATGTCCGGATATTAGTGAAAATATGGCGAACAAGAATATTACTCACTCTGTCCAACATCATGTGTATACCATAGCATTTTCAATTTAATTGGCCTGTGGGACTACTCTATATTTCATAAATCCTTTTAAAAGCCGCAAGTTGATTTCAATTTTCGAACTTTAGTGAAATTTATCAACTTAAGAGCTGGTTAATTATTAAAATTATTAAATTTTCGAGATCATAGTCTTATTCTGATAGTTTTTATACCAATGTATGGTTCAATTAAAAATTGATTATTTATCAATTAGCGTTGCTTATTGATATTTCGTTCGATTTCAAGCACTGTGCTTGCAGATGGGCGTTCTTAATGGTTTTAGTATCTCAGTCTTCAGTGTCGAAATGATTGAAATAGTTATTAGACCGAGAAAACTAAGATGGTAAAATTTACCATACACCATACAAAATTCTATTAGCCGGATAGTATAAAAATCACCCAGCAAACGGAATATTAGATTGGACTGGACAGTAAAAACTTGTAGAATATTGTCAACATTTGTCGTAATTTCATTATTGCAATTTTGTTATATATATTGAAGTATGACTTTGAAATACTAAAACGACTAAAACCGTATCATCTACTAAATTGAGGTTTTAACGTAATTTCAATTTAGTAGGTCTGGAGGGGAATTCTGTAATGCTCTGGCAATGCCATATGACAAATTGGGTTCGAATCTTAGGAGAGCTTTTTCGAAAATGTGATTCTGTAGCGGTGACGTTGTCATTTCAGCTAACGTGGCATTGTCAGAAGTCACATATTTGAGATTTCTGGCAATTCAAATGACAATGAATTTTGTTAAACAAATCAACCAAGACGTACTGCATTTTCATAAAATCATCAAGTAAAGGGATTTCATTAAAAAATGAATGAATTGCATTTTCGAACTCATATGATATGACAAAAAAAGCTCGATTGGCATTGTCAGGTTTCGAACTCACGCGTCACTATGCCACGAAAATCACAGAATTCCCCTTCTGGTCTATTCTTCTAAATACTGAAAAGCAACTAATAATTTTCTAATAATAATAACTAATAATAATGTCAGTTAAAACTTTCGTTGAAACAAACAAAGGTACCACTAACCATTACTTAAAGTTCATCGCAATATAACAATATGAACATTAGTTTTCTCGAAATATGAATCTTACAAAATTAAACAAAAATAAGACTTTCATCAGAATTCAACCAAACATAACTTTATATTCTAGTACTAAAGCAAACGATGAACTTAACACTTTTAGAGAAAATCAAGAACGTTGAAATCTCTTCCACCATCTCTTGCAGTGTCTTCCATAAGTTGTATAGGTTTTTCGTTCTATCATTTTCAGGAGGTTGAAAGTTTTAGGGGAAGAAGGTGAAAAGCATGAGGAGCTATTATATAGTGGAAGAAGCATCACGTGAATTGGCCATAAATTTTCACCCGAAAAGGGAGGAAATCGGAAGTTACTTCGCACACACACAGACACGGGTTTTCACTACAAAAGTCCTCCTCAAGCTAGGAAGAGTGGTTGAAAGGGAGGTAAGTCAGAAGAATCGAGAAAGGGTGTAGCATGTGGGAAAAATGGTTGGAAGAGACTAAAGGTATTTTTTCTAGCTTCTCCATTATTTTTACTGCAAACACACAAATAGATTACGAGTGTATTTTTATTCAGTGAAATTTTATAGTTTACCTCATAAAATTTCTCAAACGAGTAAAGGAAGCACCTCAAGAAAAATTTCTCTGCTTTCACATTAAAGTCATCCTAGTATAAGATTAAAAGTGTAAATCAGCCAGACAAAAATATTCTATTTAGCTACTAATTACTTCTATTCATAATCGTTGTGTCTCAAAGAAAAAGAGAACCGAAGAGCGATTCAAAAATCTAAGCTAGGATATGTTTAGTTCTTTTTTTGCGTAAAGACAAAGACACAAACAATTAGAAAGATTTTTCAATACACGTTAAATATATTATCCTTAATATCTATATGATCGTCCCAAATATTTTTTTAATAACTAAAATATCACTTTTTAAGAAATTGGAATTGTCATTCCTCTTTTATAAACCTTAGGTCTGATGACCTATGGATTCGGTTATATCATGGAGACTGGGGGGTACTAGCCAAAATTCCGATTAAATCTAAATCCCAAAAGTCAAAAGTTTAGTTTGTAGTTTAGAACTTGAACGGTCTTTTATTTTAACCGAGACACTTTGAGCTTCAAAATCAAAAACCAAGCGCAGTAATTATGTGAATATTTATCGTTATACTCTGTACCCAATTCTCAGAACAGGTAGGAAAATATAAGATTTAAATTAGGCGACAATAAGTAAAAAGACAGTTCTCTCCCATTTTATTTTTAAAAAGGATGGCAAAATGTCCTAGGCTTTGCGAAATGCTCGAACCCGAGATTTAGATACTATGCCTCAAAAGTATTTTCGCATCATTTCCCGGTTTTCAACTGATTTGAACCGATACGTCACTCAAAAGATCCCCAGAATAGTTTTAAAAGTAATAGAATTGATTTTCAGATAAAAATTAGTCATCGGCTATGAATCATTTCATTATCGGTTCATAACCGATTAGAACCGGTTTGGTTCTATAGAAATTCCAAGACATTTCCAACGAGCCCAAATACGATACCATTCAGTTGTAAAATGCGCTCTCTAGTGTCTTTTTAACTTTTGACCTTGAAAACCCGTTATTAGGAATGATTCAAGGGTATTTTGGTCTAAGGACGAAATATCCGCCTAGGTTATCTCTAAAACATATCCAAAAATGAAGAAAATCGCACGGCGCGTTTTCGAGCAACACCAAAAAATATGGTTTTGGTGGGGAAAGGGAGGGATGGGGGAAAATGAGGGGCATGTTAACGATCCTTGGGTCGACTTATGGAGGGTCTTCCTTAGGGCCCAAGTCGCTATCTCTAACCGTTTAGCCTCTAGAGCTGGCCACAGCCGGACGGACAGACGGACAAACAGCGTGACGCCAAAAAACTTGAAACTTCAGATTTCCAAAATTTTAACAAAATACGACCCCTTGGGAGGTAAGGAGTCGAAATATATAACTCAAAATCAAGGGATTATATATACTGCTCTCTCCGTGGAGTTCGAGCAGTAAAAAAATGAAGTGAATAATAGCAAAAAATCTATGAATGCGATCATGAAAGCTCAAAGTTCTTCAAGAACTTGGTTTTTTACCACGGATGCTTTCCATCTCAAGTCGAAAGGATGGAGAAATACTTGATAAAATAAATATTATTGAAAACAATTTCCTCCCCCAACTCACAGCTTTATTCAGTTATATGTTGTTTAATAACTTTATAAGTTTCTGCTTGGTAAAACTTTCAAGTAGGTCTCAAGTGAAGACGACACTGTCTGCACGATACTCTTGGGAAGTATTCAATCTTCTTTTCCAGCACTTTTCTCATATTGATTTTGTGCCACCTTGCACCTCATTCTCCCAAATGACTTTTATAGCATATTTTTCCGAATTGGAATTATTTTTTTAACGAAATGTTGGTACCAAAATATAACTTATTTGCATTCTTTTACACATCGTCATTTTAGATCGCCTCCACGAGAGAAAAATGTATTTTTAAAAATTACTAACTACGCTTTAATCTACACCTTCAGAATCAATTTTCTCGTTAACTTTTCAAGAAAATTATAACGGTTCATCTCATTTAGTGAACTCCCAGACGATCCCTTCTTTACCTGATTTATTATGAACGATGCGTTATACACAGCACATGGTTGCATAGGGCAAATTTGGGCACCAACGAACACAGGGTAGCACCGAACACTACGATTTTTAATTAGATTTTAGACTTTAGAGGCCGAAACCTGTATGACTTCAAGATACTATAGGGATGATTGTCCATTAAAGAATTGATCGTCATAGTCCAAGAAGTTTAGGAATAAAAATCAGTCTTCAATGCTACACCCCGTTCGGTGGTGCCCCACTGCATTATTATGCAGCATTTTTATTAACCTGGCGATTCCTAATTCAGCTGCATTGGGTGAGATTCTTAACAATCTCACTTTTTATTTGCTGTATAGGTAACCTTTCAAACTAAAGAAATTTTAGTAAGCAAAAGGTGACATTTTTAATATTAAACCCTGTATGTATACGACTCCTAGTCTATATCTAAAATATATTAATCTCTGAATTCAATTTTAGTGACTTTTTCCGTTTTGGTTCAATGTAAAAGTAAAGCACATTGTGCTGGAAGAACATGTTTTTCAACAAAATTTTCATGTTTTCCCGCAATGCTCTATCTAAAAATTCTTTGAATTGTGTCGAATAAATCGCATAGATGAATATTATTAAAGTGTGAAAACAGCGTGAAATATGCTAAAAAAAATGGTTCAAAAATGCCAATTTCACATTATTTGACTAAAAATAAGTGTATCAATGACAATTTAGAATTTAAAAAATGGGAAATAAATATTTTAAACGTAAAAATCATATCTTTACTGTTGCTCCCTCATTATGTGATACAAGTAAAAAGGTATTACAAGAAACTAAAATTCAATATTAGAGTGTTTTCACATCAAAATAACTAAATTCTCAATATGTCGCTTAAATCACTGCAAAAAATATAAACAAATGTTCTAAAAAAATCAATTATTAAGGATATTATATGCTCAGGTGAGTATTTCACAAGCTTCACTGTTTTGTGCGAAATCTCCTTCTTAATTTTCATAAAACTTTGTAACAAAAGCTTTCGAAATGAATTCTTAAATATTTTTCTGCATTTTTTAATCATATAAAAAGATTGCGGTGATTCATTTTTATTATTTTATGCAAATGATTTGTGAAAAAAACATGAATTCTCAATGATTTATCTCCAACATTCCCAACATCCCAACTTAACCCAGGGGAGGCTGTGGTGAACTCAAGAGGAATGTCGAAAGATATGCGAAGTTGTAGGTATGGAAATATTGTTTTTCACCAGAACGCTGATTTGATCCTCGAGGGCAGACGGCGAAAGAATCCAGAGACAGCATTTCCTCGAATTCTCGAAGGAATAATTTTCCGGTAGAAATTTTGTAATCATATTTGACTGTTGAAATCGGATTTTCCACGAAGGTATCTCTTTTGAGTGCCACACACTTTTATATACATATATATACACATCTCACTCCTCACCCTCCCTGAGACAGTATTCTATCATGATGGATTTATCTTGGTGTGGCTTCAAGAAACCAAACAAAGATATAATGTTTAAATATCTTTAAGGTGGTAAATCGAATGGGAAAAATGTTTCACAGTGAAAGACGCTTTTATCACTTTTCCCTCATCCTATTTTCAAAATGTTCACTCCTGACTTTTGATGTCTTTGTATGAAATTTTTACACCAACCAAAGCCAAATGGAGTAGAAGAATTCAATTAAAATTTCTCATTTTTTTCAATAACAGCAGATAAATAGAATTACTCTGAGGTTTCACATTCAAGTTGCACCGTTGTTTAAGATATTACTATACAATTTTAATGAATATGGGTAAGAATTTGTGCGCATGTTGTGGTAAATATGTTGCGAGCGCAACATATTTAAATTTAAAACTGTGGAGTGTGTTGCCCTGCTGAGGCGACGAGGGCGCTAGCGACGAGGAGAGGAGGTAGAAAAATCAGTAGCAGCTGATAAGAAAAAGAGCGCCAATCGGCCTCTTTCACCACTGACCGCCGAGGAGGCAACATCAATCACCTCGCCCATCTCCACCAGCCCAATCCCCAGCAGCAACACCATCATCACCACCAAGCATTGAAGCCACTGAAGCCACCGGGAGCCCCCAAGAACACCAAGCCCAATGCTGAGCTTTCCGGAGTAACCTCTGCCACATCCACCTCTCCCAAATTCCCATCTCAACCTCCGTGGGAGTGTTCTCACCGGAGAACACAGGGGAGTGTGGGACATAGTCCTTGCCCCGAACGTGGGACCTGAAGGAAGGAAGGAACGGAGGGAATTGAAGGGAGAAATAAAAGATTTTTCCCAATATTTTGGCGCCCGACGCAAAAGGAAATCGTGAGTAGATTTTCAAGTTTATCCCATGGTTAATTTGCCGGTTCCCCAGAGTTCATTGACCTCTTATCAGTGCATTTTTGGTGATTTTTGCAACTCATTAGGAGTGAATGCGATTGACCTAACGGTGGGGTAATAAAAAATTTGGCGCGTGGAAGAGAATGTTAATTTGTTACTTGTCGTCGTGTAATTTATTCCGTATAATATTCTTTGTAATTTTCCGTTGGAGATTTTTTTTTTCTTTCGTGATTTATATCTCCATTGGGTGTAGTTTTCTGGATTTTTCATCCATTTTCTCTGGAATAGGAGTGTATTAGGATATTTTTCTTTCTTTTTTTCCCTTTTTGGGAGATTTTTTTTTTTTCTTTTTTCGGCTATTTTTACCCTCTTTTGGGGAGTTCTCTGTTAGAAATGGAGGATTTCAATCCAAAATTTCTCTCAGAAGAACAACTGGATTGGGAATTACAGGCCAGGGGAATTAAATGGCCAGCTTCATTAGAAGAAGCCCGCGATCTTTTAAAGGTTGCTATTGCTGGCGGAAACCCTTTATTTCCCGTTGAAGGCGATGCTAAAAAAATTAGGGATGACACCTTACAAGTTATTAAAAAATTTAGAGAGCAAGTAGGGAATATCGAGGTCCTTTTTTCGAAGCAAGCTGAGATTTTCACAATGTTTCAGCACATCGAAAATAAATTAAAATTCACATCAGACCCTCGAGATCCCAAAAATGCCCTTTATGGTCCTGCTCTTGCTGAACTTGCAAATTTTAGGCAACAGTTCAGGGAACAGTTGAAGAATTATGCTGCCTCGGGAAAAGTGGGGGGTGCTATTCCTCGTCCTGCTTCACCTGTCCAAAAGACTAAACGTCTTAAAAGCCCAAAAAAGTCCCTATTTTCGGACTGTTATGTCCAGGAGAAGAAGAAGGTACCATTTGAGAAGCCCACATCTAAACTTTCTGCCTCCAGTGAGTCCTTTGTCCCAGAATTTCTTAAGCACCCATATCTGAACCTTTCGCAAGACCGTAGGGATACTTTCGACATCCCAAATATTGGATCCACGGTGTCTCAGCCTCAAGATAGGCCCCAATCCCAATTTGTTACGGTTGAGCAATTTAATGTTCAGAATGCTCAAATAAAAGGTCTTGAGAATATCCTGAAAAATATTCAGGATTCGATGGAGCAATTGAGACTCTCATGTGCTGGTAGAAGATCTCGATCCTCCAGCAGATCCAGTTCTGTCCATTCTGGGGAATTTAGGGATTCTCAACCCCAAAATTTGTCACGCCACTACCCGTTTCCTACACCAGCTCCACGTAGATTAAAACCCCTGCAGTTAAAGGACTGGGGAATTAGGTTCTCTGGTGACCGCAAGGGGAAAAAGGCCAAAATCTTCTTGCGGGATGTTGAGAGAATGGCCATGATCCAGGGCGTTTCTCTGCAGGAGGTGGTTTGGTCTATAAGACTCTTACTTTCCGATGGGGCTGAAACGTGGTATGATTCCTTTTCGGAATATCTTTTAAGTTGTACGTGGGAGGAGTTCCGCGAGAAATTTCTAAGTGCTTTTTGCAATCTTGAGAGCGATTTCGCTATTAGGAAGAAAATTGAGGATCGAAAGCAGGGGGTGGGGGAGAATGCAGAAGTCTTTCTTGCATCCATGTTAGCTCTCTTCGAGGAGCTGGATGAAGAAATTTCGGAAGTCGAGAAAGTTCGTCTCATCCGTAGAAATCTCCATTACTCTCTGTCTAATGCTCTTCTTCTATATGAAATCCCAACATTAGCGGAGCTATCCCAAAAATTAAAACTTATTGAGAGGAACCGCTCCTATGCTTTTCTCGATCGTCCCAGAAATGTGCGATTTAATGAGATAGGGAGTTTTCAGGAATCATCCACAAATAATTCAGAGTCCCTGGCCAGGACTTCTGATCAAAGGGGGCGAAGTGGGGGGAACAATTCCTCATCCTGGGGCAATTCCAGGCAATCTGGAAGGGGTGGGGGGAGAAATTCCTCTTCACGTGATAATGGGCGGAATGGGGGGCGAAACACCAATTCTTCCTCAATTCAGAGACAGGGTGGGGGGAGTAACTCATCCAATGGTGCTGAGGGTACTTCTCAATCTTCTAATTCCAATCCTAATTCCAATCTCAATTCCAATTCCAACCCCAATTCACAATCCAGAAAAAATTCTTGTATACATTGTAAGAGCAATTCCCATAATGTTAGAAGTTGCCCAACAAGACCCAAATACCTTTGTTTCAAGTGTGGTAAGATCGGCACTATTTATGGACTTTGTCCAGTTTGTAACCCTCAACAGGGGGAACCCAATGCGACCCAGTAGTAGACAGAGAGTCTGAGGTCGCGGAATCTCCAAAAAACCTCTCTATGGATGATTCCAATGACCAAGATCTCATTTCTTTTGTTGATACCATTAATGTAAATTCAAATACAGTGGGAGATTTAATACAATTTGAGTCAGACAATGAGTCCTTAATTTCTGATGATTCTGTCCCTCCCTCAGAGGTAGAATCCTTTATTATATACCCTAACGGGGAAAATCGTCCCTATATTAAAGTTAAAATTTTTGACATTGAGGAGGCTATGGCTTTATTGGACAGTGGAGCGTCTCAGAGTATATTAGGATGTGGTTGCATGAACTTAGTAAAAATTCTAAAATTAGTCAATAAAAACAATTAGACAATAGATCAAGTTAGTTTAGTTGAAAGAAGAATATTTAATGACAATATTAATTTTATTAAAGTTGAAAGTTTAATCCTTTAAAAAATCGCTTACCAGTAAATTAATTTTCCTTTTATATAAAATTACTGAGACGAGGAATGCTGAGACACAGCTTCAACGTACCACCCAACAAGGAAAACCGTTCCATTGTCATTTAGGGGATCTCAAATGCTGTAGCTATTACATTGATTGAAGTTTAATCATAGAAAATTAAATTCTACACCATTTTCTGAGATTTATGAAATCATTGTACTATTGAGCGGTAAAAAAATATTTGGTATGCAAAAAAACAAAATATATCAGTAACATACGATTTTTGGAAAAGGAGAAATAACAGAAATAAAGATTTGTCATGCTGCCTGAAACCGTTTTAGTATTTATATAAATTTTACACATATTCGTATGTTTTCTAAAATTTAATTTTTAATTTGTTAAAAAATATTCCATGCTTAGGGTCGAAGGAACACCTGTTCAACAAGTAACGCTTATTAAATATTCCGTCAAAATATTGAAATTTAATAAATGAATCTAATAAATTGCAAGTGTAATTAACATTTTTTCATTACTCTGCATTTTCCTCTAAGGATGTTCAAATTTGATATCCCAAATGATACAAAGTAGAGTGCTAACAGGTGTTCCTTCGACCCTACTTATATATAAACCTACATCTCCTATTATCCGATACGTCACAGAATGTACAGTTATAGATAAATGAAATACTAATGTTCCAATTGGAATATACAGATATTCGAAAAATTGTTTTAAAACCTATATTTTAAGCACATTAATCTGGCCATTCCTAGTACAGTTACCTTAGGTGATATTCTTGTAATATTCTTAGGTGGAGAATATGTAACAGACCCCGCAATTTAAATATTTTGTATCTTAAGGTCCGTATAAAGTCTAAACATTTTAATCTTTCAATAGTGTTTGGGCAACATACAATTTGGAAAACTATTTCTTTTTTTTACAAAACAGTTTCTTTTTTCAGATATTAGAACTTAACAATATGTGATAAATCTTTAAAATCCCGTCTAATAAATAGACTTAGAATAAATAGCTTTATTAGATTTCTCGTTAATAAATTTACGAGAAATCTTCCACAAAAAACATTCAACAATAAAAATTTTTAGTTTAAAAATTTGTGGTAATGATAAAAAGATTTTTTAATACATTACAATTTAAATTGAATTAATAAATTGAATTGAATTGAAAATTGAATTTACGAAAAAGACTCTCACGCTTCACACACATTATGGCTGCGAGCCCTTCATATTTTTCCCAAAGTCATTTAATGAATCTGACCAATTTTTTAGAAAATGTGTGACTTAAAACTATGTATTAAAATATATTGCAATATACTGACCAGATTTATTAAAGAAATATGGGTAAAATATATGAAGTGTTCGTAAAATATATGAAAGTGTGTCCCAAGCCTGAAAGCCTTACCCTATCCAGCCTAAAGTTCTCACAGTTTTTAAAGTTTTGGTAGCAGTAGTAAATTTAAAAGTCCAGCAGGGATTAGTTTTTTCTTTTCCATTTAAATTTGAATTATTGAAGTTTATTCAAAAATTTCATTTAATATACTTCCGGTACAGTTTTTAGATAAAGACACTGCCACGAAATCAAAATTCGTATTCTTTTCTTTCTCAAACATTTTGTATATATCTATCCCAAGCTTTCGCACTTAAATTTGAATTGAACTAGATTAAGCAAAGGAAATAGGAAAATAAGCGCGAAAACCAGATACAGACATATGCAAAATAGTTTTAGAAATAAAGGGTTGCGAATTTTAATTTTATAAAACTTTCTAATCTTAATGGCGTGCCAGAGCCAATACTATTATTTCAGAAGACCAAACTTTCAGGAAGATGTCTCAAATTAACAAAATATTAAGTTCTAAAAAAGTTTTCTTTTCAGGAGAATGATAACGATTATGACCATTCTTTGACCTTTATGATTTTTTATAACCTCATTATTTCACACAGGATTTTTAATTATTTAATTTTGGAAATTAAAAGGGTTTCCTATATAAATCTTAATATTTCAAAGTCAAAGCTATGGCTTACAGTAGCTGATTTTATAGCTTGCAATCTATATTTCAAAATTCAGCTCTAACAATAATCCATCAAACGAGTGGTGGATGATAATCTTTTTCGAAACATTCACAACACAACTGAACATTTTTTTACTGTGCTGAATTTGCGTTTCACAGGATCAGAAAAGCGCAAAATAACAAGCTATGGAGTAAACAAATTCTTAACTGGAAAAGTTAATCGATTAGTGAGAAATAGCGAATTTATGTAGTGAAAAGCTTCAAAAAAAACCATCGGACTTCTTCTCAAGTGGAAAATTACGCAAATCAGGTAAGTTTAAAACAAAGAGCAAAACTTGAAATAAATAATATACCTACTCGTAGTTAGCAATCTAAATAAATAAAGTATTAATTTTATCATATACATACTCAACGACGTGAATGTACCATTAGTCAAAACGCTTTTTACCAAATCAATATGATTTCTATTGCTTTATTGGAAACAAAACATTAGCAAATATTTGAACATGTAGATTAAAGTTGTGACTTGAAAGCAAATCTAGCACATAATGTATTAATTTTTGAGGAAAGCAATAATAAAATCCACAAAGATTAAGGGATCATTTTTCATTGATGGTAATTGAGTTGTCACCTTAGAGTATCTAAATTACCCAGGAAATATTCTTGCACTGTAATCACGAGCATTTCATCTCATTCCTCTCTAACCAAAGGCAGAAATGAAAATCTGCAAAATACGGCCCATCTATTGAGTCTCAGAGGGTGAATTTCGTGCTGGAGCATTTTCACCCTCAGACCATATGGAAAGTCTAATAAACTTATAATGCTATGAAGCACCCAAAGTCCCGATAATCGCCAACCAATTATCGCTTGCAACTCTCTCTGCTTTGGGGTGTTATCTAGGATGGGACAGAATGTAGAGTCACCTTCAGTAGTGGGTGGAGAACTTTTTGATTTATCGAAAAAGTTTTTTACCAAGCCTAGCAAATTCGCGAATGGAGACACGAAGAAATTCATTTTTCGTATGCCACCCAATTTGTGAGCTACCCCACAACTCAAACCCCCTTTATGCCTATAGGAGTGGGGGGGGGGCACTTTTTGAACAGAGAAATCCCAGATAATTTAAATGAAACTGCCTCAACTCTTCATGTGGAGGTATGAGGTAGAAAACAGGAGAAATAAATTACAACAATCTAAAATTTTCGTTTACTTTGGCTCTCTTTTCACGTGCCACTCTGCTTTTTATGACAGCCTGAGTGGAAGGATACGACAGAGGTGTTTATTTTAAGTTAGTCACAAGCTCTGAAATTTTTCCATTGTATGGTTAATTTCTGACGATTAAGTTTTGTGCTTTCTGTTATAAAACACTTCCCAAATGTCGCATCTACCATTAACAGGATGTCATGAGAGAGTAAATTTTTGCTTCATAATTCTTAATTATCTAACTATAACACTTATTATAATGAATCTTTCCATAACTTTGTATCCAATTCAATGATGAACTATAAAAGATGGAATTTACAAAAATAATAACAAACAGATTGCCTGAATTCGTTTTTTTTTTATATTATTTACAAGAAGCTTGTTGATTCCATTATAAAAAAAGAACACACTTTTTACTTCTCGAACTCCACGAAGATAGTAGTATATAGGGGTAAGTGGGGCACCTTTGAAATTGGGATTTTTCACCTATTTTTAAATAAAATTGAGCCTTATCGTCAGGGGCCCATCAAGCGTAGTAAAAAGTGAAGCTATTTTTCACTTTTCCTTGTAAAAATATTGCAGATATTGCACCGTACATTAAACAAATTTGCTCGTAGTTCTTGTATTATTTCAGCGAGCATAATGAAATATGTATTTTTAGATAGCTTTTAATGCACGATTTCGAAATATATCAGACTGATAAGTCAATTCTCTTTAGGAAAAAAAACTTGCCAATTAGTCTTCGGTGCCTCTATGCGAAAACGTAGGGGGAAGTGGGGCATCTTTGAAAGTGGGGCACCTTTGAAATTGGGATTTTTCACCTATTTTTAAATATAATTAAGTCCTATCATTATATAATTTAGCTTCTCAATCTGTTTGTGCTACTAAATTATATCAGGATAAAGCCCAATTGTATTTAAAAATAGATGAAAAATCCCAATTTCAAAGGTGCTCCACTTCCCCTTATGGAAAAATGAAATGTCGAGAGGCCCTTGCTTATCGTGATATAATTTAGCTGCACAAACAGATTGAGAAGCTAAATTACATTATGATATAGCTCAGTTCCACTTAAACATTGGCGAAAAATCCCAATTTCAAAGGTGTCCCACTTCCCCTTAGGGTAAGTGTACCAAATTCCGACCACCTTTTTTGTTCCTCGAATTTCCATGAATTTTTAGTTTTTACATAATCCAGAGATTATATAATGCAAAAGAATTACAAAAAATGTAGCTTCGACAAACGAGATGACGTGAAAAAGACATTTGAAGAATTCCCGAAGGGCAAGAACTATGAGAATGAAGGTGGCCGAAATAGGGCACCAAAGCTATGTTTACATTTTTATTCATTTTAAAATGTATTAAGAATGATTTTAAAGTAAATAAAGACGATAAACTGTCTACAACGTTCTAAGCAACACTCCTTAAGTAAAAGGAATGAAAAAAATCAATTTCTATTAAAGATATTACATTTCAAACTTGAAACTTTGGCGCTTGCATGCAACTATGCCGAAATTTGGCACACTTACCCTACATATTGTGGATTTTTTGGAGACTTCTTATTTTTGGGCCAGGGTGTCTTCAGTCTGCCTTTTCCAGTGTACCCCTTCACCCCCTGCGAACGTATTTTGAGATTACCCAGGCGGACATTTCATCATTATACGAAAATACCGTTGAATCATTCCTAATAATGTTTTTTCAAAGTTAAAAGTTGAAGAGGTTCTAGACTAGAGAGTGGATTTCTCAACCAAATGGTATCATGTTTGGGCTCCTTGGTAAGGTCTTGAAATATCTGATAAACTTGAGCTGATTCCAATCGGTTATGAGTCGTAAATGAAACGATTCGTAACCGATTTTGTCAAAAAATCAGTTTTATTACTCTTAAAACTATTTTGTGGGATCGTTGTGTTATTTATGAATCGGTCCAAATAGGTTAAGAACCGATAAAGGGTTAATAATGCGAAAGGACTTTTGAGGTATAATTTAGCACCTAAGTCAAGAGTTTGAGCACCTTGCAAAGCCTTGGGACGCCTGGGACGCTTTGGTATCCGTTTCAAATTAAAGTTTTCGATTTTTTTGCCGTGATGGAAGATTATACTTTTTTCTATTGGCCAAAACTTTAACTGGTTTTCAAATATTAGCATTTATAACATTTATAGTGGCAATATGTTAGTCGCAATTGTTTTACCGTATTGGAGTATAGTTCAAATTGATTAATTTCTCCGAAATCCCACCGAATTTAAATATCTTCATTGTATACTAACCTGCTTTTGTAATAATATTTGCTTATTCAGCTACTTTTCGTAGGACTTAGTTTCCGATCATTATAAAAAAAAACATGCTCTTTATCGTGATATATGAAAAAATAATATAGTTGTATTCATATGCGGTTGAAAATTCTCCAAGAAGCGCAAATAGATTTATTGTAACAGTACATGGCAAAAAAATGATAGTACAACTTTAGTCCTTTCAGTATTTAAGAAAAAATAGTAAACAAATATACTAGAAAATTACACCACTAGAAGTTCTTAAAATGGAATCTAAGAAAATTGGACACCAACTCATGAACTCATGTGATATTTCTCTATTTAGAGCTTTTAATTACACTGTCAAGATTTGTATAAATGTTTTTAGAAATGTAGATATGTTGCAAAAATTTGTCGCGCAGAGATTAACTTTCAAGCAGATGTTTTCAACGCTACAACGCAAGTTCTAGATCTAGGTCGTCTTACTCTCATTTCCCACCAAGATGAAAATCCGTGTAAAAAGCTTTTTACCAGTGATGCAGTGCCTAATAAAAGAAACTTGCACGTTTGCACAAGGGGAGAAAATGTTAATTCTGAGGAATTATAAAACTATTTCTCGGTAAGTCGTGCCGAAGACGATATATACAGAGTGCAGCAAAATTCATGCAGCTTCTACCTGAAACGTGATTCAACTGCCAATTGTAAGGTAAGATAGATAGAATATAAAGTCTTTGTGTGGAGGATTTCCTCTCCTTTTGCCTTTAGGAAATTCCTTATCGATTTACAATCGATTTGAGAAGGAAATCGACCAAGTACAAAAAGATAATGAGATTGCTATAGAGAACTTTTCTCACGAAATTTCTGAATACTCTCAATTATCTTATCATATATTCTAGAAATGTATGTAAGTTCTCACATCCTACTGAAAAATTCTTAAGGAAAAATAGTGAAAGGTAAATCGGTGGATTATTTTACCACCTAAAGAAACATGTTTTCGTTTCCTTCAGACAGCGGAAATATTTCACAGCGATTCAGTGTTGTGCTTGCTCGAATTCAAAGAGAAAGCAATACAATAATCCCTCAAAGTTTTAACAAAGCACATCACATTATATAAATATAATTTTTAACTAAATATAGGAGCAAAACGATGATACATAATGACTTGAGATTGAAGTCCTTTAAGTAAACTTACTCTAATTTGATCTTAATACTCTTCGTCCGTTTCAACTTATTATCAAAAAGAAATAATATCGTAACAAAGATAGTGAAAACTAATTTCAAGGTTTATCATCAAATCTACGATTTCGAGCATTTTGCTAAGTATTTCACACTTCTTTACCTTTCTATTCTTCATTCAGTTCTTTTTCATATCACGATATTTTTCTTATCCTTTCACCAGACATCACATCACGTGAATTCCAACACCATTTGTTTCATTTATTCCGTGATAAATTCTTTAAAAAATATCCTAGGAATTTTCAAATGCTCTTACGGGGTGAGTCATTTGAACTGCAATTAAATTTAAATTTCTATAACTTTTACACCGCTCACGATAGCATGCATATTGCATAATGGCGATTAATTTTATTGGCTACAAGCACATAGCAGCATTTATGAAAATTTTTCGAGATTTTTTTTAATAAGTAAAGGATCCCATACCTCATAGGAAGAAGTGGGGCACCTTTTAATGTAGGGCATTTTTGATATTGGGATTTTTCTCCTATGTTTAAATGGAACTGAGCCATATTATAAAGTAATTTAGCTTTTCAAACTGTTTGTGCAGCTAAATTATATCATGATATGGCTCAATTTAATTTTAAAATGGGTAAAAATTCCAATTTCAAAACTGCCCCTGATTTAAAGGTGCCCCACGTTCCCTTATCGTGATTGCCTAATATTTTGCTGAAAAGGCGCAGGTGACAGTCATTAGAGCCCTCCAAAAACTGAATAATTTGAATTATAGGGTAGAGTAAGTACTTTTCGCCACCTTAAGGTTTGACACCCTTATAATTCTTACACTTTTTGTCGAAATGAAATGAAATTTTGTGTACAAGTGCTTTGAAGCATTGTCTATCTATTGAACCAGGAGACTTTCCGGGAACTTTTGAGTATCTGGTTGAAAAAGTACATTTCCTGCAACAATGCATGTTTCAGTACTTTTCGCCACCTTGTAAACACTTTTTCGCCACTGTGTAAGCACTTTTTCGCCACTTGTTTTCAACTGATTTTTAAGAAACAGCTGCTTTCTAAAACCCCCAAAAGTACACGGCACAGTGCTTTTCTTATTTAACACCGATATTAGACAATTATTAGAGTATTTCGAATGACTTTTTGCACATTTTTTATTTGCGACAAAAATCAATTGACAATTACGCCTGTTTCAACTAAATTCCACGAGGAGCGCCACTTGTAAAATGCTTGGAAAAATGAGTGGCGAAAAGCACTTACAAAACCGAAAAAATAAGCCCTATTTCACCACATCCGTATTTCTTTATTTTTTTGGAAAACATTATTAAAAAATGATATTAGAACAAAGCTTAGTTAATAACGGATTGACTTTCAGTGAAAAAATATCGAATACTGTACTGAAAAAACATAAAATAATGCAAGACAATTTGTCTGAGCGTTGACAAGTTTATTAAGAATTCCATATTTTTTTTGGTGACCGTTCACCTTGTCGGGAATTTCTTTAATTAACTTGCAAATAATCCTAGTCGGTGGAGCATCTGATATGGTTTTCTGATTCATTTGGCTAGAGGTCACGAAATAACACTCATTTCGTAGTTCCACGAACTCATAATTATCTTAAAATGTGATTTTAATTTAGGTGGCGAAAAAGGGCTTACTGGCGAAAAAGTACTGACTCTACCCTATCTCAATACAAGGATACTGCCAGCATTGTAAAACGCTATGGTGAATGTTGAAAAATAATTGCTTCCTCGCCAACCAACGTCCTTACGAGTGTAAAGTGAAGAAGGGAATTGAATGTAATCCGCATCATTGCTGCAGAATTTTCGCTTTCCTCTGGGGTTTTTGGACTGTGACATCAAAATGAATCTCAACGTGCATCGGGAAATTGTCCTGGAAAGAACTCTGAAGCCGTGAGCACACAAAAAAATCGGTTAGAAATTTAGATATTCCAACAAGCTTCGCCACTATCACATAATCGTCGCAAAATAATATTAGCTAAAAAAATAAAATTTCGTTAATGATTTCAAGTGAATATTGGCGTCCATGGTCATCGTATGCAAATTCTCTTAACTTCACCAAAAGAACCATTTTGTCAGCCAAGATCAGGAGTAAAATAAAATACCTTAACGTAGAATCTCTCAAGACAACTCTTCGCCTTGAACGAGCTCACATTCCGGGCAGACACTCACCTTCGGGCAGCGTGCTATGCGTTCATTGATGTGACTAATGGATACAACGCCAATATCCTATTCAAGTTGGTTTTATTCAAAATTTCAAATAGACTCTCAAATAATGACTTTTTCTCATTTATCTCCAAAAAGTAATTTTGAAATTAAAACCGATATAAGCTCAGCGAAGCTTATGGTAGCTGAGATTCTTTACAGGCGATCTCGAAATGCATGCAACTCGGAGTGATTGCAATTTGAAAAGCGTGAAAATTCGATTGTGAGGTAAAAAAAAAATGGAGGAAGCGGGGGATCAATATTTAACCATTGCTGAAATCCGCTTATCGATGTCTGTCTCCGTTCTCTCTCCACACGACGGATGGGACGGGACGGGACGTCCAAGAAAATCGATTTTTGGCGCATATGATATTCGTGATCTATGAGTGTCAAAACGAGTAAATCCAAAATTTAGGCCCGATCAGATTTCACCTAGGACCACAAAAACTGAGATTGTAAAGAATCTCAGCTAAAGAAAATATACAGTTAGGGGAGGGTGGGGCAGTTTCGCCCCTAAATTGCAAAATGGATTTTGAGACCATTTTGTAAAAATATGATAAACAGAATTAAAACTTTATATATTCTGTGAGTTCCAGTTGGGTTTCGGGTTAATAAAAACAATAACAATAATCCTTTAACTTCATTGGTCTATTGTGGAGAAGATGATTTCATTTGAATGGCAGAATGCGTGAAAGTCCCCCGTTGCGGGGCAATTTCAAAACAAATAATGAGGCAATTTTTGAGAAAGAAAAAATATGTTTATATGAAACTTGCGATATTAGAATTGATTAAAATTACTATTTTAAAGTCTTCTAGGACTTTAAAACATAAAAATATAATCGAGCGAGAACTTTATAACAGAATTTTAACTCTTATTGATCATACAGTGAAAATAAAATATCGCCACAAATTTCCAATCCTATTTCTCATTAATTGAGCAATTTTCTTTAATATTTTATACGAAAGAATTGTCTTTTGTAGTTCTAAGCTAATTCAGAACATAAATGGATCAATATGTCGCCTTAGAACATGTCGTTTTTAGTATAACAGTTTTATAATAGTATTTTAAAATCTTGAATTGTCATAATACTACAAAAAAAATATAATATCTTGCTGAAAACATTCTGAAAAATATTATAACAATTAACTTTAGCGTTTTTAAGCACTTAAAATCATTCAAAGATTGTTTTTTTTAATTTTTTTTTGCTATTGAGTTTTTAGAAAATCTACTTCCCAAAATTTCGAACTTTATCAACAAAAACAGCTACAAAACGTTCTCAGTGATTGCTTTAAGTTAATTTTGATTAAAAAAGTAAATTATTGGACACAGGAAACTTCTCCATGTGCTTGCTTGAAACTGCCCCTTACTCACTTTCGGAACTCAAATCAAAATTGTCAGAACCGTCTTAGAATTCATTCAACGCTAAATGCCTTAATAATCATAGAACCACTAATAAATTAATACAATTATGTTAGTTCGATAGATAAGTGCAACGATTCAGAAATTGTTGAAAATAAGACATTATAAAAAGTTTCATTTTGATGCAGTTTTATAAAATCAATTACAGAACTCAAACGAGAAGCGTTACGAAATTAATTATTTTTATGAACATGGGTCTCAGTTATAGCTTTAGTAACATAAAAGTTTTATTTTATTCCTTTCAAAGAGATAAGAAGAATATGCAAAAATTGAAACTGCCCCGTCGTTAAACTACCCCACCCTCCCCTACATTTAAAATTTTCAATTCAATTGATCCACATTGTAATGAGCCTGATAAAGCAGAAATAATCTTGCTTTTAAGTGCACAAGACAAGACCTTACAAGACTTTCATTTATGCCATAGGTGACTATATTTTTAAAATTATCTTTCTTTGGCTTTTTTTATTATTAAATTAAATTTATTTTGGCTATTTTCAAAATTATTTTTTGACCTTAATATCTGGGGCTAAGTAATTCCGAACATTTCAAGATTTTGTATTTTGCGCCATAAATATTTATGAGTAAATGAATGCAAAATTTTAAAATTTCGAAAAAAGAACTCGTCTATTGAGAAAGTTCTTTAAAACACCAGTATTCTTAAAGAAACTAATTTAAAAAAGTATTCTAAACATGGTAAAGCGCAAAGCTTTGCCGCATTGCTAAATGTTTAATGTAGACATTTGATTTCGTATTCGTGAATGCACCTCACAGCAAAGAAGCGACTCTTGGTGAAATAAATCTCCCCATGAATGAGATAAATATCCACATGCACCGTTTAAAGTGAATATTTTTCTGCAATGTCATTCCAGGTTAGGGAATTCAAGAGTTAGTGGGCTAGGGTTGGTCGGATGTAACCGATTGAGTTGAATTTGGTATAAACAGTAACAATAGAATATCAATCGTCTTTTCTATTGAATTCGAAGCACAAGAGAAATGTGTTAACAGCTTGACAATACCAACTCTATTTCCTGAAAGTATTGCACAATTTTAGCTAAGATTCTTTTCAGTCTCATTTGGAATTGTAGTACTTTTTTCAAAAAGACACACAACAAATTCAATATAAAATTCTTTATACTTAAGATAGAAAACAATTCAGCACATTTGTATTGATAAAATTAATTTAGACTTGTCCAAACGAATGAAAGATCTAATGTGGTATGACTGGCTCACACAAATTACTGACCTTGGTTTTCTGAATCTCATTGAGTTCTTCATCATCAGGATACTTCTGAAATTTAGCTGCATATTCGTCCCGGAAAGCTTGTCGGAAGTTGCTGTATAGGCTGTCACGTCTTTTGTAACAAGTGTCCTAAGAAAAATTGGGTGATTTTAAATCCAAAGTAAGAACTGTTAAGGGAAGGCCTTAAATAGAAATTTACATTCTGAGGAACAATTGTGGGAACAAAAGTTAATCCAATCTTCATAGTGGCATTTCCATGTCCAGCTAAAAGCTCATCTTTGCGAGTTTTCATACATTTTTCAAGTTCCGTGACATCCGACGGCGAGCAATGACGGATTGTTTCATCCATATCCTCATGGAATTTTCCCATTAGACAATTGATAAATGTTAAGGATGATTGGAAGGGCAAAACGTCTAAAGCACAGGCATGAATTTTATTTAAGAGACATTCATTTGGACCGTGTTGGCACAAGAACTCGTACTTGTTCTCGTCTTTGTTCCAGTAATGCTATTTAAAGTTTGAAAATAATTTACAATAGGGAACAATGGCATTATTAGATTTTAGAAACTTACACTCGCTTTACCATATGGGATTAATTTAAGATCCATCTTGTCACCATACTCATTGTAGGTTGGTATTAATTGTCTTGTGAAGAAATATACAGAATCGACACAAAGAGCTTCATAATAGACACTTACTTGCAACTTCTATAAAAAAAAAATAAAAATATCCCTTATTATTTAGAACGTTACTGAATAAAATACCTATCACTTCACCTCAGATTGAACTAGCAGAGATATGAGAAGAATAAATTTAAAGGACAGAAATTTCCTCATTTTCAAATCAACACAATCAACTCGAATGAACCAGTTGTTCAAGACTCAAATTTCGAGTAATGTGGTATACAGAAATAAATTGAGATTATTTACACTGTTCGTAATGGTTTTCAAATCGAGATACACAATATTTTTAATCTAAATTACAGAAAAATATAATCTACTGCGAGAGATTTGTTATAAATGAGATTATTTATATTTTTACGAAGAATAATGATAATATTAGAGTAAGTGTATCACATTTCGGCATGTTGCATGCAAGCGCCAAAGTCTCAAATTTGAAATGTTAATATTTTTAATACAAATTGATTTTTTTGTTATTTCTTTTTAAGGAGTGTTACTTGGAACCTTGCAGATAGTTTATCGTATTTGTTTTCCCTAAAATCATTCTTAATACATTTCAAAATGATTAAAAATATAGGGGAAATGCTCATAATTTTGTCCAGTTTCTTATTTTGGACACTTTGAGGATAACATTGGACACTAAAAATAAATTGATTAAAATGATGGATTTTTATTCCAATATTTGATGAATAATGAATTCTATCTAAATATTTGTTCTTTTTGGAAGATTTTAACACTAAATACGTTAAAATTTTAATATGATTTGAGTTGAAATTGCTTTGTTGAAAATTCAGTGTGAGCAATTGCTTACGAGAAATATGACAGAACTTCGTGGCTTACTTCAGTCTTATTTAGTTTTGGTGAAGTACTAACAAAGTTTGTTCGCTGTTTTTGAGTGATATTATTGAATATTCATTGAATATTGTGTTGATTCACGTTACTGATGATTTGTACATTTGACCTGAAGTGAGATTTGCCTTGTGAATTATATTTTTCGTGTGAAAAATGGGAAATTTTTTAAGACATTCACCAGTGAGGTGATGATTCTTATTTTGGACAGGTGTTTTTCTCACGAAATTTCGTGAAGTTTTAGCTTTTGTGATGACTAGGTTGGACAAATGCCTGGAGAAACAAAGGAGCATCATCTCTACGAAAGAGATGTAGCGAGAAATGCCTTGAAAGGCTCCCGGAAAGGTCAGGGAATGAGCGAATTTGCACGTACTTGGAGTATCGAAGTCAACTCACTTTAATGAATGATATGGAAAGTTTCCGGGCTTCTGTGACATTCTACGTTTCCCTTACATGAACAGGAAGAGGACTTGGTAAGATTGGTTCATCAAATGAAGAACAATGGGCATCCTATTGAGGCGGATTAGCTGTCCAAATTTACAGTCAAGTTGGACAAATTAATAAACAAGTTGTCCAAAATAAGAGCCAAGGTCACCTCTACTTATCAATTCATTTTTAAACGTATTAAAACTAATTTTAATAAAAATAAGACGATAAATAGCTTGCTAAGTTTCTAAACAACCCTTCTGAAAAGAGAGTAACAAGAAATGTCAATTAGTATAGAAAATATCGCACTTCAAACTTGGAACTTCGATGCTTATAAGCAGACTGTCCAAAATTATGAGCACTTCCCCTAAACATAGCTTTGGATAATTTTTCGTCCACCTTGATTTTCAAAGTTCCTTGCCCTTCCGGAATTCCTCCAGTCTTTTTTCACATCATCCTGTTCGTCGAAGCGACGTTTTCTGTTTCTTTTTTGCATTGTATTATCGCTAGATTATGTATAAACTATGAATTCATTGACATTTGAAGAATAAAAGATGTGGCCGAAATTGCAAGCTGGCCGAAATTTTGTACACTTACCCCATTAGCAAATCTAATCATAATAAGCGAATTTTCATTTTTTTAATTGTGAATTAAATAAAAATGCTACCAAATAAAGTCCTTCGACAGTATTAGAGCATATTTAATTTGGTTAGTAAAAAAATATTTTATGAGTAATTTTCAAAAGAAATCTACAATTCTGAAGAGGTCATAGAAAAATAAGAAAATTTATTTAAGTGACTTAAATTAATTTATATGATTAATTGATTATTTTACTTAAACAAAAAAAATATTTTCTGCCCGAAATACTGCTTTACTTTAACTCCTGTTTGTTCAGAATTTCATTATGAAGCAACTTTGAGTACTTTGTGTTCAATTGCTACAAAGGAAAATTTTAAACAGTGTATTCAACATCAGAATAATTTGTTATCTTCAAAGTTCAAACAAGATCAGTAAATATGAAACAAAAAGCAGTCAGGAATGGGAAAAAATTGAAACAATATTGTAACAACTCGGACAGACATTTTTTTGTAATTTATTAGACTCACTTATCTATATATAGACGCAACAAATAATTACGTGTGATATTGTTAGATTTAAAGAAAATTTATATAGTTTTGTTTTTAATGTTTTTCCAGACCGCCCATTAGGATTATCTGAAATTTTCAATTTAATAAGATTCTTGAGTTTAGAACGCCTCTTGTATTGGTGATCACATACATTGATCACATACATCCTGTATTATTAGAAGTTTAATATTTTACAAAAAATGTTAAGAATCACACGTTTCACAAACAAAGAAGATTACAAGATCTTTTGCAAAAAAAAAACTTCTACAAAAAGAAAGATCGCTAAATAAAATAACCCCAATAACCCCATGGTTTGATCTGTTTTTAATTTTCTCATTTCCTCATGAAAATACGGAAAAATAAGGCTCGATTTTCATAATATAAATTTATTAAAAAAAACACAAAATTAATTTAATCAACCCAACTCAATTCTATTCTAATTTATCTGGGAGAATTTTTACTTTTCAATTAAATTTTCCTTCCTCGAAAATGTACCCACATTCATATCCAATCAATGAACAAATGAATGGGGCTGTAAAATTGTGGGTGGATTGATTTTTCTTCCTCTTCGAGGGGAAAAATAATTAAAAATAATGGGCTCAATTCCATTTTCTACACCCCCGCCCCCGTTTCACCTCATCAGGTTGACAATTTATGCGAGGGTGAAAAGAGAGAAATAAATGACGGAAATCCGCCTCTATTGCACCTATCGATTATGTTTACAGTTCCTATATTTCCTGGTGGAAAATATTTGAAAAACTGCCCTAACTTTAAAGCTTTAGAGAAGTTGTATAAAATAATTTGTTCTACTTTTGCGACTTCGTAATTTATATTTATGTGGCACTTGACATGCATTATCTTTAATAGTGGAAATTACATTTCTGTAGTCTAAGGCAATTTCCATTCTGGCCATAGTAAATTGAAAAGCAGCATTTGTAGCTTACAACTCTGTACGATCATTTTACTTAAACATTCTTCATTACTCTTGCATAATTTTAGGAGTTTATTCAGGAACTGCTTTAGCTGGGAAACGCTTGAAGCATATGCTTCTTGCTATAGCTAGAAACTGATCGACGCGACTGATAAGAACAAAATGATTTATTGTCAATGAAAATTTTGCCTTCACACAATTACATTTTGTGGCTAGTAAATATGGAAAATGGAAACGAGATTTTCCCTCAAACTGCTTCACTTAGGGCAATTTAATTAAATTTATTACTAAAGTAGTAATTGTGCTTGCTAATTTTGCTTTGTTGTCAGATATACTAATCATACATAAACATAAAATAAAAATATTTCTATAATTACGGATAGGTTATATTCAATTACCATCAATGAGGTGGCTTCCTGAATGAAAATGTCGAGAATAGGGCTAGAATTGACACGCTAACATCAAGTGGAGACGCCGGGTTAAGATGCAGACGCCTAGTTACCGGAACCCCTAATACTTTTATCGCTTTCCCAAGGGAAATAAAACGACTGCTGAGGATTAGAGCAACAGATATTTCAAGAGGTGGAAGATGATACAATAAATAACTTATGTGGGATTTGTTGAATTTAGTCTAAAAGTCTTGCCCATTTTCTTCACTACCCCCAAGAATTCTTACAGAGCAAGCCGCTCATCTATCAAATGTTTCTCTCACTTTTGCCCTTTTCCCACGATAATCTCCTCAAAGTGATCAATTTAATAGGGTGAAAATGGGGGAAAAAGTTTAAGTGAGAAAACGAGAGACAAAAATTAAGAAACGCTCCCAGAAAATTGAAACTTTCACAGTCGCAAAATGTTAAGTGGAAGAAGCTTCAACATAGAAGGAGAAAATAAAATCAAATCCCCCAGAGTTTTATTATACACCTCAAATAAATACAAGATATCGCATAGGGTGAGCTCTTTTAGAGTTTTCCACACAGAGAATTTTGCCAGCTTTACCCCTAAGCAGCAAAATAATAACAAAGCCTCGATGATGATCCCGCTGAAAGTTAATTACTCCAAGTGGGGCTCAGGATTAAATTACGCAGAAAAAAAAATAAAAAGGGAGAATTTTATATAAAGCTGAAATGGGAAACGGACTGGGATTTATTGATTCTAACACCACGTATTTTTAATACTTTACACAATATTTTTCTAACCCAATGTTTTACCCGTTATGGGATATTAATATTTACCGTCTTTACCGTCACTTAAACAATTTTCAGACCAAAAGTTTAGATTAGTTCCCAAAGGTTTTGAATATTTAAAAACAAAAAGAATATGCAGTAATTTTTCAAAATTTATTAATGAGTCACGTGGGTCACGCAAACAGAAAAAACAGTAGGGGAAACTGGGGCACCACCATACACGGGGTACTACCAAACACTAATTTTTATTTCTAAACTACTTGGACTATCTCGACCATTCCTTCAGTGAACAAGCATCCCTATAGTGCCTATAAATTCCTATCGATCTTATCCTCTGATATCCAATATCCGATTAAAAAATCGCAGTGTTTGGTGGTACCCCGTGTTTGGTGGTGCCCCAGTTTCCCTTACATATTTTCTTTATACATCTTTTCTAACATAAAAAATAAAATATTTCAAGCTCTTAATAGGTAAAGGTACAACATTTCAACTTTATTTTCTGAAATTTTCATTTCGACATTTTATAATGTTCTGATTTTTGAAGACGATTTTTGAAAAGAAAATTACTTTGTGGTGGACAAGATTTCTCAAAGTATATTCATCTGACGTCAAAAACTAAATATTTCCAAGACAAAATGTAGTGTAAAATACGTCAAAAATGGTAATTTTTATATAATTTTTATCCAAAAATCCTAATTTCATTTTTTAAATCTTTTGTTCAAGTAGTAGTATAAATCATCTTCAAGCAGGAAATACTTCGTTTAAATGCTTAAAAAAATAAAATAAATTGCAGAAATTGTTGTTGAAAAAATATTTGGGAAAAATTTCCGTCTTTTAACCAACCGACGTAACCCTTTAAATAACTTGCCCTCTTACGTAATTCTAAATTACAACTTTCCCAAAAATTTCATCTGCAAAGAAGATAAGTAAATATAAGGCAAACGGATAATAATTACTAAAGTAAAAGAGCATTGTGAATCTGAAAACACTTACAACAAAAGACATATTAAAGCTTAACAAAAAAAATTTCTAATTCGTTTTTGTCCAGAATTTAAAGATCGTCCCAATTGTCAATTGTCCCTAACCTTCGCCCAATTGATTAATAAATACGCTCCCCGTTTGTAAACAGTTGCTCTGAAAAAGTCATGAGAAGCATTAACTGAAATGTTACCAGAAATTCAATTTTACTATAATACATTAAAAAAATCAATATGAATATGAAAATGAATTGAATATTTTCCCAGATATATCAATCTCAAATGTGCTTAAAAAAATTTAATTTAAAATTTACTTGATGTATCGATATTCGCGAAGAAAATAGCAGTGTTTTCGCGAGAATCGAAACACATATACTTTAGTGAAAATGATTTTTTGTGTAAATTACATTTATTTTTAAAATTACTTATAATTATCGCTTCAAAGAATAAAATTACTTAAAAGAAGAAAACGAGAAAAACTGATCCACATTTTTTATTACTAAAAAAAATAATTTAAAAAAATATAACCTCAAAATTTAAACTTAAATCAAATAGAAATGTTGATGTTAATATAATTTTAAGTAATAGTAATATTTTTGAATTTTTTTCTTTTGAATTATTACGGGGAGGTGGGGCTATTTTGAGCTGTGGGGCTAAATTGTTTTACGGCTTTTTCGCCTATTTCTAAATGAAGCTGGTCCTTACAATTATTTTATTTAGATCCACAATTATTTTGTCTATCCAAATTGCTTCATGTTAAAACCCAGTTTCCATTAGAAATATGCGAAAAAATCGTATAACGATGTAGCCCCACAGCTCAAAGTAGCCCCACCTCCCCCTATGTTCATTACCAAAATGTTTAAAAAAGAGTAAGTGTACCAAATATTTTAATTTTTCCAACATTAGAAAATAGCAATAAAATTTTTCCTACTCAATTAATAGTGTACAAATATCCCATATTTACTACTGCCCAGTTTCCCCTATTTCTCCCACCAGTTTAGAAAAATCTCCACAAAAGAAACTTTTAGAACATTGCGAAAAATAAAATATCCGTTTTGTAATTCTTTTTGCCTCAATCTCCTCTACTTTAGTAGAATAAAAATTCTGGTGTAAATCCTTGGTGTTCCATGATATTTTTTTAACTGGGATATTTTTTGTATTTTGGCAGAGTTCTCATTATAATATTTATTTCTTATTTCTACACCAGTCAGATATTACAATTTAAATTTGGTTAGCCATATAATAATTGATATTACACAGATGAAATATTACTTGATAAATGAAATCAAAAAGAACACAACTCAATCAGAATGGGCCCCGTTTTGTTCCCAGCTTTTCGATGCGAGCGGTATTATTTTGCGTCCCGTCGTCAAACGCCCAAACTCTCGCAACTCTGGTCACGTTCATTAACTGTACTCTGGCCTTTAGGCGGTGAACGCAACGCCTGACAATCTGTCCTAAAGACATCTCGTCATTGACGCGCATGTTCGAACCGCCTTTAAAGCGACTATTTTGCAGTATACTTTCTATCCCATGCCCGGGGACCTTCCACAGGGTTCACACAGTCACAATGGACTCGTTAGTCACCCCGTTGAACGTGCTTGTATGAGTCGTCAAAGCAACGTCTTATCAATTTTTACTTGTACTACACGACATTCGAATTCACCTCCACTGAAGTATATCCCATAGTTGCAAAAATGCATCATTTGACTTTTCTGTGGTTTTCTATTCATCTAAATAGATGATCACCTCCTCCTATCCATGTATATCTTTTCCATTCAATTACTCCTCTAATCCCTAATTACAGACCCTCTTGTGGCCATCGTTCTGGATCAATGGAGCACTTAATAGTACATACTTTGCGCTCAGTGAGTGGTTATTCATCGTGGGTGGTAGACAGCATTACTGATTTGTGCGACAACATTGCACATTATTTAATACTACCTATAGGGCAGAAAGCCATGATTTTTATTAGTCTGAGTAAAATCTCCCCTGCAGTTCGGTAAATGATTTTTCTCGATTACTAACAGATTCATCATGTGTCTCGTGGTTGGTGGTGAAAAATTCTTTCTCAGTCAGAATTTTCAAAGCAAATGCATATAAAAAAAATAAATAAAAGATTCCTAATCGATTTTGTTGTATTAAAACTATTGAGTTAAATTAAGTGTTATGACCTGGATTTGAACTCACGAAATCATGCACCCGGACTCTACTACTGTCAATGTGTTAGTGACAAGAGATACGCAAACACAGGGTGTCTCATGTAATTTGTTTTTTGTCTCTTTCAGAAGCTCTATGAGAAACTATCGAGCCTCTCTATCGCTATGTCAAGCCAACAAAGGGGCAACTCATTCAGAAATTGTTGTGTTAGATGTTCCTTTTTATAAAAGTTGGAAATTATAAAATATTATTTACATCGACAAAGACACAATTAGTTTAAACATTTACTTAGGTAACATATTCAGTATGTTGTTGATTAAATGTCCATTTTTATATCTCACTTTTTTTTAGTTAACTTACAATTGTTTTGTTTTTCCTTCTGCAATGCATAAAGTAGTATACATATTTAGTTTAAGATCAAGGAAACAATTGTTAAATAAAACAGTAAATGGAATTTTCTTTATCTAAAATAAAAATAATAAGTATTTGGATGAGAAAGACAAATAAATCATTGAATCGACAAAATAGGGGATTGTTCAATACTCCTTTAAAAATAACATTATAATATAATCATCATCATTTTTAACCGCTTATCCCTATTGGGGTATAGCAAACCCATCCATCCATCCACTTTAACAGCCTGTCGATACTCCGTCACTTCAAGAAGACTTTCGAAATCGATCTCAAAGTATTTCAAGCTAAGGCCCTGAATTTGATTCAGCCAACTTGTCCTAATGCCCAAGACACACTTACGACTAAAGTGCAGAGACGACTAAGCTCGTTTATAGCCAAGTCATTCCTGACACATTACAAACTAAGCTTAGCATTCACTGGTATCCACAAAACATAGAATTTGTGGGTTTTTATTCGTATATTTTTTATTGTAATGTACATATACTCTATTTAAAATGAAACTATTTGTAAATTTGTATCTCAGTCAACGTACAATAATTATTGCTAATTGCAATTATTTGTGAGGTGGAAGCTGTCTCGCGACTTAAGCCAATTTTCGCGATTCTAGTGAATAATTCTTGTTGTTATGCGTGAATTAGAAGTAAATTTACAAGTAATTTCATTTTCAAATGAGATTAGTGCATTTAAATAGAAATATCTGCATAAAAACCCACAAAAGTTATGTTTTGTGAGTCGCAGTGAATGTTAAGCCTCGTTTGCAGTGTGTCAGGAACTGACTTGGCTATGAACGAACTTAGTCATCTCTGGACTTTAGTCGCAAGTGTGTCTAGGGCATAAGTCTACCCTGAGGAAAGTAGAACATCTCTGTCTAATCTAATCTGTATACTTACTGCATAGCCACGTTTAACTGAAATAATTGAAACAGTTTAACAGTAGTAGTAATGCTAATAACAGTAACTTGTTTAAGATTCTTTTGGTAATTTTATTACTCGAACTCATTGAAAAGTGGACTAGAGCGCCAGACATCACTATACCACATTGAACAAAAATGTAATATAATGCATTGGCCTTACCCAAAAAATCCGGGATAACGAAAGAAATATCTAGAGAAATTTGTTCAGTTTTTCAGTTTTTGCAAGTGCTAGCAATTTGCTCCCATATTCAGAACATTGACAAAAACTTTTTATAGTGTGTAGAGGTCACAATAATGGACTTAGCAGATTTTTCTATTACGGGATATGACTAGTAAAAATGATTACCTTGTAATACAAATTATCTAAATATTTTAATAATAATAGGTATGCAGCCTTTTTGGTTAAATTAAATGTAATGTAATGACTTATACATTATTGGTATCGGTCACAGATTGTTGTCACATGAAACCAATTTAATATTCAAACCAAAAATTTACATGCAGTCTTTCAACAAGCCTTCTTTGTTTATTTTTCTTCTTCCAACGACCTCAGTTTTTGCTCTGAATAGCCCTTTGGCCGATTTTAACACAAACTTGAGTGCGAATGAAAGAAAAAATTCTGCAGACGCGTGCTAGGAGCAGGCTTGCATTCTATCTCCATCTCACTCTATAACAAATTTCCGAGTATAGTAAGTTAGCGAGAGAGATCCAAAGGTGGGGGTGGACTTGTGGTGGCTCGTGAGTAGCCGGCAAAGTGGCGACTCAGCTGTCTTTGACGTAACATAGAGTTTGTGGTGCGAGAGCGAGAGAGATTTCCCACCAAAGAGGCAATACACAGAGTAAATAAAGACTCTTGTGCGCCTTCATTGTGCGTCTCTTTTTAGTCCGTGCCTGAGCTTCGGTGCTCAAGTAGCTGTTTTTCCATCCGGAGTTCCAAGATTGTTTCTCCCTCACTCTCAGCTGTGTTTTGTGTACACTGTTTTTTTCCGAGTGCTGTGCCTTTTCCGATCACTCAGACACTATTCCACCAAAGTTAGAAGCACCACAAAGTTAATTCCAATTTGTGCTGTGTATTGAGTGTCTCCTGCTTTTGGCACGTCCTCTGGGTACATTTTTCCATTTGTGCTAATTTTCAAAGAGGGCGGCTAATAGTGGTGATAGGATAGTAAAAAATAAGGGTGAATGAGAAAATTTCTATCGTGTAAAAACGGAAAGAGACAAAGGAGTGTGGAAAATTGACTAAATTCCGTCACGCGCGCATCAAATCCCGGATTTCCCTCAGACATTCTCCACTACTGTAGACATTTCTCCCACGAAAAGGGTGGACAAAGGGGTCCAAGTGGCACCCTGCCTACACCCCACACCCACATCTAAGTCACAAGGTGCATTTGGCACATCCTAAGCTGAGAGTGAATCTTGTTGTTAGTGTGGTGTTTTGGGTCATAAGAAAGTAACAATTGTACTGAAATTGCGCCTTATCTGGGTGATTTTAAGCTCTTGTGCATCACTCCATTCGCCTCGGGGTATGACATTGTGTGAGAAAATCACTGTGTCACTGTGAGAATCGATTTTTCTGTGCATTCACTATTGCTCTGAATGGACTGGGAAACTGCATCAAAAAACGTCTAATTGTACTTTATGCAGTGAAATGCATTTTGTAGAAAAGTGCATACGAACTGTGAGGAAAAGTCTGTGTCATTTTTATTGATTTTATTGGTGCAACATTCTGATACATTGAGTGCTTCCAAGGCGGCATATTTGGTGTCCTTTATGCTATATTCACTGTAAACGAGAAAGAGAGAGAGCAGCCTGAAAAGTAGGGCACATCCTCCATCTCACTTGTACTTGTGATCTACATTTGAATCAGTTGATTCAGTATAGATAGTACCACCCTGTGCAAGCAACCCTCATACACAATGAACTTATTTTCGCGCCAAAGCAGAGCAAACAAGTAAGTATTACTCTATGTTACCTCAGTCAATTTTTTGCTCCAACTCCACGACACGGAGCACACTGCAAAATGTCCTGCTTTTCTATTTCAATAAATTTTCATCCCTCATGTCCGATAGCCTCTGGAGGAAAGTACGCTACCTTCGGACGACTCAATTTTCGGACAATTCAATTTTTTCTCTATATGTTCCTTATGGATTTCACCCATTTCACCCATAGATTTTCTGTAAATTTGACATTGGACTAGTTATTAAAATATAATATTATGGATTGTGTATAAAAATGGATTGTGTACATCGTCCGAAGGTAGCGCGCTTTACCTTATACCCGTTTAAGAAGTTTTCATTAAATTTTAGCAAATAAAATCAAATTGTTAAACCAATTGTGAAGGAAAAACTTTCAAAACGTCAATATCCTAAAAAATAAACGCTCAATCACTATATTTTAAAGCTTTTTGAAGCTCCAAAGAATTGTCTTAAGTAATATTTTTAACTAAAAAAAGATTTTTTGGACAAACCTAGCATTTTATTGGGAAAATAATAATTTTTGCATACTCTAATAGCGTAATTGAGCACTCAATGGGTCAATTGGTAGAGCACTCGCTCTATGATGCAAGAGTCCCGGGTTCGAATCCCCTTTAGGTCACCAGGATTTTTTCTGGCGTTAAGTTAAAGGTGTTCGAATTTCGGATTGCATCCATTGAGCTTCATTGCACTTGATTCCACGATGCATGGAATTGACTACCCCATCGCTGTATAAGAAAAAATAATAATGGATATTCCCTAACTCCTCTTGCGGGAAAGCCTAAGTTCCTCTATGTAACGTTGTGCTACCATTATTATTATTAATAGCGTAAATGATACTGGTTTGAATTCATTGACATAATTTGTATCGAAATACTATACTCTGCATCAAACCTATCTCGAATGAATCAATTTTACTTACAATAAGGGTAAGTGTACCAAATTTCGGCATAGTTGCATGCAATCGCCAAAGTCTCAAGTTTGAAATGTTATATTTCTAGTCCAAAATTTAATTTTTTTGTTACTTCTTTATAAGGAGTGTTACTTGGAACATTGTAGACAGTTTATCATCTTTATTTTCTCTAAAATCATTCTTAATGCATTTTGAAATGATTAAAAATGTAGACATAGCTTTGGTGGCCTATTTCGGCCACCTTCATGCTCATAGTTCCTTACCCTTCCAGAATTTTTCCAATGTCTTTTTACATAATCTCCTTCGTCTAAGCGACATTTCTTATAATATTTTGTATTGTATAATCTCTAAGGTATGCAAAAAAAAATCATGCAAATTTCAGGAACACAAAAAGTGGCCCAACTTGCAAGCTGGCCGGAATTTGGTACTGTTACCCAAAGTAAGAAGGAGGAAAAATAAAAAAAGGCTCTTTTCAAAACAATTTTTGAACATTAATATGTATTCGCTTTTTACATTACCTTATAACTTGTTATAGTGTTTATAACTAGAGCTTTATAGTACCAAATACTTGTAGCTGGAGTTATGTCTCTGTAATTAAAAAAAGTTATGAGCTTTATAGTTTTTTATGGTATATCCATATGACCATTTCGTCTATATTTTCCTACGACCTCCATGAATTTTTTTAAAGGGATTTCAATGTGATAATGAGTAAAAAGAAATTACGGATGATATTTTAGAACACATTGAGACAAATTTATGATAACCCCCCGATAATAAACTGATAATTGATTTTAATTTTGAAAATCAGTTGTATTAATTCAAGGGTTCGTAGAAAATTTTGAAGTGAATTTTGCGTTATTTCAAATCATATAATCATAAAAAAAAATTATGATAAGGATAAGTCTTGAATCGTGAGCTCTACCCTTTTTTCGTCTTAAGAATTAAATAACTTTATCCATCCAAATTAACAATGTGAAACAAACTTTTAGAAAATACCTTCTATCTCAAAAGATTGAGCATTCAACGAAGTGTTATTCATTCGTCCGCTTATTATTTGTGATACCTTTTTAGATTGTACAAGTTTTCTTTTTTTATTAATTCCTACTGCTAATGTGAAATCATCCATGACGGATTTTCTTGGGCAAGAATTTCGATAAGAACATTGATAACATTATTCAAAACAAACTTTCTCAAAAAAGTTAATAAGATATCGAATGATTCAGAAATGTGTGAATGTCTTTATTTATTTAGTTGTTTTCTGTTCAAAACTTCCGTATTTTCAGACATTCGAATAAATTACCATTGAGATCATTTCGAAAGCTCTTGAAAGACTATGACACCTGTTGACCTCTTCGATTTTCCCTAATTTCTCTTTCTCGACTTGGCAGCAATTTGCCCTTAGAACTTTCTCGCATTTGATGTCTTACATTTCACATTTTCGCATTTCTGTGTCGCTTCTGTCCCCAATTTGCAGACTGGTTCGACCCCAACAAGAAGCACAATCATCAAACACCAACGTTGTATTTTTTGGTAATTTTCCGTGGCAAAATATTATAATAATACAAAATTTGCTCAATAAATTCTTTACAGTGTTTTATAGGCCATTTAGAAAGAAGTCTCATTTTTTATCTTAGTAAATTGTGTCTAGTCGTAAAGGATAATTAATTCCCTAAGACAACAGTAAGTCACTTCCGCTGATGTTAGATATAGTGCAAAATTAAAGTATATTTTAGGTATATTAACCCTCATATCTGGAGGTGTTTTTTTTTTTCAGGGTAATTTAGTGCGGGTCTAAATGTTGATAAAAAACGTGCTATTGAAACAAACAATGAGACACGTATTATATTCCTATTATACTGTGTTAATATTTTCACGTGTGATTTCCCATGTTTATTTGCCGTGTTAAACTATAGAGTTTTAGTTGTCTCACTTTGACGAACAAAATAGTTACAAATGTGAAGTTCGATGGGGAAGTACCACTTTGATTTTAGTTGTTCAGCAATTAAACGGTACTTAAATTCAATGCTATTATCTCTATAAATCATATTGCATCTTTTAGAAATTTCAATTAATGTGAGATGTCTTATCTTATTTAAAAATCCAACATGTATTGCAATCATAAATTTTACCAGAATGTGTTCTTTAACTCTTAATTTTATCGTAATGAAGTAGGTACTAAATCAGTTTATTTATTACGAATATGTTATAAACTTGAATAGGCAGGCAATGAATAGAATATCAGGGAGAGCGAAGGTAAAGAAAATATTTTTCCACTATGATAAAATTTGTTACTTAATAAACCGATTTAGAATCAATACAAAAAGGCTCTCCAAATATTATATTTCCAAAATACCGAGATATATTTTTACGATAAAACAAATGTGTCAATTTGAAATCTTCTATAATTCATAAATCTTTCAAGTATTATCTAAAATTTTCTTAACAGTTTGAGAAATATGTTTTTCTTTGTTCTTTTATAGAATAATAAATATCGTTACTTCGTCTTTTTTCAATAATGTCAAATTCGCAAAGTTGCACTAAAATTAAGCTCATTAAAAAATTGGAAGATGATAATGCTGTTTCAACACAATTTAAAGATAGTTGAATATCTCGCCATATTTTTCTTAAAATGTTTTAATTAGTCTTTGTTTTTCGTTTTTTTTTTCGAAAAAGCATTAAATAAACTTTTATATGTTATTATATCCATTGATATAATATATCTATTGATCATCAAATTTAAGGCGACGGTGACCGCAAAAAATATTACACGCTTGAATTTTAACTCAATTGTATTTCTGAAGAAACATCGTGATTAACTAAAATTTCTATAATTTTTTTCATAATTTTTTGCTTTGGTCTTAGTCAAATTTTATTCTCTTTAGTTTATCTATCTTGTGAAGATTTATGTGAATGCATAACTTTTCAATACTTTGCTACTGTAACGTGTTATTGTTAACTCCTGTTTCATTTCTCATAATTAAGTCACGGATCAAAGGTTTAACCGCAAATTTATTTAATGAAGTATGATCTTGAAAATTGAGTACACCCACGTCCGGTTTTCCACAAAGTTTATGTCATTTTTGTCGTAAGTGACAAATTAGATAAAGTCTTGAAAACAGTCCATATCAACTTCTAATTTTGCCGGTTAATAAAAAGTTTGATATCATCTTCTAAAAGTGACAGTCTTGTCCTCTGGTTACTCATATATTTTTTCCGGCTATTTATTTCCTCGAATTCATATTTCACGCACTTTTTTTATCACCGACAATTGAACATAATGAGCGATAAAACATAATGTTTCCCATACTAAAAAATTTTGTGGTTAACATTGGAGGAAATTTTTGGTTAATAAAATACAAAATACTCTCAAAATTCAATAAAAATTATACTCAAACAATAACCACAAAGTTCAACTTCTCCGAAAATTTCTTAGCACAGTTTCCTAGCAAATCATTTCAGTGTCTATATGGTTAAATGATAGCAACACACACGCTTATCAATAGCTTATCTAATGTTTTGCCCATACAGCATGAAAACCACAAAGCACACATCTGCCTTATGAAATTGAGTCTCTATCTCGATTAGAAGCAAAAATATGTTAAAAGTGTGTTGAATGGCATAACTTGTTAGAATTTATAAAATTTTACACTTCACCAATGAAATGCTTTAATTGGTAGAACAAAAAAAAATAATTGCTGGAATAAACCTTGAACTGGTGTGGGATGATTTTTTCAGCTAGTTAATTTGACACGCTCTTGCTTTTATATTGACTCAACTGCATGATCAAAGTGTATGATCAGCTAAAAAATGCTAAAACCTTTTAATTTTTGAATTCAATGCGTCATGGTGTTATTCAGCATCTTTGGGGTTTGCGTATGTATGTTTTAATCAGGTGTCAAATATTCTGAGAACTAGAAGAAATTTATTTGTTGAAATAGATTCTAGAAGATAGCTCGTTAAGGTGTCAAAACATTTAACAAGAAGTAGCAGTGAGTTTTTTTATTAAGAAAACCGTAAGATTATATTTTTCTTCAGTTCGATCAGATTCTCTAAAGTATTTCTGTGTGTTTGAAATTTTTGTCCCATTGATTAATAAAAAAAAAAACAAAAAAAAGACGAAACATGCTATAAAACATTTAAATTATCATTTCATTTTTTGTGTTGTCCACAGAGCAAGAAACTGGTGTCAAATTCCTCTCACCTTGATGGTGACATTCAAAATCCTCCATAAGAAATTCTACCCAACGAAACGTGCCAATGTATGGAAGTTGCAATGCTATGCCAGCGTATTGTTGATTATTCCAGAAACTTGATATTTTGCCAAGTTCACATTTATAGCAATCTTATTTCGTCTTTTGCATTTTTGTTGCATTTGAAGTTGCATTCTTAAATGAGTCGTAAAAATTTTTTCATGTTTTATTGATTTTGTATTACTTTGGTTTTTTTACTGCTCGAATTCTACTGGGAGAGCAGTATACCATTTAAGTCATCGTTGTAAAGTAAAAGGTTAAAAAGGCTCTAAAGAGCGTATTTATCAACTGAATGGGATTATGTTTGAATTCGTTAAAAAGGTTTTGGAATTTCTGACAACTCTAAATCGATTTTACATTAATTTGACATGTCTAGTTTGGATATTTCTTGAAAGTTTCGTATGTGTAGAGTCAAGTATATGCGGTTACACTGAACTAAATAGAAAGTTTTGGTTATGAATCGTTAAATTTTCTTTATCCAAATATTCATACTTCTAAATTATTTTGGATGATTATTCAGGAATTTATAAATTGTGGTTATGTATCAGTAAACTTATAAGTAAATTGCTTTCCCAATGCAACGCCCTGGAAAGATCTTTCTTAATAGAGATAAACGAAGCGAATTTACTTTTGAGGTATAGGGGTATAGCATTTCTCGTTCATATAGGCTTTCAAGTCGAATAGGTCATGGCTTACCCGGTTTTGAACGATTTTATAGGTTAGGCAACTGTGCAGATTTTGCTGAAAGTGATTTTTTTACCAAATTCATCTTGTACTTTAGTGGTGAACTTGAGATAATTTCCCAATTGGTTAGTTTGAAAGCAGGATGTAACACAGATGTGTAATCTAGTCCCTAACTATAAGACCTACGTCATGCTTGGTAGCTTGAGTCGTCCGAAGGTAGCGCACCTTCTCCTCTATGTGGAGATTTTTGGTTGAAAATTATCTTTATTAGTGTTATAAATAGAAAACCGGGAATGATAATACAAATCAGTCTTATATAATCCGGAAACTATTATAATTACAACCATTACAACCTAATTTACGTAAATTATGTGTAAAATAAAATTTAGGACCAGAAAATGGCGGAAACGGCATAAGTGAATCAATGCATCCTCTTTTATAAAGGCTCCAAAAACATATTTGTGCTTTTCTCAAAAAAATCTTTATAAGGCACACTTAGTACCTTTAAAATAGATCTTTCAAGAAAAAAAGTTATAGGAATTAGATCATGAAATATTGAATTCCTTGTACAAAAGTGCAAAGCATTGGGTCACTTTTGCCAGGCACTACAAAAGTCACGAATTCTAGCACTTCGCAAAGTTGGGATGCTTTTACACCTCTTTCTGTTATGTATTTGAATTAAACAAACATGTATTCTATGTATACGATCATTAACAAATGCATCTGAAGATCACAAAAATACCACATTAGTGAGAGATACTTTCTCTCTCAATCGTCATTAAAGATTCTTCAGCACACTTGACGATCCTCATGCGATCACGACGAAATTTTCCCATTAGCAAGTTCATCGTCCACCAAAAGCGTATGTACAAAGAGATGGCCCGAGGGAAAGATCTTCACACACGAAAAAAAAACACTTGATTGTTTTTATCATGAGCTTGGCACTTTATTTTGGTGTGTGGGTTTCAAAAATAACACTTGAAATTCTTTTTAATAATAATTTTAAATTCATAAGATAAGGCCCTTAATAAGGCTTGATGGACTAACGTCTCACAATATAGAGATTACTTTTGATAATTAATTTTTATAACGCTTATATTCTAATTAATTCCCCATCTGGCATCTGTGCTAAGACGTTCGTGCCAATTGTTATGCGTACTTTATACGATCATCGGAAAAAATGAAGGAGGCAAGCTAAGCAAGAGTGGGAGAATAGGTAGATCAGCTGAATCTTACACTATACACACGTATGATCATGGTGTATGATGAGACTCTATTCTCAAAAGACGCGAAATGTGAGACTTGGTGTTCGTTCAGTTCTTACTGAATATCGCCCCGAGGCGGTTCACTCTAGAAATCGGTTTTTTTTTCATCTCTGCGGAAAAATATTCGTGGCGCAATTTAAGTTCCTCTTCACAAAAAATTCGAAAAAAACAAGAAAAACAAGAAGCAATAAAATTAAATAGCATAGAGGAAAATTATCACATTTTGGCCTTCGTGGCAATTGTGTAGAATTGATTTGTATGATTAATTTTCGGAATTTAGTTGGTCATCAAAGTTGTTTTGTTGTGTGAAAAATTACTGATTTGTTCATGGAGATTTTTCTCACCTTTTTTGTGTGCGAAACATTTGTGAAAAACGTTTAGAAGTAATTTGGAAATGTAAAATATGCAAAGGTGACAAAAATAGCTTGGTGTTTATTTGTCTGAAGAGATTGTGCAAAAAGTGTTGAGAAAAAAAAATTGTGATCAAAAGTGTTGGTCTTTCATCCTTAAACTATTTTTGAACGCGATCCCACTCAATCACGAGCATCTGGTAAAAAAGCAATTCTCTCAATACATCAGCTACAGATTTAAACAATTTCAATTTCGTTTGTGGCTTCAATCATCTCGATTTCGATTGCACAATTTTTCTTCGTGCTCGTATCTCCAGATTGTAGCATCTAAATTGCGCAAAAACACGCACATATATACAAACAATGTTAATAAAAAAAATGATACACTCTGTTGATAGTTCCTGAGGGAGTCACAAAAAAATCAGTGGGTATTGCAGCTTGTTGAATTTAACATAAAGTACACAAACTGTGGAAGGCACAGAAATGAATTAACTTCCGGAAGTGACTGTTTGAGAATACAAAATGCCACAGAAGCGACCCATGTGTAATCTGCACTTCAATTGTTGGCACACTCATTCGTGCGTATCTGGCAGTATTCGAAATTCTTGTGGAAAAACCACGAAAAAAATGGAAAACTATTCTGAAAACTGTCTATTCCATAGGCTTTCAATTTATCCTCAGCTAAACTGACGATTCAAAATTAATTCTTTTGGTTAGAGATAAATGGCCTTAGGCCTTTAGGAGATACAGTAACTAGGCGTGGGCAACCACACACATCGCGTAAAAAATTGGTATTGTCACTGTGATAAAAGGTACCAAGTTCATAAAACTATACTTAATTAATCATCAGATTTAAAAATATTCTAACTCACATGTGAACCTCTTACAGCTTAGTGAAATTGTAATTACCATTTATCAACTTGCTGGAAAGTGTGAGACAAATTAGCAATAAAATTTGAATAGGGGAACGGAGCGGTATTTCCTACAGGTTCCATATTATCAGCACTAATGTTTTGACTTTGAACCGTCATATTTTTAATAACAAATTGAAAGAAAATGTTACTTCCTTTTCAGAAGTATTATTGTTCAGAACTTTGTAAATTAGTTTATCATTTTTTCCTCTTAAATAATTCCTACATTTAAGGCTCATGTGAAGTGATTAGAAACATAGACAGGCTGAAGTCATCACTTATGGATATTATACACTTATGGACAGCTAACAGTATTCTTCAATTTTTAACTAAAACAAAATTTCCTAAAATCACAAAATCATCAATTACATCATTAAGATGTCAATTTTATATTTTTTCTAAATCTGTTTTGGATAAAAATTTAAATTTTCTGCAAATTTTTCATAAGTGTATAACGCCCATAAGTGATGAGTCCACCCTATTATTTCGTGTGAAATATCGATCACCAAATTATCAAAATCTCTTACCTCTTCATATTTCCTCCACAACTCCTCATCTCGAAGATGTGATTCTTTTCGTTCCTCTTGCGTTGCACAACTTGAAAAACAAAAAAATGAAATTTTCAAAAACAGAAGATGTGCGATAAAACAAATATTAATTTATTTGTGAACCGCTGAGTAAATTATCTATTTTTACATAAAACATATAATACACTAGTGAAAATTTCATTGTAGATCTAAAAAAAAACTAATCACTATTTGGAATCATGTCTAATTTGTAACTTTGAGATTTTCTAACAGTTTTTAGGTGGCAAAAGGTAAAAACAACGAAGAAGTACATTCGAATGTAAAGTCTTGTACTTCTTCGTGGTTTTCTTTTTCGCTTTGATCATCTAAAACAGTGACAATATCCCAAAATTCCAAAGTAGACATTATTTTTTTATCGTATCGAGTTACACAACGTAATCATTGTTACAATGTCAATTTTCGTAGTGGAAAAATCTGCTAAGTCCATTGTAAACTGTCCAAGAGCACCTTCACGTGGTGTGGATACTTCTTCCTTACTCCCGGAGTTATTGGATGAAGACGGAGTATTATAATTACGTTAAATGTAAAAATTAGATAAATCACACATTCAGATCTTTGCACCGAGCGGGACTCGAACTCACAACTGTGAGAGTCGAGTCAGAGATCTCATCCGCCCAAGAGCCACCGCTCTTGCCTATTGCCCCACTGAGATCCCCAAATAGATAGAATCGAGTAGATAGAATAGACACGATTCCGTATTACCCCACTTCAGCTAAACAAGACTTAAAGAACAAGAAAAATTAAACAGATTTTGTATTCTAAAAAGAATACATAATGCAATACATAATACATAATGCAAAGAAATGCATTATTCATTTTAACCCTTTAACTACGAGATACTTTTTACGAACTGAAAATCAACAATAAAAATTAAACTGAGAAACATAATCAATGATAAGTCTTACATCTAATCTTGGAAAATCCAACAGAGTCTGATTCGATGCATTTTTTACCTCTACGAGCGGTAGGGACAAAAATAGACCAAAACTTTTAGTATTTTTTCTGGCAATACCAAATTTTTAGTCTAATGAAAAATATTACGTATGAGTATTGTAGTTTTTATTGCCAAAACGGTCTTGCTTTAAAAAAATTGGAAGTATGAAAAATAAATAAAATCAATTATGAATTTGAGAATTTAAAAATTCGCCATTTTTTATCTTAAATATTTACTGCATAGCAAATAGCTAGAGACTTGCAAAAAATATTCTAGATTCCTTCAACCTTCTACTTTACTATTATGTACGGACATACGAAAAAAAAATTACTTTAGGTAGTTAGAAAAAATTATTTTCTTTATGGGACACCGGTGTCCCAATCGTCCTTAAAGGGTTAAACAATTTATTTGTAATTCAGTCGAAGAGTCCGATATTGCAAGTTACCCGAATTAATAATCCAACACGCCACAATAAAACTAAATTTTATTGTTAGAAAGTCTTACAATCCGACTTCAAAAATTATAGCACGGTTAGGCTTTTATAACTGCAGTTTTAAGTCTATATTATTTATTTTAATTATTTGTTTTCTAACAACTTATTTAATAAAGTTACAGTGTGACACCATGAGTGTCCTTCAATACTTGGCCTTTACCGTATTATTTTAGACTTTTTTTATTTTTTTTTCTAAATTTTTACATATTCACAAAAGAAATTTGAAATCTTACTCAGCTGTGCTACAAAAACGAACTTAACAAATAGAACTAGAACTTTTCGTAAAGATTTTTCCTAGGCAACTCGTACTCCTTGGACGCAATAGACTGATCAGTTGCAGTGCCCAGGCCTGTTTTATGATCGAAGATATTAAGCAAATAGCTACTATCTTCAGTTTGAGCAGCAAATGTGCTAATTGCATTTGCTTTGTGTCTGCATACATTGCAAATGTCGCACTACTGTGTGGCGTTTGCAACGAATGCAGACACAATGCAAATGCGGTTAGCATAGTTGCTGATCCAACCGACGACGATATACTGAGACTATGTTTTGCACCAAAGATACATAATCAACATGTGCAATAAGATTGAACTTTGCGAATAGATTTGTAGAATTTCTTACTACACAAGTATGATAAGCCGAATTTAATGAATAATTAAATAATTTTTCTCATTTTCTTTTATTTACTTCCTTAATTTTGCGAATCATATAAAATCAAAATTGTAAAATCTCAGGATCATTGTCTAAATTTTTGAGTGATTTCTACGTGTGTCACGAGATGAAGAAGTTGCAATTCATATTAAATCCACGAACATGGCTATCATGTGGCTGACGATTTATTGTTGAGAGAATTTCCTCAAGCTGAAGGTCACGGTAAAGTTGTTTACCAATATGTGTGGTCATCGCTTTTGAGACGCACTTATTCTCCCACTATGTAGTGTATCAGTGGGAAAACGTAATACTTTGTCGGAATTTCCGATGCAGTTGCAGTGAACAGAAAAAGAGTGACATTAATGCTTCTTGCGCCTGCATATTGCCATAAATTAATATGTTTCTGTTTTTTTTTCTTTTTTTATGATGGGCTCAATCGATGAGGCAGATTAATTTTTTTTGCTCTGGGAATTTGTCACAGGGTTAATCTCACGCCTTGTTCCACTTTTCAAGTTTCAATCAATTGGATAGAACGCAGGAAGTTTCATCCAAGCAAGAAATGTAAATGAGATTTATAGTTCTAAGTTCTAAATAAATTACGAAGAGTTGTAAAATTTATGAAATTTATCTTTAGTGAAATCTCAAAAAGGGTGCCTTCCATTTGGTATTTCTGAATATTCTAATACTAAGCATTAATACCGTTAAAGGGCTACCGATTTTAAATTCAAATGTCAAAGTACCCATATTATATTCTTTAAGATTCCCACACCCAAGTCTAATGAATTCAACGATCAAAATTCTTTAGTGGAGTGGTTTAGAGGAAAAATTCCAAGCCCCGAGCCAATCATTTAAATTAGACTCAAACATATGGTGATAATTTCCAAATGCATCTACAGTTCTCGACAGTTTAGGCACCCAAGAGTGTTCGCAAGAATGAGTTCTTGCGGAGGTAAGGCATTTGATATAAAAGGTGTTCAATTAATGAGAAATTTGCATTGGTATTCACATGTGTGATATTTTAAATTTAAATTTTTGCGAGATATTACAATCAAATTAGTTTTCTTTTTTTCGATTTTCTCTTCAGTTATTCCCAATCGGTTCAGCAAATCCTCCAATAAATTTAATTATTACTAACCTCAATAAAGCACTTAACTCATCCACAGAAGACTCACACTCCCATTCCGATTAATTGAATATAATCATTATAAAGTATTGCTTTCTGTATTTATTTCTTTTTCACTAAATACTGCACTTGAACTTAATGAGTAATTTACTGTGCCGAATGTTTAAGTTAAAGGAACAACAGAGGCAAATTTGCTGTTAATTTACTTCCTCTTAGTCTTGAAAATGAAACGTATTATTAATCAGCTCATAATTATTCGCTTGAACCGAATAATTATTGTGGGAAATAATACTGTTGCAGGCCTTCCACATTCTTCTTTCCCAAGATCATGGAACAGTCTGAGATTGATGGACTACTGAAGATGTTTTTTTTTTGTGGATGTCCTCGTGAAATCTACCTTGAACTCTTCAGAGGAAACGTCCTTCCTGGAAATAGAGTATTTCTTGTTTTCAAAAAGACCGGAAAAGTTTCTTATCTTCTAGTTAATCGAATAACGAAATTCCAACAAATTTTGTTGTAATGACATTTTCAGAATTATTCTAATATTCGTTTTTTGCTGATTATTAAAATTGCTTTCTATACTTTTAAAACATGTTTAACGAATGTATAATCTTGTAAAGAATTTTAATTAGTACTGTTTTTTTTTTCTCTTAGTATAAATTTTTTTTCGCAATATTCCATTGAAAAATAAAACTTTCAGGGGCATAGAACTCAAGTGGCCAGCGGGAGAATAAGCTAATCAATGATGCATTTGTTACGCACGAGACGCGTCTAATTGACTGCGCTTGTGTGTAGATTTTTTTTTCTCCATATGAGCATTTAGAAGTTTGAACAGAACAAAACATGTGCTAGATTATTTTACATTCATTCTCTCTTGAAGATTAATGATCCTTGACCTATTTCCCATTCGCTTTTTTTTTGGCTACAGTCCCGAAAAAATAGTCAATTTTTCTCTTGTCTTGCATTTGAGATTCAAGATGCTGATTACAGGGTTAATTTTCTCAACAGAGATGATCTTCTACTTATGACTGACTTGTTCTAATATTTTTGTGGTTTTCTTGCTTCGCTGAGCTTCTCTTTTTTTTTACAAAAATATACCAGCAATTTGTTAAATACTTGTTATACCATAAGCCGAGAGTTTACGTATACGTAAAGTATACTTAAGATTGATCATGCGATGACTTCTGTTTTGGTATCCGAGTCATGAGGAACATGGAAAATCACGCGCAATTTTTCACAGAAGGTGATCACTAAAAGATATGAAGGAAAGAGAAATAGAGAAAAGTTTATATGTGACATATTCGTCGCAGCAACGCCTGTTTTCACGGTTAAGTGCATACAAATTGTAATTAAAGCAAAAAAAGCTACTGGTAATTATTGCAACATAATTCCTATGTAGTTTCTTGTATTAGTTTCTCGAGTGTCTCGATGCGTGTACTTTGAGGAAGTTTTCATGTGTTTTTTTTTTTATTGCGTCAAATATAGTAGAAAATTTTTCCCAAGTTCCACAAAATTCCATATTATCGATAAAGTGCAATAAAACAGAAAATTTAATAAATTTCTCGGAAGTTTTGTGACTGAACAACGGACTCTTGCAACACCTTTCATAGTTGGATAGGAGGAAATGACACCCATTTGAAAAATATTGCAGTGACATCAATGTTTCGTCCCGTCTGTTGAGATAATTTCAGAGAAAGAAAAACACAAATAATACTCTTGGGATGAAATTGTGGGTAATTCTATCAAATAGCCCCATCATCACGTTCTCGTGTCTTAAAGCTTCTAAACATTTATACTCTCGGCACGTGCTTTTCCATGAAATTTTTGCATAAACTCTTATAACTCTAAATGTTTTTGACTTTAATTTTTTTTAACCATCCAACTCTACCAACGTTTATTTTTCTTGCATTATATAGTCTATATTTGCCAATCAAATATTTGCACAAGGACTGTTTGTGATGGCTGGCGCAATTTTATGTTTGTTGAGCATCTCAGGAAAACAAAACAAAAAAAAATACGCAACAATAGATACAAGTGACCGGAAGGATTAATAAATGAGTCACTGCGCCTGAGTCTGACATATTTAAATGTCAATTTATAACCTCCCTCCACCCAATTTACCAGCAATTTTCACAAGGGAAACAAAATTTATATATTGTAGATTTCTTTTCACTCCCCTCAAACTATACAATTAATTAAAAATCAATAAAGATTAATTAACACTGAAAATTAATATAATGAAATGAATACAAACTCATATTCATTAAACAGTTTAGTAATTTTATTTAACAAACTTCTAAATTAAGTTTTCACAATTTTATCCTATCACAATGTTTATTTATTTAATTAATATTCTCAAGTGCGGCACACTTTAGAAATTTTGAACTGAGAATAAATCTGGTGTTGAGATGAAGAATTGCAAACCTCCCAATTGAGAAGTAATTGAACTTCCGTGTCTTGTAAATCTCGCTCTTCAATCCATTAATCCGAGTCACATGCTCAATATATAGTTTTATTTTTAGATCACGCCAATTGTGCGCTCTTTTTATATATGTACACTGCACATACACATGTTCAGTATAATTCAATAATAGTTATGCCACCCACTTCAACTCCCTCAGCGGTCGTTTAATACTGTTCCATTTCAATTGCTGCAGCTCTTCTCAAAGTTTTGCATTTTGATATATCCCAGAATCACTTTTACGAAGAGATTACTTCAAGCAGAGAAATGCATGACCAACTGACGCGGAAATAATTTAGTATAGCAATTAAGAAATTGCAATTAAACTTTATAAGATCGAGCGGGGGTTATAGAAGCACTTAACAGCGATATAGTGAGTAAATTAGTTTCCAAATTTTAGGTTCTATAAGTGAATTAGAAAGAGTTATCATCAACTCTAATTGAGAAGTTAAATTTCAGCTTTATTTAACAAACAATTTAATGTTTGAAACACCAATTTGAAAAGAAAAACTAAAATTTTATTTCGTGATATTAATTGTTTAATAGTATAAAACCAACTTTATCTGAAATAAATTAGAAAGACTTGAGGATGAAATAGGGGAGAGTGGGAATACATTTTAGTTGGGAATTTTGATGGTCACGAACTTTTTCACTAAAATGAAAATAAGGTGAAGGATTAAACTTACTAATTTACACTGCAACCATAATCATATACACAAATTCAGATAAGGACTATTTACTTTATTGAATTTCTTCTATCATATTGGAGTCGAAAAACTACATAATTTTCATCATGAAAGTTATATGCTTCTCATCGGTGGCAGCCACAATCCCGAAAGCCAAAATACCGAAAGCCAAAATCCTAAACGCCAAAATCCCGAACGCCAAAATCCCGAAAAAGCTAAAATCCCGAATGTTCAAAATCCTGAAAGGGATAAAATTATATGGAGGAAAATGTTTAGGAAAATGTATTCTAAAGAATTTCATGTTCACGCTGCTGCGCTTGAAATCCTAAAAGAACGATTTCTACGTGCTTGAATAACTTAATAAAAAAAACACTACAAAAAGTAATTCCTCGTCTTGTGTGAAAATTCGTAAAATAACCACTGATCTTGAGCAAAATGATCTGTTTTGGTGAATCAATAATTGCAAAACTTTTTTTTATGTTCCTCAACAAGAAACTCTATGGGTTGCCGACTTTATAAACAAATATTTTTAAAAAAAACCAATAAATAAAGTGGATTTTTTTGACTAAAGACCTTTCTTTTGATAAAGTTTTCTTATACTGTATTAGTTTTTCAGGTTTACCTTTTAACTAAATTTATATTTCATCTAAAATATTACACAGTAGTAGATCACAAAATTAAGACAATTACAAACCGATTAAAATATTTGAAGAATACTTGCCCCAATCGGTTGAGAAATAAGTGTGATTATGAAACAGTCACACCTATAATGCTTTCTAAAGCTGATTAACATGTAACTTCTAGAAATTTTTAAAATTAATATTTCAAGGATATTTTCGTTTAAAGACGCAAAATTATTCTATAGACAACATACGAATCACATCAATAAAAAGAAATCATGAGACATATTTTCTAGATATCTCCAAACCATGTACGTGATTTTAATAATGAAGGAGAATACTGAAAAACAAGATGATGACCTTTTAGTGGTAGATTTAGTTGGGGATCCCCTGAAGAACACAAGTCGCTATTTATTTCTGGGGTTAGATTAGAGCAATAATAAATTACACTTAAAATTGATAATTTGCATATCATGTATAGTCCTACTCTCCCCTATCCGAAATTTCTACAAGATTAATGAAAACCTAGCTCAAGAAAATAGAATTTTAATCTAACCAAATTAACCTATAAAAGCTTTTTTGAGTTTGATATCAAACTGTATATTTCTCATTAAACCATATAAGAAAAAATATAACCTTAAAATAAATTGCAAAACTTATCTTGAAAATGTCTAGCTTGATGGTCCATCAAAGTCTATAAAAGATTTTCCATACTAAAGAAAGTAGAACCAACAAGATTAATGAATAATTTATTGTTTATACTATCTTTAATCACCAAAAAGAGTGACAGATAAATAGCCCGTTATTTTTTGTCAAACTAGATGAGTGTCAGAACTACAAAATCTTCCCAGAAAACACTTAATGTAAATCGTTATTGTGGTGAGGACAATTCATTACACATATCATGGGAATTCCAAAATATTTTGAACTTTATGTCCCGGTAAATCCCACCAGAAATCACTGCTCCAATGCTATAACCTTGAAGGCGGTTAATGCCAAAATCAAAATAACGACACGGGTTGAATGCAGAGGTAGAAAGGTGTAGCTTGAGTATGAATACTAAAAAAAACACCTGTAATTGAAGCACACAGCAAAAAAACTCGTCTCGACGCCGTGAATTTTATCGAAAGCGAATTGCTGAAAGATGTATGTAATATGTGTGAATTGGCCGAGAAAGAAAAAAGATGTAAGAAAAAAATATTGGTAGAATTATCAAGCAATAAAAGTGGTTTAAACACGTTTTCAGTGTTTTGTGAGCCGAGATTTTTACCGAGGCAGCAAAATGCAAGAAATAATCTCTAAAAGCACGTATTAATATGGCAACATCGATGGCAGATGACTCAAAACCAGTTGCAGAGTGACTATTTTAGATCGGTCACCATAACACTGTGGTTGACTCTGATTTTAACTAGCGGTTAGCCGTACAGCTATTGATACTTTCGATTCAAAGACAGAATTTCTGTGTCCACTTCACAGATCCCACGAAAAGTTTCTGAACACATCTCAATGGTCAGCTTTTGAAAGTTTTTATACAGATCGAACAAGAATGTGATCACAGTCACTTCAATTGACGTATTTTACAGTGCTTTGTGCATCTTTCATGAAAATTGTAAATTTCTCCTATTGGCCAATAGTTTTAAAATAGCAAAAAAGCGAAACGTTCAGATAAGCAAGAGAATACACCTATAAATATCATTACAAAAAATCGAAAGTTCGATTTTCGTTTTCACTTTCAATTGACTCGGTAATTTCTAGCATTGCAGAATTTTTTTATCCATGATTTATTGTTGTATATCAATTAAATTATATTTATATAATTTTAATTTGGTGTAATATGGAGAATATTTCCTCTATATGTTCAGTGATATGTAACTTTAAAAATCTATCTTGAAACCTATTTGAGGTAGTGTAGATCGTGATAGTTGTTCTTAAGTGCTTGGGAAACAAGTTTCTCAAGTAATGTTCCATGTGATGATGTCGTAAAAAGCTTGCTGAAGAGATGTACCATTGCAATGTGATTCCACTAATTAGGAATGGAAATTAATTTCATAATCCCTCAATGAGCATACATTTCTCCATGTTTTATACGTTTTATGTACTTCGCCGGCTCTGTGGGTAAATTTATCTGCAATTTTTTTTACTTTTGTATGCTAATTGAATTGCGTGCAAAAGAAAGAATCTGAGAAGTATTTTTACTTGTCTTATAGTGCTACGAGTTTTCTAATGTATATACGAGAGAAAACCCTACATTAAAAAATTATTTTTTTTTCTTCAAACGATTGCGATTGAGTCAAATTGAAATTATACATTTCATTCAACACACAGATTAATTGGTTAAAAAAATTCAGAGAATTGTTTGACATGGAAATACGTGCATGATTTCAACCGAATCATTCTTGGAAGCTTTGCATTGGAGTTTCCCAGACATGTCGGGACGATTTTCCGCAGAAATCTCCGGTGTCACGGCTTTTTTTTCACCACGTAGCTACTAATTGCCAAGACATTTTAACTTTTCAGGGTCAAAGGAAAAAAGCACTATGACCTCGAAGCAGTTACCCATTAATTTCCATTTGCTACCTGTTCACTATCAAGATTTTCGCTAGTCACAAAGAAACTTAAATCAAGAAACAGAAGTCTTAATAAGAAACTGCAAATTGTTATGTGACATGACCATTGTAAAATCTTCCAGGTTCAAGAACCAGCTTTTATCTTTCGAACTGGTTCGATATAGAATAGAAAGCAGTATCTTACTAATTTATATCACGTGGATTGTATTTTGCATCAGTTTATGAATCTGTTGTTTTGGAAAGTATTATTCCTATATGAAATCCTATCAGTTGTTCGGGATTCCAATTAATTACTTTTCTTTTCTTAGCAATTATCATAAAAGGTTAATTAAATTCTCCTTATCAGTTCACAAATTTCTATTCAGCTTCAAGCGTTAACACTGTACCGGATAAGATTCGAACTCACAATTATCGCAGTCGATTTAGGAGTATCCCCGCTCAAGAGCTAAACTCTTTCCCCTGAGAACAAAAAATATCTTCAAAAGGTGTTTTAATTGAAATATTTTAATTATTATTACCAATTTCTTGATTGATTTAGAGAAAATGTTAATTTTATATAAAAATTTCTTAATTATTACATACTTAACCATAAAAATACTAAGAAAAATATCGGAGAATACAGATGAAAAGTCCTGGGTAACCTCAAAAACATATTCGAATAATCCACGAAAAATCGAAAATAATTCAGAAAAAATGATAAAACGGAGAGTATAAATTTTTAATATATAAAAACATTGAAATATTATTACGATTCTGGCAGGAGGGTAAAACCTTACAAGCCCTCATAACTACCCCCTCACGACTTACTACCGAAGGCAAGGCGAGACGAACTCATAGGTCTAGAACACACCTCTTTTAGACTTTTATTTAACTAAACTACTCTATTTAACTTCATTTTTGGAGGGCCAGATTCGACCACACCATAAACAGGATTTTTAATTTCGTTTTATGAAGTCCACGGTGCAATTGGTAAGAGCGTTCAGCTCTTGGCGGTGTTACCCCCGTTTCAACTGTCACAGTTGTGATTTCTAGTCTCGACCAGTACATTGAAGCGTCTAAATATTTCTTATACTAATTGCAAACTGAACCGAAGATAAAGGGGTTCTCCCTCACAACATCTCCCTCGGACAAACCGGTGTGAATCCTTCAGAAATCGGCTACGAACGAACGGGGTAGATCTTGGCTTCCCAAACTTCAAACTTTCTATATAAAAACCCACCGTGAAATTGGCTCTTTTTAGTTGCAATTGTACAATGCGTTGCTCGCAAGAATTATATTGTCTAAAGCGAAAAATTTCTATCCTGTGAAAAAAACTCGTAAAACTTGTAACAATATTCTTGCTTAAGGGTAAATTAAGAAGTTATGAAGTATGTTGACAACTGAGAGCCAGTACTAAATAATTTCTGGTCAATTTCACGTAATTTACCAACCACAATAAAATCTGTGATTGATCAAAAGTGATGATTTTAATAAATAATTTCGAATTTTTACTAATTAATTTGCTGTTGTTTTTTCAATTTTAAAACAAAATAATCATAAGTTCTTCAAAAAAAATTTGTTTTAAAAAATTTAGAAATAGGGAGCGTTTCACGTGTCCATAGGCAAGAACTACGAGTAGCTATCACTTGCCGTTCCGACAAGAGTGGGAATGTTGAACGGCGGACGGCTACGGGTTATTTTCTCAATATTTTGAATAATATTTTATATAATATATTAGCCTCCCGCTTTGAATTCGGGCAATAAAATCACCCAAATTTAGAAAATATTGAAATTTTGTATTTAATTTGGATTCCCTGGGTGTAAAATAATAAATTCTCAAAAATTAAATACACAGTGAATTTGAATTTATTTGCATAAAGCTTTCTGTGTAATCTTGCCTTTTCTTTTCTCTCAATACGTAAGCAATTAATAGTGGTCTCTTGCCTTGTTTGACTTTGGCACATCTTCATCGTAGGATTTGAACAAGGGGGAAAAGATATGGAAGGGAGGAAGGTAAATGATTACAATTTGTTTGCATAACACCAAAACCAAGACTCTCGTGATTTTTATTTGCATATTTTTTTCTATGTATTTTACTCGTTGATTGGCGAGTAACAAGTGTAAAGTGATCGTTTAAATTTCTGATTATTCCAACAAAACACATAAAAATACCACACATCGATTTTTGATCATCTTTTCCATGAAACATCAAGGTGAAATCCATTCGTAGATCGTCTAGCATGGTTTAAAAACTCAAAATTCATGGGAAGATCGTTGTTGTGCTTGAAGAATGAAACCACTAGTTTTTGACCCACAAAAATCATATACATATTATTTTGAGTCAAACTTGCTAACATTTATATTCGCACTTGAGACCTTCAAAATTTGACCTCTGTAAATGACCAAAATACTGATTTGATAAAGTGTTAATAGAATTTTCGATTATATTTGGACTTTAAATGTAATATTTTTCCAACACTTATAAACCTCATGAATAAGTCAAAAAGTAAAGACGTAAAATACAAGTTAAATTTGAATTGGCATCTCTTATCTATCTTCCTCTGTGTTTGCTTCTTTTCTCTAAAAACACTAACAAAACAGTTTAGACAAACAAATCGTGAATGTGGAGAAATTTTCCATATCTCTCTTTCACTTCGCATTCGATGAAAGTATTCAATGAGAGCATCTTGAGCAAACAGAAGCCACCTTTCCGGTATTCCGCCAAAGAACATTATATATATAGGTAAAACGGTATGTGCAGAAAAGTGCAAGAAGCACTTGTAGAGACTCACTGTGAGAAATTGAAACAGAATGAGAGGGAAATCTTCACACAGCCATTGTTTTACTTCCCACACTCTCGAGATGAGGAAATGGAAGTTTTAAAAAGAGCTCCTCGCAAAAACTTTATATAGAAATGCCATGGAAAGATTTCTCTTTGATCTCGAGGATTAGGTGATTAACATCTCAGCAATGAAGGAATGCATCTGAACTCAGGGAGACTCTAATTTTCTCAAATATGGGTCAGAATGACGCCTATAATTTATCAGATAACGATAAGGAGGTATTTTATAACTTTTAAAGCTGCTTTAGCAAATTAGAATACTAATTTAAACCATTTGTTTACTATTAGTGATTTATAATATACACTGTGCTTGCCAGAAAGTGCAATTTTATGCTTTTCCTCATTATTTTATTATATTTTGCTGCAAAATTTCATTTTCGCTTGGATTTCTCAGATTTTCACGCTTGATCAAAATTAGGTAGTACTTAATGTTATTTCTTACATAAATACCCTGATTTATGTTTTTAAAATGTTATTTAGAAATTGTAGTTTTAAAGCTTTAATTCTCTCTCAATAGCTAATCCGATATGATATCGGGTGGTTACACAATGTCGTATAAGCAAGCAAGTTTATGAGATTTATCTGCATTCTAGCTGATATTCTTTATTAAAATTGCACTAAAAACCATATTTACTTCCATTAAACAAATATCTTCAGAAAATATAGTTTACTCAGGAAAACCTACATGGTTCGTGTACCTTGGAGAACCTGGGGCAAAAAGGGCAAAATATTTATAGTCTTTGACGAGCTTCCAGAAAAGATCTGAGTGAAATTTCTAGAAAGCACATTCTTATACGAAATTTACCATTCTGCAACTGTAGAAAACTATTTTCCTCTATCTCGATAGGAAATAGCTTTATAAGCCACTTTCAAAAACTTTTCTTGAGAAAATTCTTAAAAATTGTGATACAAATATTATTTGAGACATGAGGTAATTTGTGGAATTTTTATTCATTTTATTACAAACTCAAGTAACGTACGAGGTAAATAAAAAAATATCCAGTTGACGTATTTTTACAGAAAAATGTTATCTTTTCAATTTTGTCCTTGACCAATAAGGTAGTTTTCTAAATTATTTTCTAAAACCTGCTTTTGTCAAAAAAAAACTCTCTCTCAAGACTAACAAACGCGGAAAGGGAAAACTCGAGACAAACGGGTGGGGTCTATCACACTCACTGTATTCATGTTTTTAAGATTTGAGTATTGTCTATGGGTCGGTTATATTCCTTTCAGAACCGCTGCACCCAGGCTACGCTACTTATTTGGGCCCATTTTGCACTCCCCAAGGGGTAACTCATATTGAGAAACCCTCGTCAATTGTCCGGGAAACGCTTCGCGAAACCCGAGAAACACACTTTTTGCATCGCGAAACCCGAGAAACCCAAGAATTGCATCGCGAAACTCGAGAAACCCAAAAATTGCATCGCGAAACCCGTGAAACCCAGTGTCTGCATCGTAAAACCCGAGAAACCAAATTTCTGCATCGCGAAACCCGAGAAACCCAAAAATTGCATCGCGAAACCCGAGAAACCAGAAACCCTTGTCAGAAAAAATGAGAATGATAGTTACCCCTTGGCACTCCCCCATTCTCCTGTTCTATCTTAACCCCCGAGGCTGTAAACCTGCTCTATATCACAGAACCGCTTATATCACAGTAGGCCAGCCTCGGTTTGTGGATCTGGGCAGTGAATGTGTATTTGTATTCAGCTGAACTCTGCATGTCGAAACTTCTTTCCTATACCAACCTCTCTTTTTAGGCGGTTCAATGTCAATGCATTGGCATTACTTTTCCATTCATTCATTGGAAGAATTCGAGACTAATACATCAGCTGAAAAATCCGCAGTGGTCTAGTCTCGAACCCGAGACCTCACATAGATCCACTACTCTATTCACTGATCCACTGAGGCCTCTGTATTTTTGTTTTACCATGCTTTTTTTGACACATTTTATATTGATAAGTCATTTAAAAAAGAAAAACATCCAAGATGGAAGACTTTGAAAATTCCAAAAACAGACAACAGATTCGTGTTCCGTAGTTATTCTTAATTAAATGTTGAGAAATAAATCGGACAAAATCGCTATCCTCTGTTTATTTTTTTAGAGGGACCTAGACTCAGTTTTTTTTTAATTTCCTTATTATTTGAATCTTTTGCAACTTTAGTCGTTCAAAGAAATTCGTGAAAGTAATGTACATTGGTAAAAATCCGAAGCCTCATTTTGTTTTACCTTTGTAGGATATGGCATGACTTTTCATATTATGTCTTAGATTCCCTTAATTTAAATTATATCATCATAGGGTGAAAGGAACGTCTATTGACACTTTAAGAACTCGTGTCAGCACCTATTGACACCCTACCATTTGAGATATGAAATTTGAACATCTCTGTTTATAGTAAAAGGTATATTACAGAAAAAAAGTTATATTACTTATATTTTACTAGATACATTAAATAATTTTCAAGATTTTGACAAAAGTGTCAATAGGGGTTCCCTGTCGAACAGACGTTCCTCCGACCCTACTTAAGGAATATTAAATGCTCAAATTTACAAACAAATCCATTGAAAATGAAACTTCCCTTCATGGCAGTTGTCAAGACCCTTATACGACACTTTGTGATAGAAACGACGGTATTATATGCATACAACTTGGTTAGTTTCAATCACTCTTCCCAAGTGAAACTTGAATCTTTTCTCAGTGTGAAAAATGGATTTAGCGCCAAGTGAGAGCATGCGAACGGTTAACTTGAACTTCATCACCTATCATCCCCTTCAGCTCTATCTCTTGATCGGTCTGTAGTGGTTTATTATGCAATTCCCATACCTTGTATGATTAATGGGACAGCAGAAATAGTCGCCAAGAGAGAGTTTTGCTTGTCATGAAAAAGCGCACTGAGCCCATGAGTTTCTCTCTCAGTTCGTCGTATGGCACGAATGCAGGAAAGTGATTGCTCCACAAAGTGTCTGCAATTTATGCTGGTGAGAGAGATGGTCTAATGACACAAAGGCAAACGCCGATGACCTACTCTTGGGGTCGATTGTATTGCGAGGTGCAATGAACGCAATTCTGCATGGAAACTCTTCTGGCGATCGATGCGCAAATGAACAGTGTGGGCTAACTTCAATCTGGGTAAAGGGTTTGGGGCTAGTGGATGGATTATCTCACTCTGTCTGCACAAATCCACTGCTAAAGTTGACGTTGAGTCGGGGTGGTGTGCTCTTTTCCCTCAGGTGCAGCCCCAACAGTTGAGTAATCCCAGCTAATCAGATTGTTTAGCAAACTTTTCCTCGTCTCGTTTTGTGTGCGCCTCCACCGGAAGTCACTGCAAACACCCCAAACCATTTCCACCCAATTTGTACCACAGACTTGCCTTCCTGCCACCCCATCCTCATTACTTTTTCACGTGCTGCCAGAAGAGAGACTCAATTACATTTTCATGTTCTGCACAACTTTAGCATGCTTTTTTCTGCCCTCACTCGCGCATTCAATTCAGCCAAACACACTGGCACGGATGCGGGAACAGATCTGCTCAAGCTGAAGAATACACATAAAGCTCTCTTTCATTCGATTCACTTTGTAAATGACTCTCTAATACATTCTTATTGAGTTCAATATTTGTATCAGTTTCCAATATTAATCTCCCTTTTGAAGCTTACATCGTACCACTATTGAATTGGGGCAGTTTTGGACATTTTAAAGTTTTTTGTCATACAAAAATAAAAATGTATCTATTGACAAAAATATTTTTCTGTCATAAATAGGTTAATAAAAATAGATAAATTTTTATTTTATTAAATAAGCAAGATTAATTTTGGCACTCAACCAATAAGTTGTCACAATTCTAAGATTATACTAGGGGCAGTTTCGATCGATTTCACACTTTTTGTTTATACGTTTATCTGGTGGTAAGCAAAGGCCAAACGATTGGAGATAGCAACTTGGGAAGTCGGAAGACCCCTTTATAATTTACCCTTTTTTTATTACTAACAAAAGCTTAAAGAAAATTATCGTCAACTACAAAAATACAGATTTTAGTTAATTGTTCCTATAATCTCAAGTGTCTCTTGAAATTTAGCAGAAATAAGCAAAACTTTTAGCTATTATTTAAAATTATATAGCTTCGAATTTACTGATCATTGAGAGTACAATCATAAGTGCAATTCCTAACCAAAACTGCTGAATATTTCATAACTTCTAAATTTCGTATTCCCGGCGCTTTGTGTTTGATACTACTGGTAATCTCAAAATAAAAATTGTATCTGATTTTTCTTGTTAGCTCTTCTATCACGGAAAAGTCTTTTTCTAACCTCAGGCTATGTGCCTTGCCCAAAAAGTGAACGAAATAAGCAAATTAGTCAATCATGTTTCTCGTGAGTAATTAGAGACTAATTTCCCGCTACAAATAAGTCGCGTCTGCCCTGAAGCGTCTAACAATTTACTTCCGTTTTATTTCAAAATACAATTTGCCACATTTCACCAGCAGATGCTCAGCATCTCATTTTAGCGTGTATGTTGCAATCCAATGAGAAACGATAATGAGATAAGCACGATATTGACACTTGACTCGAAGAATTTTCTCTTCAATCTCCGAGACTTTCCAACGTGCGAGGAAATCGATTGGCTATAGCTCAAATGAGAAGACAATTAAACAACTAAAAGAGTCGTTAGATTACGATTTCATATAAACTGGACATTATTGTAGAATATAACTTTTGCGCGTTAATTAGAGATTTTTAACACAACTTTTCTTTTTCCTTTCTTTACAGATATGGCACCACCTGAGAGGGATGAGTACCCTCATGAAGACGCCAGAACTGCAAATGTAGGATGATAATTAACCCATTTAAAGTGTTTTTTTGAGTGTGATGTTTTGACTCAAATTTATATCCTTATTGTTGCAATAATCTCATTCTAAGTGAAATTTGCTAGAGTTAAAAGGCAGAAACTAAAAGTTAAAGTCGTTAAAGTCCATCAAATTACATACTATTGCGCGCTATTCACCAAAAGTGCTTTCACATCGAAAATCATTGCATCGCTGCAACCGCTGCAATTGTTTAATTTGTTTCTCATTTAATTGTGTTTCTTTTATTTTCAACCAAAAAGTTTTCAAATTCCTTCTCAAGAACTATTTTGGCTCGTGATTTGCCGTGCGTGCTAACAGTGATTTGATCCCCTATGCATGAATTCTCTGATGAGTGATAAAAAAAAGTGATGAAAATGTGGTGCTGTTGAAAGAGGAAATTCTAAAGTTGCTCTTCCTTTTGCGCGGGCATAACCAACACAAACTTCCCAATTAGTTCAATTGGTCATTGGTTGAGGCCACCTTCCGTTCCTCCTGTCCCGTGGGACATAGTCAAGGGAAGGGAAGCAGTCCGACATTCACAACTGATGACAACTGCAATGCTGCATCATTATCGAGAACGAGTGACGAGTCTGCAAAAAAGACACACTCTCGACTGCAGGAATCCAGCAATCAGACTCTGCATTGTCCCTCAGGATACTTGGCATTCTCCGCTGAACCGACAAATTCACTTGCATCCCCTGGAGACCATACTCCAGCCCACCGAGACGACGCTCGCACAGAGCCTAGAAAGTGAGTAACAACGTGCTTGATTGGATTAAAGATGAATAATATATCAATAGGAATTGTATAGAACTCAAATCCTTTGGCCACTTAGGGGTATCCAATTAGCAACTAATTGTTGGCATTGAAGACCCGAATTAGGATGTTGTATTTCAATGGCGTTACATCTTACAAGAGTATTAATACATAATGGTTTCCGTACGCTTTAAGAAGTGTTCGTCAATATTTGGGATATTGAAACAAATTGCTTACGTTTTTTTTTGTTAGGAAAACTGTCCATGTTTTTTATGCCAAATATGGACATTAATCTTTCTAGTGTGTAGAGGTCATGAGGCCAATGATTTTTCTAACAGTTCGATCAGTGATCTTTTTTTAACTCTATAGTTCAAAAGCAATAATAAACATTCAAAATTTACTTCTTCTACCATTTTAGCAGCCTCATTTTTTTTCTCGAACTCACAGAGAGAACAATATAATCCTTTTATTTTAAGTTATATACTAATATATAGGATATAAGGTCAACTCCTCACCACCTAAAAAGTCATATTCTGATAGAATTTTTAAAATTTGAAGTTATAACGTCACGCTGTTCATCCGTCCGGCCATTATCATGCATAGAGGCCAAACGTTTAGAGATTTGAACCTGAAATCTTCGGGATGCCATCCGAATAATTAATCCTAATTAATCCTAATAATAATAATTAATAAGGGGAGTTTTTCTCCCACTTTTCTCTTTGCCCTCGAAAATCATGTTTTTTGGAATTGTTCGAAAACACCCCATGCGATTAATTTTTAATTTTGCCTAAGCGGATATTTCGTCCATATACGAAAATACCGTTGAATCATTCCTACAGTTTTGCAAGGTCAAACAAAAAAACTCTGTGGTATTATGTTTAGGATCATTGGAAATGGAAAGGTTTTGAAATTTCTGATAAATCTTAACCGGTTCTTATCGGTTATAAACTGATAAATAATTTTTGCCTAAAAGTTAATTTTCTTATTCCTAAGTTAATTTGGAGAAATTCTGAGTGATTTAAGAATCGGTTTAAATCGGTTGTGAGCCGGTAAACGGTAGGAGGGGTCCCGGTCAAAATTCCGAAGGCCAAAATCCCGAATGAGCCAAAATTCCGAATTCTTAAAAGTGTCATAGCTACTTCCACAATTGCAGTCGCGTCTGCTAGAGGCAAAAGGAATATCTATCTATACCTTGGTAACTATTCTACACATTATGCTCCATATAATTTTATCCCTTTCCGGATTTTGAACATTCGGGATTTCCGCTTTCGGAATTTTGGCTTTCGGGAATTTGACTGCCTCCGGGTAAATGACTTTAAACTACTTTTGAGGTATAGCATCTACTAAGTCACGAATTTGAGCATTTCAAAAACCTGGGATGCTTTGCCACGCATTTTTCTATATATCGCAAACCCTATAATATAGATGGGGATCACATTTTAGCATACCGTTTGTTGAAATAATTTATTTTTTTAAACACATAAGGAAACTTAGTATCGTAGATGTTATATCTCAAAAGTAGTATCACAATTTATCTTAAGATCTTCAAAACAGTTAAGTACCATCGCTAAAACGACGATGGCCGCGAGATACAGTGGGGTTACCATGAGTTATTGTAAGTTATTAATGGTAATGAGTAATAATACAATACAATACATTCCACACCAAGGATCAAAAGCTTTGGCAAAAATTGGAAGTCTTTTAATTTGGAAAGAACAAATTCTCTGACGAAGACCGGAAGAGCTTAGGATAATACAGCAAATTAGTTTGTGGCAATTTTTCCAGTCACTTCTATATTGAAAAGTTTGTTGAAGGTTCAATTCATGAGATAGGTGCTAAAGCTTCGTGTTAACGATTTCGAAGATTTGTAAAAGTTATTCCATTGATTTAGACCAATTCGTGAATCTTACTCAAAATCGTCCAAAATGGCTTAGGAGGAACACAATTAAAATTCGAATAAAAATGAGTTATTAGTTCATAATCAGTTTAGACTTGTCAGAAATTCGAAGACCTCTCCGAAAAGTACAAACATGACTCGATTTAAATGAGAAATACGCTCTCTAGACCTTTTTTTAACTTTTGACCTTGAAAATCCGTTATTAGAAATGATTCAACGGTATTTTCGAATATGGACTCGACTAAATGCCCTCTGAAACATATTCTAAAATGAAGAAAACATCGTACGAGACATTTTCAATTTCAAACAATCTCAAGAAACATGGTTTAAAAAACAGTTCATTTCATACTAATTTTTCTTGAGTCGGCTTATGAGAGCTTTTTTGAATAACTTACTTCATTATCTCTAACCGTTTGGTCTCTAGGAGTAATGATAGCTGAACAGATGAACGAACAGCGTGACATAATTCCTCATCAGAAATCGTTTAAAATGCCAAGTATGTTGAAAAAAGGTCCCGTTCCTGATAGTGGTAGAAAATAGAAATTTTAAGGGGTGTGGGGTCTATATTAGCATAGATATAGAACATGGAAAATCTATGAAACCACCGCAAAAAAAATATTTAATATAATACAATTTTATTATTTTAATTTAAAATACAATGCTACTTCAGTGGCTTTTTTTTTAATTATTCACTAATGTAAACATCAATAATATATGTTCTACACTAAATCTTCTAAATGGTAAATATGCAGATCTAAACTGCTAAAATGTGCATTTTTTCTAAATAAATTTAAAAGTTAAAACAGAATGGTCGATTGTTTTTATGACAGTGTTCGAACAATAAAAACCATTCAAAATCTAAATTATTCTAAATCTTTAAATTGCGCTATATAAAATTTAAATTAGTCTAGATTTTTAATTTAGATTAAAACATAAATAACTTTTGAACTCTCGGTTTTGTCAACACTGGCGGCACTGGCTCTTTTACGGGACAAAATAGGTTCAATTATTGTCCCTTTTGAAGTATATAAATTTTGAGCAGTATAGCGCTTAGCAAACGATTACTGAACGCATTATTTGAACATTAATCACGACAATAATATATTATCCATTATATGGATTAATGTCTCTCAAACTTAACATTGGTTAATTTAATTAAATATTTAGAATAGGATAAATCTATAAATTTATTGTCTCACCAAAAATTTATTTAGTTCAATTTATACAGCTTCTTACATTTTATATACGTTTTTTTTTTGACTCTGGCATATAATAAATTCAGTTCTATAGTATTAAATGGGATAAAGGCTCGCATGAGGAAAAATATGGTCGAGAAACCGAAGTCTTTGTTACCCCTTGTGCAGTAAATCGAGAAAATCTCTCTAGCAGCTGTGACTTCATCCCAATCAGATAAGATTGCGATGAGAACGAAAAATTTAGGATTTGTTCAGTGAAAATGACCTCCATATATGGGTGCACAACTGATAAGGTCTCCATACAGTATTAGTTGTTGAACTCCATGTGCACTTTCCGGATGATTTTTTGCCCAATACTTAGAATTACTCTTTACACTGTTTTAACTTTTTCTTGCAGCCAATTTACTGCAACACATCTGGTGGTGATTGAAGAGTCATCAGCACCACAACCTCGCCGTCCAAAGTCAGTGGAAGTTTCATTGCTGCTGAATTCACCCCCAAAACCCACCCAATCTGTTGTTGCATCGTATCGAGATATAGCAACTAGTCGCGACACTTGCATTTGTGCTGACACATCAGGGGGCGCAAGTATTAAAGGGAGCCCAGCAAGTGATTTGCCTCAATTTATTCACGAATCACCGTGGAAGTTGGTAGTGCCGGAAAAATGTGTTCGACGACGACAAGGACCGATAACCGATGACTTGTGTCCGTGTCGAGTGCCAAATAGTCAAAGTGTCCCTCAAGTGACTGTTAATAGACATATTTGTGATATTTCGTGCTTTTGTCCGCCACTTAAACCCCTTCTGGCGAAATTAAGTGCCACATTCGATAGTTCCTCCAAATTCCTTACCACTGGAAAAATGATGTTGCGCTCAATGAAACTCAAGGAGCGCCTAGCTGTTGGCTTTGGCATCTCCTTAGTGCTCTTTACGCTACTCCTGGTGGTTGACCTGCAAATGGACCTGGGTGTATCCAGGAATCATATCGTTCCATCCCACGCTAAAGTCAAGTACGTCCAGACTGAAGACAAAAATGGCGTCTTTGAGGGTTTCAAGAGAAAGTTTTTGCAAAAAAGGTATGTTAAAAAGAAACAATAATCTCTTAATTCTTGAAAATATTATTCATCATGATTTCTGCAATTTAGTGATATCATTTTTAACTAGAAATTACGTGGGTCTTGCAATTTTAAAAGAAAAGAAATCTTTTTTAGTATAATAGTGTTACTTACTAAGAATATTTTCTGAAAACTTCAAGAATTTTGGAATGAAACAGCTTCATAATAAAAAATGACTGACGCTATAGCTGTGCAGTGGGATGTGTGGGATATGCATTAATTTCTTTTTGTTGTAACAAAGAAAAATGAGAAAATATGTTTTCTTTTTAGTCATCGAGATCCAAGTAATCCATTTTATAATCATCTTTTTTCCAACTTGTTACCGTTCTGGAGCTTAAACGGTTAACGATATCTACTTCCGGTCTTCGATGACTCCCCCCCCTCCCAAAAAAACATTCTCCAACAAATTCTTTTACCGAACTACTCCCAACCCTTCTTTTCCCACCAATATCATGTTTTTTTGGTATGTACTAAAATTGGCCCTAGTGAATTCATTAATTTTCAGATATGTTGTATAACTGGTTCAGACAAATATTTCGTCAATAGAGACTTATGACCGAAAAATTGGCCATTTTGAATTTTCTAGATCAAATGTCATTCACTCTCGCGGACTCAATTTTCAATGGAGATTTACTTAAATTTGGATTTTTGAAAGGTCTTGAAATTCTCAACCCAACTGTAAAGGTTTGAATTGCTAATGAATCAGTAAAGTACTGATAAATGATTTACCGTACTCGAATTTACTATTTTACTTGTTCGTATTCTTTTTTACTGATATCAAAACTTTCTAAAATGCACATTTCTCAACTAATTTCCTATTTCGGATGCCTTTAATTCACGGAGAGCTCTTTTTCGTGAGTTCGAGCATTCCGCAAAGCTTGCACGCCTTGGTCATCTCTTTTTAATTATAATTTTTGGAGCATTTTAGCCCTTTTAACAGGGTCTCTGAAAAAGCTGTACTAGTCCGTTTCATGTACTATTCTTTCAAGAAGATTCATACTAACTATGCCCCAATTGCTTCTCTATGTCCTAATATACAGTGGGTGTCAAAAGTTTGTTACGGCTTGTATTTTCAGGAAACCAAGTGGAAAAAAAAGATAGAAAAAATACTTTTTAAAATTTTTCTTTTTGCAAACTGGTTGCCTGTCATCCGTAGATCTTATATATGTATTTTATAAATTATTATAAGTCTTATTTCATATGAAAAATAATTGTTTGCCAAATGTTGATTATTTTTTTGCGTCAAAAGTTTGTTACGTCTATTGGAAAAGTACCTCAAAAAGATGAAATGCGTGCGACTAACATCTTTTAATCCAGTTATATTTTAAAGTTATGTCATTTAATAAGAAAATAGTACATTCGCACTTTTTTAAAATTTTCAATGGTCAATATATGCATATAAATAAAATGATAAATAATAAGAAATAAAATGTTTTTTGTTAATTTAAAATTTAGGCCAAAATAGCAAGTTACATAAACTTAAAAGAAGAGAAATTGTTCAGAAATACTCCGGGAATGAATCTGCGTCATAAATTTTCGGTATGGATGGAAAATCTCTACAGGATGCACATAAAATCGCCAAAATTCATTGTGATAAAATATAAGTACATGTGGAAAATGCTACTGGCCAGACCCAGGGTTTGACTCAGAAGGTTTATAACTGCATTGTAAGTATCTCTGATAGTGACCCCATGATATCTGTTCCAAAAATTCAGAGTCAGTTGGTTACCGAAGGCATACAGGTCGCTACTGTTACAAAAGTCAATATGAAATTCCAAAAGATCGTGAGAATGTTTGACTGGTCCTTAAAATTTCACGGGTAGGCAAGACTAATGTGGTTAAAATGTTGCAAATTAACTTTTTAACGTGTTTTAAGTAGAAATACAACTTTTTATTCATATTGGACTTGCTTACCCATGAAATCCCGTAAGTCAGTCAACCATTCTCGACATTTTTTTCAATTTCATCTTGATTTTTGTGATAGTAGCGACCTGTATGCCTTCGGTAATCAACTGACTCTGAATTTATGGAACAGATATCATGGGGTCACTATCAGAGATACTTATAATACAGTTATAAACCATCTGAATCAAACTCTGGGTCTGGCCAGTAGTGTTTTCCACATATACTTATATTTTATCAACATAAATTTTGACGATTTTATGTACATCCTGTAGGGATTTTCCATCCATACCGAAAATTTATGACGCAGATTCATTCCGGGAGTGTTTCTGAACAATTTCTCTTCTTTTAAGTTTATGTAACTTGCTATTTTGGCCTAAATTTTAAATTAACAAAAAAACATTTTATTTCTTATTATTTATCATTTTGTTTATATGCATATATTGACCATTGAAAATTTTAAAAATGTGTGAATGTACTATTTTCTTATTAAATGACATAACTTTAAAATATAACTGCATTAAAAGAAGTTAGTTGCACGCATTTCATCTTTTTGAGGTACTTTTCCAATTGACGTAACAAACTTTTGACGCAAAAAAAATAATCAACATTTGGTAAACAATTATTTTTCATATGAAATAAGATTTATAATAATTTATAAAATACATATATAAGATCTACGGATGACAGGCAACTAATTTGCAAAAGGAAAAATTTTAAAAAGTATTTTTTTCTATCTTTTTTTCCACCTGGTTTCCTGAAAATACAAGCCGTAACAAACTTTTGACACCCACTGTACATAAAGTGTATCTTCCGTTTATAATTAGGGGAGACTGGGGCAAAAAGTCACAAATCGAAAATTTTAAAATTCAATATCTTCCAAGATAAATAAGATAGCGGCTTAAAATTTTTTCCATAGATAGCCTCATAGGTCTTCTTCAATGTCGTAAGTTTGTTAGAATTCGAACAAGGAATTTAGGAAATAAAAAATATCGAAAATCGTAGCCCTATTTTTTTAAATGCTTTCCGTGCAGAATATATCAATTATTAGCTACTTATTTTAAATTTGATGCACTGGTGAATATTTCCCAAATTATCTGGATATTCTTTAAATACGAATCCGCTATGTATTTTAGAATTTTACAAAGATTCTGTTCTCCAGAAATCCTTTTATTAAAAACGACCACTTGGGGTAAAAAGTAATAAAAGCTATGGAGCAAAAAGTAACAAAAACCGAAAGAATTTCTGATGGTCCACGATGAGGTGCTCGGGTATAGCTTCTAAAAAAAAAATATTCGTTTTGTGACTTTATGCCCCAGTCTCCTCTATTGTATTTGTACACAGAAGCCAAACACATATTGTATAACTATTTTCGTATCATTTGATATCGGGTATAGATCGGTAAACATAGAAAAAGAAAGTATTGCGGTCTTCAAAACTGAGTTTAACAAAACTGAACTTGATAATTCGATAACAATTCTTAGGCTATACTTGAAGAAATTTTAACTAAAACTAGTATAAGGGCAATTAACTCTTCAAACCGTTAAGAGTCTATGGCTCTGTTTTCAGTTCTGTAATTGGGTGCCCTTTAATAAGAAAGTTGAAGATTTAGTGTGAAATCCACATAGGGTGGGAACGAGCTGACTGTATATCCAAGCTCGTGATTTTGACGCTATACATGTTCAAACATTCCGCGATGTATTTTCCATATCGTTACCCCTTTTTCACATTGTTAAATATAAGTTCTTAAATTAAAACTTAATTATTTTTTTAGAACATATACAAAGAATCATTTTGCATCATACAGTACAGCACAGAAAATTCCGTAGCAATTACCATACCACAAACTGCACAAAATGCAGAAGTTTTCAACAAGAAACATTGTTTTTTCAACCCATTCACTCATTACCATTGCATCATCCTTTCATTCATAAATATTCCATACGGCATTTCCATGTGCAGACATAGAATACTTTGAGCTTGTTTATCTTTGTCATGAAGTCTTGTGTTGAAGTTGGTGAGTTTTGGGGACTGAAATTTAAAACTGTGCTAAATAAGTACTATTTATTTTTATTAGAAACTTTAAACCTACCAAAAGTTGTGATCCGTTAAGCAAAAGTCCAACTATTTTTAATAGAGTCAACCGCAGAAAAAAAAACAGTAATGCGTTTTGTACAATATGGATTATATTGCGAATTAAAAGTACTACAGGTAGCTCTTCAGATAATTTAACCCCTATTCGCGATTTGGCAATTAGCCAGCCAAATAAAGCACTGATGATGTTTTAAAATTTTATGGGACTGTTTATTTGGCCATTTGGGAAACCCATATATGTCACAGCTTAATAGATATTTAGGTATTCAAATGTGTGTTTGTGTATTTTTAATTGTTGTTATTTAGTGTTAATTATACGACAAAGTTAATTGACATGGGTATATTAACCTAAAGAATTTATTTGTAAAAGTAAATTAATTATTATGTCATTTTACCACTCATTTATCTATTTTGCTTCCTGTTTTTATTTTTACCAAATATAGGGAAAAGATTATTCAATTTTTAATTGTTTTAGTATATTTGATAGTCTAAGTTATAAATTATATAAAATAAATATTTTTATTTACAGTAACTCTTCTGGCTCGAAAGAAGCTTCAACAACCAGCCACAATCGTGGTCGCACTGACACGAGTGGTCCTGGTCAGAAAATACCCACCCAACCACCAGTTCATGATAAATTTTCCGACCTGCTCACCATTCTGATGGAACCCAAGCAAATTGGTACTGTGATAGTAAATTCGGAGTCAGACGAGTTCAATCCCTGTTTGGATGATCTCCTGGATATGACAATAAGGTAATTTCCGGCCCTACAAATATCCACAGATTCACCAGAAAATTGCCGCAAATTTTACCCTCGGTGGTAAACGTGACTATTTTTACCAATTACGCCCATGGATACCATACTTATCATCCCCTCAAAATATTATTCCAAAGAAAAATTAGCTCGGAAGAGAGTGAGGAAATCCTACGGTTTTACGATACATTTTATGTCTCCAAATGAAATTTTAAATTTTAGGATGTTTTTTTGCTAGATACACATCTAAATCTAAATCTAAATGTATGAAAATTTTAAGTGATTTTCCAAAAGTTTTGACTTTTATACTTTAAAAGTCATTGTTATAATGATAGAGAATTCACGCTCCATCACTTTATTAAAAACATTTAATTTCAAATTCTCTGTCACAGTAAATAAATAATTAGAAAATAAATATTCCTTGTTAATTAATTATGTTAAATTAGCGAAAAGAGTGACATTATAACCATTCAAAATATTTTTAAAGTTTAGTGTTTATGTCAATGAACCTTTAATTTTAGAAGCCAAAAAGTCACAATTTTCCCCTATCAGGTTCCAATTTTGAATTCAGAAAATTTAGTCAAAAACATTTGTTTTATTCGGGTAGAATCAACTTTAGTATAATCAATATTTCGTAAATGCTGGTACAAATGTGTGTACTATTTAATTAAGGCCTACATTTCTGAGTATATTTGCGCTCCTTTCAGTGTGAAGATGAAAATGCCAAAATGTCTAAAAGGAACATATAACATTTTCATATCTTACTAATGCCTCAGTATCTTCCTATCCTTCTAACTCATTTAATACCTATTTAAGCAACGCCACTAAGGCAGTTTACACAGAAATTGTTCATTGGATGTTTACGAAATGTTGTACGAAATGAAGCCACTGCAACTGAAAGATGCAATCATGCTTCTTATCTTATCGCATTTTCCTTACTTTAAGTTGACTTTAAACTAATCTCTTGCGCTAATCTTCACATTATACAGAAGAGACATTGACATGCTATCGTTTGCAAATGTTAAGACTGAAAATTGTCTCTGAGCATTTGGTGTGAATGAGACGAAATAACTATAATGTGTGAATTAATTGCGCATAAATGAAATTAATTTGGTTATCTAACACGAATTTTGTAGGATTTCCAGCTGAGAAACTTGCAATATGAACAAATAATCAGAATGAACGAATTTATATATCCACTACTGGAGCTTTTCATATAAGTTTAGGAGGGTTGTCATTTTCTCAATGAGTATTTGGAAGAAGTGCAATGTTCTTCGTTGCACTGTTTGCAAATGCTTTGTCTCTACATTGCATTCTTTGATTAAGTGCCCCTATTTTCAACACTTGCTACACATCGGCGTGGCAGCCAAAAACTAGGGTAAGGGGATGAATGTACATTACATACAGACTTTGCATTGACCCACAATTGCCAGAGAGGTTAAATAAGAGATGGAGTAGATTGTGAAATGTTTACAGTACCCAGCAATTTTGAATGGTATAGTGAGCACTCATATGCTGAAATGACAGAAATTTCTCACAAAATTTCGTTCTGTCTCATGGTAAATTGCATGTAGATTGAAGGTGATAAGAGATGAGCTAGATTGGTATTCAAAGTAACTCAATGGGAATTGTAAGAGTTAAGAGCAACCACATTTCATACCTCATGGTACCTTTAGTGATCTTTTTTTTCTCACCAATCAAAGAAACTATTTTAAATCTCGAGAATTTGTCATGCTCATTCACATGAACTTGCTCAGTCTTCTAATAATTTAAGCTTAATTGAGTCGGAGAGACGCGAGGACGTCTTTATTGCAGAGTCGCGAGGTGTTATGCAGCATCAGACAATTGTGTGATTTTAATTAATTTATTGAATAACTGTCTGTTGGATCTCTTATAAAATGTCCAACAGTATTTCAGTAGAAAATTTATGTTTAGGGTATACTCATATCTGAGACCATTAAATTAATTTCCTCACTGAGAGAAATCCGAAAAAGTTGAAATAACATTCCAGAAATGTTAATTTTACCCTGCAGTATTGATCCGAAATCGGTGTAAATATTACCCTTTTTAGGTATATTGGGGGTTAAAGTTACTCTTTTATATGTTAATTTTACCTTTACAAAGGTGTAAAATTAACATTAAAAAATGTTGATATATTTTTACACCTAAAAAGTGTTAAACTTATGAGGGAAAAAAGTTAATCGCACCCTCTTTTTTCCCAGTGCTCGACTAATAACACAGGTATACAATGAAAAAAATTCTTAAGAAGTATTAGTTGATTATTATGCTATTGGGCATGCTGATTTAAAAAATGACTTTAATTTTTTTCAATCACATCGCAATTCTGAGAATTTAATTTTTTTGCATTTTAGCTGTTTTGTTTTACTTTATTAATTATATCTCCGGTTCTAGTGAACGGTATTTAAATTTTGGATATCCGTTGGAAAGCTGAAGAGTTGCCCTACAACTTTATATTAATATATGAAATTTGTAAAAGTACCCCTTGAGGGTGAAATAATGAGGTTTTCTTTAAAAATCTCCAAAAAATGCTTTGGAATGAGAATTTAAAAAATCATATATAACAAACTAAACCCGATATTTCGGTGCTCTCTTCGGAAGAACATAGAGGGTCCTTGGGGGTATATATTTGACCATAGAGACGTCTCCTGTGAATTCTCTTAATGTCTCATTTATTGATCTTAGTAATTTTTGAAAATACAAAAATTCTATCTTACAGCAAATTGTTCTAGGGATTTTTGAGATTCGATTCTTTACCCACCGAAAAGAAGCCTCAAAGTTGTCCTTCTTTATCTCGGAATAATCCCAATACCCAATCTCGACTCACAAAAAACTTCGCGCCTAAATTTGTCGTTCATTCAGAAACTCTATTAAAAATTCAGAAGATAGAATGTTTAGATTTTGGAAATATTTTCGTACAGAGATGACTTTTCTGTAAAGTAATAAAAAAAACATATTAGGTGAGATTCTTAACAATCTCACCTACTACTTATTTATATGACGCGAGGAGCTCTCTGTCTAGCCATATGCATAAAATTATATGTGCTCAAAATTTATATTATTTCAAAAGGTATAGGGAAATATCATAAAAATGCACTTGAATGTAGTGTGAACGTGTGTTTCATAGGTGTCTCAAGTCTAGGTCTCTAAGGTTTTAATAAGTCTCTATGGTCTTAAGTCGAAAATTAGGTCCTAACGGCTGGATTTTGAAAATGTTTCAATGAACATTGCAGAAAAAATCTTATATGGCCTCTACAGAGATTATAAAGTATATGACCATATTGAAGGAAATTTCTTATGCTTTTGTAGGAGAAACTCTTCAATATGAACATAAACTTCTCTAGTAGTTAGAGGTCATTATGCTGTAATTTATGTGTATGATTAATAAAAAATCCCTAGAACAATTTGCTGTAAGATAGAATTTTTGTATTTTCAAAAATTACTAAGATCAATAAATGAGACATTAAGAGAATTCACAGGAGACGTCTCTATGGTCAAATATATACCCCCAAGGACCCTCTATGTTCTTCCGAAGAGAGCACCGAAATATCGGGTTTAGTTTGTTATATATGATTTTTTAAATTCTCATTCCAAAGCATTTTTTGGAGATTTTTAAAGAAAACCTCATTATTTCACCCTCAAGGGGTACTTTTACAGATTTCATATATTAATATAAAGTTGTAGGGCAACTCTTCAGCTTTCCAACGGATATCCAAAATTTAAATTCCGTTCACTAGAACCGGAGATATAATCAATAAAGTAAAACAAAACAGCTAAAATGCAAAAAAATTAAATTCTCAGAATTGCGATGTGATTGAAAAAAAATTAAAGTCATTTTCTAAAACAGCATACCCAATAGCAAAATAATCAACTAATACTTTTTAAGAATTTTTTAAAAAGATAAATTTTGTAGACCTGAATTAAAGCCAAAAAATAGCAATTACCGATGGGGTTAGGGCATTAATTATGGCCTCATCAAAATTTTTGTCAAAAAAAATGATTTCGAAGAAACACGAAATAGTAATGACAATGAGCTATGTATCCTACAACGACGAATATTCTTAAATTTGTGGTTCTTTAAAATTATTTTACGACAAAATATGAAGTTTTGTGCGAGGAGGCCATTAGTAGGGAAAGGCCTTAAGCTTAAGCAATGCCGCAACCTTATTTCATCCTTCGATTTGATCATAAACTTCTAGACAATTATACTTTCTATCGATAGGGGAAATGCTTCTAATTTTGTCCAGTTTCTTATTTTGGACACTTTGAGGATAACATTGGACAATAAAAATAAATTGATTAAAATGATGGATTTTTATTCCAATATTTGATGAATAATGAATTCTATCTAAATATTTGTTCTTTTTGGAATATTTTAACACTAAATACGTTAAAATTTGAATATGATTTGAGTTGAAATTACTTTGTTGAAAATTCAGTGTGAGCAATTGCTTACGAGAAATATGACAGAACTTCGTGGCTTACTTCAGTCTTATTTAGTTTTGGTGAAGTACTAACAAAGTTTGTTCGCTGTTTTTGAGTGATATTATTGAATATTCATTGAATATTGTGTTGATTCACGTTACTGATGATTTGTACATTTGACCTGAAGTGAGATTTGCCTTGTGAATTATATTTTTCGTGTGAAAAATGGGAAATTTTTTAAGACATTCACCAGTGAGGTGATGATTCTTATTTTGGACAGGTGTTTTTCTCACGAAATTTCGTGAAGTTTTAGCTTTTGTGATGACTAGGTTGGACAAATGCCTGGAGAAATGAAGGAGCATCATCTCTACGAAAGAGATGCAGTGAGAAATGCCTTGAAAGGCTCCCGGAAAGGGCAGGGAATGAGCGAATCCGCACGTACTTGGAGTACCGAAGTCAACTCACTTTAATGAATGATATGGAAAGTTTCCGGGCTTCTTGTGACATTCTACGTTTCCCTTACATGAACAGGAAGAGGACTTGGTAAGATTGGTTCATAAAATGAAGAACAATGGGCATCCTGTTGAAGCGGATTATCTGTCCAAATTTACAGACAAGTTGTAAAAATTAATAACCAAGTTGTCCAAAATAAGAGTCAAATTCACCTCTACATATCAATTCATTTTTAAACGTATTAAAACTAATTTTAGTAAAAATGAGATGATAAATAGCTTGCCAAGTTTCTAAATAATCCTTCTGAAAAGAGAGTAACAAGAAAAGTCAATTAGTATTGAAAATATGGCACTTCAAACTTAGGATAATGATGCTTATATGCAGACTGTCCAAAATTATAAGCACTTCCCCTATATCCAGGCAATTCTTTTAGGACATTTCGATGATTACATCAGCAATATTTATAATTTATAAAGAAACACACAGTTTAAACTAGCTACTGATTTAGGAAATGAGTAAGTTATAACAATTTCTGATCCAAGTGACGATTTTCCTAGACCATCTGGCTTTTTACCATATCTTTACCTAAAAATTAAAATAAAGTAAACACACTCTACATGGTTCGATTACTTACGAATTGATGAAAATTAAAAACCTTGTTTAATTTTATTTAAACATTTTTCTTCTAAAGTAAAATCCAAAATCGTTTGAATTTCGAGTGTTATAATACTACAACCTGACCTTATCAGTTTTTTAATACAAACTTATAATCCTTAAAAAAAAACAAATAATTCGTCGGCTCCAACACTGAGAAAAAAAGAGGGTGTGATTAACTTTTTTTCCTCACAACTTTAACACTTATTAGGTGTAAAAATATATCAACATTTTTCAATGTTAATTTTGCACCTTTTAAGGATAAAATTAACATGAAAAAGGGTAACTTTAACCCCTAATACACCTAAAAAGGTAATATTTACACCGATTTTGGATCAATACTGCAGGGTAAAATTAACATTTCCGGAATCTTATTTTAACTTTTTCGGATTTCTCTCAGTGAAGAAAGACTATTTTAAGTCTACTTCTACAATAGTATAAAAGGATGGTATCATTGGATGCAGAAACCTTAGATCTACATCTCCACAAAATTTTATATTGATTAAGACATCCCTGCAAAAGTTACAAGTAAAAAAACTGAAAATAAGCGTGCCCAATTATCGTGTTTTTTGTCCACGGTTTTACTCTTAAACGTAGCGTTATCCAGAGGATATTCAGTACATAAAGTATGATAAAATAGTTTCATCAAAAGCTGAAAGTATATTAATTGCAGTAAAGTTTACATTTTAGACTTACAATAGTCTTCTATGGAGCCAATGAAATTATGAATGCTAGAGGGGAGGATGAAGCAGTGAAAGAAGAGACAGTATCTATTTTTGCATATTTTTCATATTCTTGCAAAAAGAATGAGATAAAACTTTTAAATTACTAAAAAAGTGCCTATGCCCTATGTTCACAAAAATTATTAATTTCACAAATCTTCTTGTTTGAGTTCTGCAATTGGATTTATAAAATTACATCGCAATGATTTTTTTTGGATTCCCCATTTCTATCAAATTCTGTTCCATTGCAGTTATCAATCGAATTAACATAACTAAAATAATTTAATAATAGTTTCATGATTATAATAAGATTATTTATATCATTGGAAGTTCTGACAATTTTGCTTCAAGTTCTAAAGATACGAGAAGCGCAGTTTCATGTAAGCTCATGGGGAAGTTTTCTGTAGCCAATAATTATTTTAATTAAAAACAGCTTTAAATAGCTGACCATTTTAGTCAATTAAGTTCAAAATTTCAATTCGTGATTTCCTAAAAATACATTTAAAACCAAAGTTAAAAAATAAACAAAAATAGTTTTTTATGAATCAATTTTATGATAATAATAATTTTTCAAAATACTTTCTGCAAAATATTCTGTACTTTTCATAGTATTGTAAGAATTTAAAATATTAATTAAAAGACTGTTATACTGAAAATGGAAAAATGTCAAGCATTACAGTGATTTTTCAACGTTCAGAAATAGTATAACAGGTCGAACCCCTTGTACTTACAAATTAAACTATCAAAATTGAGCAATTAATAACGAATTACAACAAAATCTTAAGTTTTTAGACTTGTTAAAAATTGTTATAAAAATTTTGTAATGAAATCCTTTCTCGATTATATTCTTCCGTGTTTAAAACCTTAAAAAGTCGTAAAATAGTAATTTAAATTAATTATAGTATTTCAAGTTTAAAATATTTGTTTTTATTGATTTATTTCGATGTACCGGGCTTGTATTTTGAACATTGTTCGGTTTACAATTTTTATTCGGTTTACAATGTATATGAGAAATATGTCCCTTCAGACACTTCAATCGTATACACCGGACGGGACTCGATCTTACAACTATCACAGCCGAGTCAGGGCTCAGGGGTAACACCGCTCAAGAGCCAAACGCTCTTACCAATTGTATTGAATTTACTATTAAGAGGTGAAACTGCCCTATCCTCCCCTACAAAAACGTAGGTCATCACATCACCATAGAAGAATTATCTTATAGCATGTAATAATTTTCTCACTCATCTGTCACATGAAATTTTCCAAAGGGCGTTTCAATTTTTGTGATTTAACAACATCTTTGAAAGAGAACATAAAAATTTACTATTTAATGTTGCATATTCAAACCTTTGCACCAAAGTAAAACACCCTAAGTTTAGTTTAGAAAATACCGGCAATTGGCTACATCACTCTGTGAAAACTTAATGGGTTGTTTTAAGTATTGTGTTGAATTATTCACAGTTTGTGGTGTTTAAATTCACATTTTGCCAAACTTTATATTTTCTTGTGCCAGTATACTAAATGCTGTGAATCTTCTCAACTTTCATTTGCTTAATGCAAATAAAATTGGGTTTTATTGCACGTGTCATTTGACGAATGTTGAAACATCAAAGAGCATCTCGAAGATTCTTCTCTGTAAAACTTTGTGATTTGTTGGTATTTGAATGGTGAAAAGTACGTCATTTTGTTCCATGAATTCACATCAAAATGTGAAAGAAAATTGAAAAGTAATGTACCAGATAATGGTATAAAATGTTACAGAATATCAAACATGTATTCTATTGCCAGTTCTGTCAATATGATTATGAACATAGAAGGAAAATGTTATTCTTTTTGGATAAAGGTCCCTTTAAAAGTAACGTATACATAAAATAGATGTTTAGATGATCAATAAGTGAAAATTTTCTCAGCCTTTGCCAATGAATTCGAGCGAAACGGGTATTGAATTAAAATTTCACTGAGGGAGGAAGCGAAAATAGAATTAGAAATTGGTATAAATAACAGCTAAAATTCGTGATTTAGTGACAGAGAATTAAAGGCAGGTGATCGTCGTCTTTACGCTTGATCGACTAATTCGCGATGCTTCACTTTCCAACAAAATTGAAATTTCCCAAACACTGGGACAAAATTTATTCATAGAGGAAGGAATTGTGAGATTTAGTATTTTGTATCATTTATTTTGTGGTTACAAACTCAAGCTTGTAACAGTAATTTTCTCTATATAGACTTTTCTTTCTTCACAATTCAGTGCATTAAACTCCGTGACTCTCTTTCTCCCGGTGTTATTTGGTATGTTTGCAAATTTCCGTCTATTTTTTCCTCCACTTGTTCCCTCGGTGGCAACAATGAGAAAATCTCTCAATGAAATGCACAAATAATTTTCATTGAATTACTAAACGAGGGGCTACCAATTTCTAAATTCAACCTATAACTCTACAAGTTTCGTAACTCCAATTCACTCTCACTCTCATCTTCGTCAATTTGTTTCCACTTCTGTTTTGACTCGTATTTTAATTAACCATGTAAATGAGATGGAAAGTTTTTCAAAAGACACACTCACGGGCAAGTGCTTAACCCCTAAACACAACTTTTGCATGACGATGGGATCAAAACATGAGGAAAAAATTTGCCTCACGATGACAATAATACATAGTTTGGAGGTTAAAATGGTATAGCGGAAAATTGCGAATTTAAACCTGTAATTCAATTAAAATGAGAAAGATAATTTTACTATTATTTGTCATGTGATGGCGGTTTTTTTCTTTACAAAAGAGATAATGCTATAGCACCACCTTCTCAATTTCTCGTTTATTTATTATTTACATACGTGCTTCTTGTTATTTTTTTAATTCCGTCCTATTTTTTGATATTCATCTGTTCTCAGGGAAAATCATAAAAAAAACATAATCCAGCACAGAATATTATGAAGAAGAAAAATCCACAAGATTACTCTGTATGTTTAATATCATAGAAAAAATATATTTAATCTGATTTTTTCCTTGCTTACGTATAATACAATTTGGTTCTCTCAATGCTTAAAAGTAATTTTCCACATGGATGCTATCTTTTGCCTCACTCCTCTAACAATTTCATGAAGATTATGTAACGTAAAAATATTTATTTTGAGGACTCCAAACACAGAGGTATCCTCATAAAATAATGAAACATACACTTTGCAGTCCTTTTAATTCGTTTGTCTGTGTTTTTTAAAAATTGTCAAAAAGCCACAAATCTGGGGCAATATCCAACAATAGTTCAATTGTGGTTCTTTTATAATATATAGTTTCTTATATAGTTTCCTTAATCCTGCAGATCAATAAACTTTTAACCATACTAAAATATAAATCATCGGTGTGCTCGCAACCGGTATATGATTCTCCAAAATTATCTCAACTGTAGGCAAATAGCTTTCTGTTTCCACAATTTAACGTTGGTATTCGAAAACTTCAAAAAAGAATTTAGAATTTTCATGCTAAAAATTCGCACAAGGTTATAAATATTTCGAAAGCTCTATTCCAACCCCCTCGACCACCCCTTACTCAGGCGTATAAGGGGTAAAAAAATTAATTTTCAAATAATCATATCTTCGCTTCTAATTCTCAGAATCTGAAAGATTTTGGTGTTTTGGAAAGCTCTTGTACAGTACTACAACCCTTCTGACACATGTATTTCATCTGATTTAATCAAAAGTCCGATTCTTCGAAAATCGATTTTCGAAATTTCGGCTTCGAATATTTCAAAAACTAGACAATGTCTTGTCTTTAAATTTTAGTATGTTATAGCTAAGGTCGAGACCTTTTCAATGGTGGATCGCACTCCTCTCTCGATATTCCCTGACATAAGCTATAAAAGAAAATGTCTTGACCGGACTGTATTTTCGGTGTTTATGAAGATATTTCGATAAAATCTCTTCATTCATTCAACCGAACTCTATCTCTAATATTCAGTAACCGATATTAATGAACTTTTTTCTTGGATTTTCGTATTCAGATTATTTAAAATAGAAAATGACTAGTGATAAGCCCAGATAAGCTTATGGTAGCTCAAATTCTTTTCAGGAAACCTCGAAATGCGTGCAACTCGGGGTGCTTCCAATTCGGAATGCGTGAAAATTCGTTTGTGAGTTGAATTTTGAGGGTAAAGAATCGCGTCGAGCAAATTTTTCTCAACGACCGAAACGGATAAAATTGGCTCGACGCAATGAAATTAATGAAAATAACAAGTGCTTCGAAATCAAATTTTCCAAGTTTACAAGTAAAACTATATTCTTAGTAATATTGACTGCATTTAAGTTCAACTTTGCAGAAATAATAACTTCTTAAAAGCCACATGTTTACGAAATTAAGTTAAATTTTCAATTTTGAGCTTTCATCCACAAGAAATTTCCTATTGAAAACATCCTGTTTTCTTCCCGCCATTTCTAAGCGTTTAAGAGAATGTTTTGTAAAGTAGGTCAAATGATTAAGTTTTGCTGACTTTTCACGAACGTAAACTTTCTGGAATCCTTTCAATCGACTTTATATTCTCATATTCATGGAATATTGCATTTTATTGGGGAATATACAATGTTTAAAGAAAGAAAATTTTATTGTGTCAAAAACAAGGTGCAAAATTAAGGGGTCGTTGAAAAGTGTTTTTCATGTGAATAAAGAAGCAATGTTCTTGCAAATGGTTCTCCTACCATCTTGTGTCTATACAACTTTTCTGAGCTGGTACACTTGATCTTGATAGTTTTATTTAGTGGTGCAATTTTAGAAAGATGAAAATAGTCACACAAAGGCATCTGGGTAGAATTGTCTTCTAAATGGGAATCCCATTAGAAGATAGAGGTCTGCATAAGAATGAGACGTTCATGTGGATGTGATGCTAGTGCAGAAGATGGGCTCAATGGTTTCAAATTTTCTAACTTTATATACAGATATTTTCTCTTATCAACTTTACATATGAATTGCCGTCATTATATAACGCTTTCTGTTTCACTTGCTTCACCAAGGGTGAATTTTATGTAAAGTCTATAGGATAGGTGAAGGAAAAAGAAGGGTTTAGTGGTAGAGTTTTGGAAATATTCTAGCAAATTTTAATGTTGGCAAAGATGCGAAAGGAATGGATTAACCCTTTAATGACGATTAAGTGACTTAGAAAAACATTATTTATTTCATTTCTCTACTTGTATAATATCGTCGTTACTATCGAACGTTATTGTATCTTCCGATTTGAATAGGTACTATTCAGAATTATTTCTTATCTTCAATCATGTTATTCGCAAAAGTAAAATCAGAATGGCCTATTTATTTGTGGCATATTGACTAGGTTTTGTGCAGAAATTTTCTTAAGCTTTCTACAAAATGATTTTATCGTAATTGCAATATATAACAAAGTATTATCTACAATTCTATGGAAATTACAGTTACGACAAATGACCATGAAATATTTGCTCGATTATGTTTTAGGTTTTCTGTAAAACTTGAATGTACAATAAAAGTATACCCCTGTCGCACAACTTTAACTGTCAAAACTACTGTGAGAAGTCTCAATTCTACTTACTTTTTTAAACTACTTAATTTATTTGCATTAGAATACTATACTTTGAAAATAAATCTTCTAATCAGATATTAATAAAAATCAAAATATTTAATTTTCAAACCTTTTTAAGTAGGGGAGACTGGGCTAAACTTAAAGTAGCACGAAACACTAATAGGGGAAACTGGGGCACCACCAAACAGGGTTACCACCAAACCCTGCAATTTTTTAAATAGGTATAAGATTTCAGAGAATGAAACATACATGAAATCATAGATGCTATAGGGATGCTTGTCCAGAGAAAGAATTATCCACATAGTTCAAGTAGTTTAGAAATAAGAATATTTTTTCGCAAAATTGTGAGATTTTGATAATTTTAGTCATTTATATATCTACCTGGAAAATAAAACTGAAATAAGTTACATCAAACTTCACTACACCAGTACTTTCCTACATGTTTTGGGATAATATTTACGTATCTACTAAAGAAATTAATGTTCACATTTTCTTAAAAGAATATAAAATGCATCACAAAACAGAGTTTGGGGCACCAACAAACATGCCAATTTCTCACAATTGCAGATGTCGCGAGCGTAGCTTGAATGGCAAAATTTTTCCTCTTATCTTTCTTACTCTTCATTTCCCTCTTTGTTCGATTTCTGAAATTTATATCCATTCATGGGATTTTCATTCAAGACTCAGGGGAAATATAGTTTCAAGAACCCAATTTTGCATTAAATGATTCTTAATGATTCTTAAATGATTTTAATCAAGGATTGACGAATGATTTCTCGATTTTATTACAAATAATCAGAAGAGCGCGCTAAATTTGAACTTTAGGTATAGTGTTTGCCACGATTTTAGTAGCGCTGCTTTCCATTCAGAAGTCGAATGTTGTCAAAATGATGAAAAATCCATTGAAAAATATGTTCGGTGTGCAGTGCTTTAGTTTTATGCTATTTTAGTCACTCATTCTAAATTTTGCAGTGCTTTTTTGAGAATTATTTACTTTTTCAATACCTTCTTTATTATTAAGAGTTATGGTGAATGCCCAAAATAAGTTCAATGGGTGAGAAAAACAGGTGTTTTTTGGTGCCCCAGAAAGTGTTTATTGGTACCCCGGGTGGTTGGAAAAAAGCGAAAAATGCATGGTGATACAATTTTCCTATTTACGGAAAATTGAAGTGCTTCACATCATCCTTGTATACATTAATATGCAGCCTATACCTAAGACTATAACATGGGGTAAGCAACATTTTTCTAAAATTCACAGTTTTCTTGGGAAATTCAGTCAAAATCGCATCTTTCAAAAGTGTTTGGTGGTACCCCAGTTTCCCCTAAATATTTATATCTACACTATAGTGAACAAGGATCCTTACAGTATCTCTAAATTCATATAGATCTCGTCGTCTCTATATGTAACATTTAATGAAAAAAGATTGCAGTTTTTACAATTGCCCCGTGTTTACTGCTGCTTCAGTTTTCCCTAAACCTTTAATTTTATCCTTTTTTAATTAATGAAATTGTAATTTATTTTTCTAAGCAGAAAAAATCTTCGTAATCTATTCTTTTTACATAAAAAAAAGTAAAAAATTTCCCTCTAGATTTTCTTATCATAAATAAAGGGTTCAAGCTCCTCAATATCTTTTCATATGTATGTGCTCTGGTATTCTCTCCTCCAAATGGATCATAGGGAAAACTTTACCACCATCTCATTCACATTTTATGCATCTTGGCAGATTTGTTTGCAACAGGAAGCCACACATAATGCACTTTTCGGGGATAGAATGGGTGGTCCCAAGTACTACGTTCACTCACAACAAACTTTCACGACAAGCACTTTGGAAGCTAAAGATTTTCTTATTAATCATAATTTATGTAAAGTGCATATAAAGGAAATTTGAATACCTTTTTGCCATGATTAAATTATTATTATGTGTCCCACCTACAATATATTATATATTAAATATATATGTGAGTTTCTGAGCTTTTTGTGATGGGTATCACGCGACAAAGTGGAGAAATGTGATATTGACAGTAGCCGTACTCACTATGGCGTTGTTATCTTGTAATATCGTTATCTCGTTATCTCGTTATGTTCTCGTAATGTATTTTATAAATGAAAAATTATAACAAGATAACAGATTACGGAGATTACGAGATAACAACGCCATAGTGAGTACGGCTAGTGTGTCTATAAATTAATTAATGAAGACAGAGTGTGAAGAAATACTGTCTCATGCTGAAGAATTTCTAAGGTCCTTTGAAAGTTTACGACTAATTTCTCATGTAGAGTTTTACAAGACATAATACCAAAGAGTGTGTGAGTCATCCAAAAATAGAACCAAAATTACTTTCTCGAGATAATTTAATATATCCTGCAATATATTGTTGATGAACTCTCATGCTGAGATGACAACAGTCACATCACGAGACTTAATAAAATGTTTTTGGCAGAAATTGTATCACAAAAGATGATAATTTTAAACATCAAAAATATTCACAAAACGGCGATGTACATATATTAATAAGTTCACGTTCAATTTTCCTTTCATTTTGGCATCTACATTACAATAGATACTTTTTCTTGCACATTTTTCTTATTTTTTTTTTCTTTTCATTGCAGCAAGAACGCCAGCAATTTGGAGAAGTTCCAATTGCGGATATGCAAGAGGGAATTGTACAAGAAAGATGATCCAATTGTTGAAGCGGTTATTCGCGATATGGCTGTATTGCCAATTAACCACGTTGGTAAGTACAAAATATTATAATTACTACATACAGTGCCAGATTTTATCGCCGACAGTCATTGGCCGCATTCATGAACATGCATTCAAATGTCTCATATGCAAATAATTGAAAGATAATCCATTTGCCAAAATTAATTTTTTTTCTGTAAATTTATGAAATATGAATTATTTTGGACGTAAATGCAAATTCAACAATTTGCAATAAATTTTCAGCAAAAAAAATTTCAAAAAAGAATTCATTTCATATGTTTGAGTTCATTATTGACATTTAATTTTTAAAATAAAAGTTCTACTTGTTTCTCTGTTTACCGTGCAATAGTTTTTCTTGCATACAAATTTTATAAAAGAAAAACATAATACAAAAAACTTCTGTTCTCTTTTATGATCACTGAAATGCTGTAATTGACAAAAGCACAAAAATTCGTTTTCTGAATAAATATGTAAAAAAAAATTGCTATCCTACACAGTATTAACGTATATATTTTCTGCTATATTTTCAATTTCCAGTAAAAATTCTCCCTGTTGCACAAATTATTTTCTGGATTTATTAAAATAAAAACATGGTGTATAGAGAAACAGGGGATTTTCCGTCATCAGAGCAACAAAAAGCATATTTGCGGGAAAAACTGTTTCATATGATAATGAAACCCCAAATTCTGTGAATAGACATAAGATTAAAAAAAAGAGTATAACAAAGTGTCCCAACTTTGTAGAATGCTCGTATTCCATAAATTCCCATTTTACATTGACTGCATACCGGTTTACTACCGATTTTAATTGGTTCATAAATTATCAGAAAATCATGCAAAAAAAATGGAAAATGATCTTTGGTGTTCACTTTGATGAGAGGAATATGTTGTGAGTAATAAGTCTATGATAAATTATGTTCTATTATGATAAATGTAAATTCAGAGTTGGAAAATTGATCCATCCTTTGCGAAAGGACCAAATTTGGATCAATATGAACCTTTTATTTTTACCAGTGTATGTATTTTCCGCTGGATTCTACTAACTTTTAAAACGACACTCGCGAGGCACAGCAATTTTCATATATTTGGCTAGCACTTTCTGTTGAGAACTACTGACCGGTCAGCATATTTTTGCTGATCGATTCAGCAAAAATATGCTGAAAACGCTGCCTTTTCTGCTAACTGTGCTCGCTGGGTAGTAATTTTCTCTGACTGTGAAGAAAAACAAATTTTTGTTGGGGATGGCAGAAAGTGAGGCGAAAGAAGAGAAAAACGCAATTATATAATATCCACTTATGGAGGGTCACCGAAAATCAGAAGTCGATATCTCTTACCATTTGTCATCTACGCCTGTAACGATTTGCAATACGAGTGAACTACTATATCGTTCTCATCCTTCTTATCAGTTCGAGCAATGAAATTTTTTGACCACATATAACACATTTTTTCTACAATTAATGTCAATAAAAGAGAATAAAGGGACAGATAATCCTAACCGGCTTATGTAGGTGAGATTCTTAACGTGAGCTAACTCGGAGTGCATGCAAATTCGATTTAGAGCTGAAGTTGGAAGACGCCATTCAGTTATCTTGAATAAAATTCGTGAAATTATACAAATTTTGTATTTAAACCAAAATATCAAGGATTTGGATGAACTGACAGAAAAGTGTTATATGGGTTAAATGTAGACCAGAATGTTCTCTATAATTTTGCCGTAGAACTTGAACTCATCGATTACTCAGAAGCCAAGATAAGCGAGGTTTTTTGTTTCTTAACTCGTTTTTTCATCCAGAGTTCCCCAAGTAGTCATTTGTTGAACTTCAACTATATCAAAGAATTGTTGTCTTTTGTGGGACTTTCCATTTAAAACCCTATTTTAAGTGGCTTTGTGGAGTAGAGGCAGTCAAATTGGCATCTGAGTGATTTCAAAGCGTTATTATGAGAAAAATCAATTTTTTCACACTTAAACGGAAAAATCTGAGTGATAGCTTAGTCTGAGTGGAAAATGATGTATGAACGAAATGTAGAGACAAATGTGCTCTACAATTATGTCGAAGTAATCATCAAAATCGGTTCAGCGACAGTCGAGATAATTGAGGTTATGTGATATTGAAATTGGTTTTTCGACTGTGGCGCCCCTGGTGTTGGTCCCACGAAGTTCAAATGTTCTAGAAAGTTGTAGTATTTGGTGAAATATTTCGTTTAAGCCCTCATTCATCAAAATCGGTCACATAGAACCGGAGATATGATTTTTTAAATTTTGTGAACTTTGACCCCTCATATCTCCGGTTCTATTGAAACCACAGCGCACATACGCACCATTTTGGAAACGTCCTAGACTGGACTACAACATACTAAAATTTCATTAACTTGCACAATGCCGTTTTTGAGAAAAGTGACTTTGAATTTCGATGAATTTTGACGCTATCACAGCGCCACCTGTAGTGACTTTTTGAACTTCCATCTGAAAGTGCTCATCGAGACGAAACCAAAAAGGTAAAATTTATGTCGATATGTTAATTAGAACCGGAGATAGAGGCCGGTCAATGTTCGAACTTTGACCCCTTATAGCTCGGGTCAGGGGTTATGGATCGACTTAAGGTTTTTTTTTGTTTGATAGGTATAATCAACGGCTACAACATACTAAAATTTCAGCCCGATTGCATAAGGAATTTTTGAGTTATTTAACTTTTAAGATTTAAAAATTTTCTTTTTAATAATAGCGCCCCTAGCGGTGGTTTTATGAACTTGCGATGTTAGAAGAGGAAGTGGCATTTCACGAGAGCTTTCCAAAAAGCCCTCATTTTTTAAATTCTGACAATTAGAACCGGAGTTATGGCCATTTTAAGAAAAATTTTTTGGACCCTTATAGCTCGGGTCAGGGGGGTCGGGGACCTTAAGTTTGGTATTGATGGAAAGCTCTAAGGCCCAGCTATAACATACTAAAATTTGAGCCCGCTCGATGCCATAGGGCCGGAGCTATTGAGAAAACAAAAAAAGGGGGGTCTTCAAAATGGCGGAAGGAGGGGTGGGGGGTGGGGGGTCAATGCACCATGTTGCAATTTTCATACGATATTTAACCTTTGCCGAAAACCGCAAGTCGATATCTTTTTTAGTTTAGGAGCTATTAAGCTCCAAAGAGCGGCCGGACGGCCGGCCGGACGGCCGGCCGGCCGGCCGGGAACGTAACTTAGCCCCCCATATATTCGTGATCAGGAAGTGGCGAAACACATTTTGGCCAAGTTTGAGCGCGATCGGAGGACATGAAATTTTGTTAGGATTATAGTAGGTGAGATTGTTAAGAATCTCACCTAATATTATAATTATTTCTCAATTGTTATTCAATGAACATTAAATATTATGCGCTATTGTGTTTTTATATATAACATAATCGTTTTAAAAACTTCATAATTGAAACGTATAACATTTTTTAAATGTATTGTTAGATTCTGAACTTAGATTTTTTTTTAAACTTTATCTGTGCAAGTTTTCGCACAACTTACTAATGAAACATTAAAAATATTTTCCATATATCATTAAAATTTTATTACGAAAATTCTTTGAGATACTTTAGAGAGTTTAGAAATATTTTGTTTCTAATGTTTCTTCTAATCAGTGAAAAGCTCAAAACTCAAAATGTTACTAATGAACGTGCAGTATTGTATAATTATGTAATATGTGTAAAAATAGCAACAAATTTGGTGAATGTGAAAACCAGAAAAGTTTAATAACATTATATTTTAATGAGTTCCCAGCTCTATATTAAGTTGTTTCGTATAGGTATATATATATTAAACCAAAAATGTATACTGAATAACAATACAGAGTTAGTTTAAACTATAAATTATACTATAAATTTAATGAGATGCTCACACATTCTCTCAGTTTTGCACCCATATATTGTGTGCAGGAGTAGGTATGAACTGGAGGAAGAGACTTTTGTGTGCAACTCATGGTAAAATTTTAATTTGATTCATTTGCTACAAGTTACAAAGTCTCTGTTTTACACACCGAGAGTATCATTTAAATGTGCAAATTACTTCCAATAAATTTACCCTTAACATTTATATAGAATATCCTCATTTATTAATTTGACCTAATATATTTTATTTTATATTATTTTATTTTACTTGAATCATCTTAAAGAATACAAGAGACAAAAAATATCAGCAAAAAAATCATTCCAAAAAACTTGTAAATTGATTTCACTCATCAGACAACAAGAACTTTATTTGTGCTCATTGAATCTCAGGAGATTCACATGTCAAGACCTGCCTATAAAATGTCAAATTTATCAGAAAACAGAGGGTTGAGAGGCACTAAGAAAACAAATACATAAACTTCCAAGACAATTTGCCATAATCGTAAAGTTGAGTGAATTTGTGAAAAACAGCAAAATCAGAAAAGTTTTCTTTTAGTCAATTGAATAAATCTCGAGCCATGTGCGAAACGTCCTAAAGATTACATGTAAAAATTCACTCTTGGTAATTTTTGTGATTTTTTTCTTTTACAATTCCAAATATGTTGCTGAAAATCCGTCGAATTTTGAGTCACAGACGTTTCAAGAGATTTTTTTGACGGTAGAGAAAATATTAGGGTGCACCCCTGGAGCTTTCATATATGGATGAAAGTATCACCAATGAAATTCACTGTGAGATGGAGACGAAATGTGTAGTAAAAATGTCACGATTTTACTGCATGTGTGACGCGTGGAGACTTCCATTCAGAATATTAGGGGGTGGTTTAGATTGAAGGGTGAACGCATGAATCTCCCCCTGGAATAAACACTCTGAACTAACATACAAAGCACATTTTCCACTCACTCGTCGCGCAAGAAAAGCTCTGGTTTGCTGGAGTGGGTTTTGGTTGAGGAAAATCATTGAGTGGATCTAAGCGAGAGTTATACTTTTCTGAAAAAGGAAAGAGTTCCAGACCCAGACATCCTTAACCAGCACACCACAATTGTCACATAGCAATAAAGTAGCAATTTTTATTGGCACTCGACTTTACTGACTTTGAAATTTTTCTCTCCCTTGACACCCTTTTATACACAATTGTAGCATTATGTGGGGTAAATAGTGTATAGAGGAAGGAGAAAAATTGTTCAACATAAATTTCTTACTTAAAAATCATACTTCTCGCGATGCAATATTTTGTTCGGCAATAGAGAAAATTTCTCCCAAGAGATACTTTAATATTGGTAAAATATTTATATAAAAAGAACCTAATGGATTTTTCTTTTCTCTTCTTTTCTTTGCAGTTCAAAAGGAGGGTGGAACTCAAATAAAACTCATCATTGAATATCCAAATGACATAAAGGCTCTGTTCAAGCCAATGAGGTGAGTTTTCCTTATACGCTATTTATTGGCGAAATTCTTCATATTCAACCCATGTCCTTCTGAGATATACAGGGGCAAATCATACTAGAAAAAACGTGTCATAATGCAAAACATTTTATAAAAGGGGTGGCAAAGCGTCCCATGCTTTGCGAAATACTCGAACTCGTAACTTAGATGCTGTTCCTCAAAAATGCTTTCGATCCGTTCATATCGTTTACCGATTTTCAATTGATTTGAACCGATTCATAAGGCCGTCTTCAGACTAGAGGTTTAGCCCAGTTTCCAACGGTCTCAAAATACTGAATAGCGAGCAATTTTATTGCTTTTTGAGAATCTATAGGTCTCTTGTCTTTAATAATCCAATCCTAAGTGAATTTTTAACAAAAAATCCTGATTGATAAGCAATTAGAGCAGTTAAGCCATATGGCTAAGTCTTAGACCTGAATCCCGTATAAGTCACTCAAAAGATCCCCAAAATAGTTTAAGAGAAATAAAATTGATTTTCTGATAAAAATTACTTATCGGTTCACAACCAATTGTTACCGGTCCATAATTGTCATAAATTCCAAGACCTTTCTAATGAGTCCAAACATAACGCTATTGTTAAGAAACAACCTATTTAGAGCTCTTCTAACTTTTGACCTTGAAAACCGGTATTAGGAATGATTCAACGGTATTTTCGTATATGGATGAAATATGTCCACACCTCTAAAGCATATCCAAAAATCCCAAAATGGTTTTGGAGAGGATGGATAGAGGAGTGGGGAAAATTAGAAGCATGTTAGTGATGCAAAGGCCGACCTATGACTTCCGAAGGTCCCTAGTCTATATCAAATCGTTTGACCTGTAAAGGTACTAACATACAGACGAACAGACGGACACACAGCGTGACATCAATTCCCAAAAATCGTTTGAAAATGCGAAGATATGTTGAGAAAAAAATATCCGGGGGATGGAAATTTTAGGGGGTGAACGAGGGATTATTTACTGCTGTCTCTGTGAAATTCCAGCATTAAAAATATATAATTTGAGCAACAGATCTCAGTAAATTCTATTTCTATTGTAAGTAAAATTAAAATTTAAGTATAATTCTGTTAGTCGGTTTAGGCGTCTGGTGAATGGCCCTTACAGCATCTGCCCTAATGGGATACGCTTTGACATAATCTTGTTCCGATTACTCTCTTCCAGTTCTGTATCAAATATCTCGAGAGGAACTTCAACCACCACATATCAAATCAATTTTCTCCATTTGATTCTTAATCACCACGATTCTTGAGATTTCCTCTCAATTTACGAGTATTCCTTGATCTTTCTGGCTCTTGTGTGTTCATCAGTGAAAATCGACCCCATACCATATAATCATCTGCCCCCAATCCCCCTCAGACCGTCTTGCCGGTACATTTGATGTGTTGTTGGGAGAAAAACGGCGGAAAATCAATATCAATTTAAGAAGTCAGCTATTGAGTGTCTCTCATTCATTGACTTCCGTGCGGAAAGTGTGAGAGATGAATGTGAAGGATGAGCAACAAGAGGTGACGGAAGGGATGAGTGAGAAGATTAAGGGTAGAAAGATGATGTCGCCTTGTGACTTTATCCCTTTTAGGAAGACACATTTGAGCTTGTGGCAGCATGTTTAAACCTCATCTGACTCCTTATTATTTATCGTTTTCCCTTCTTGGCACCATCTTCCACCATCTGATGGTTATTGATTGTTAGTGGGTTGAGGATTCTCTTGAATTAGGATTCCACCCTTTTTATCACTCTCTCCTCCATCCCTTTTGGGCATGATTCAATGAGACACAACACCACCAAGTAGATTAGACACAATCTCATGGAAATTTGCATACAATTCCACAAGCCTTTTGCCACCCATCCGACGCATTGCGGAAAGGGCGGATACAAAGATAGGGGATGGATGCCAAATTAAATTAACACACACCCGAGTGATTGAATAATTTCAACAGCAGCACGACACTGTGATTATTAATCCAATGATATCTTAACAATCGAAGTGATGAGATTAGTAGGATGTTGATTGAAGGGGAATAAGCAAGAGTTTTGTACCACATAAATAATTTCTCGCGTAAATTTTGAATATTTTATATGGTACATTGTCTGCTACTTTGCAGAAAATCATTCTATTTTCTTAATCTCCGTGTCTCTTCATCGTGTTTTAATTATTTATGCCATGACTTTTCCAGCACAAATTTGAAATGCTGACTTTGCGTTTAACTTTAATTATATGGACCACTTATACAAATCTTAAAGAAATTCATTAAACGATCAATTAAATCTCTGTGAAATATCCCTGTCCACGTGAAGTAAAGGAAAAGCTTTTGTGCTAAGAATATATAAACGGTATAAAACAAGTCTTTAGCTTCGGGGAAAGAACATTCACCACTTTTTACAGTATGAATAAATTACCATTGAAGCTGTATAGCACTCCAAACCAGTGCAAATATATCATCTGCCGAGGGTTTAAAGTTCTCCAAAGTCACCCTGACAATAAATCACAACACCAAGGAACTTCTAAGTTGACTTGGAGACCTACACACATATTAATATTGCTTGAGGGATGATTTTTCCTTATCCTTAAATTTACCATCTTATTTTGGAATAAATTGATGTAGATGTTAGTAAAGATTTAAGATAATACGGGGTCAAGTGTCTCAACATTTCTCTGTTGACACATTTTAGTAAAATACTTAGATCCAAAGCATGGAACATTTTCTTCAAAACATTTTCTTGTTTCTTTAGAGAGAAACTGCAATTTTGCATCATCAATGGGTGGTTTTGCAAAATTCACATATGTTTTGAAGTTAAAGCACAACAAATTACTTTTCCAACGGAGCCACATAAAATAAAACAATTAATAAAAAATATGTGCGGAGCGAAACCAAAACCAAATTCTTAATCAGAGGACTTAATTCTATCAAACGTACTATGGGAGACCTACATTACAAAAAATATATATATAAATTATTTTACATTGAAGCATTTTTTAAATATAAAAAATCAAAAGTCATTTAAAAGTTCCCAATAAGAATACCTTATAATTGGTTATTAAATTTCCATCAAAGAAAATTCCACATAGTACCTCCTCAATTATCCAATATAACCCACAGAGAAGTTTTTAATTGGAATCTTGGATATCTCTAATATGTATTAATTGCTCTTTGATTAAAATTTCCCTTTTATCATCTATCGTATGCGGTATTTCCTAGATATTGCGAAGTAAGCTTTACGCTAGAGATCTAGATTTTGTCATGTACTCAATATAATGGTTCAAAGTGAAAAAGGAATAGGTCGTCATTTATTTTTCATTGTGGATGGTTGACAATCAAAGTACGAAATGGTATAACCGACAATGCTTCCCATTTTACATTTCTGTTGTTTCTGATTGATTGCAATAATGGATATGAAGAATCATCCACTTTTCTAAAATTTCCACCCACTCAGTCGTCTTGTGTTTCAAAAGTGAAAAACATAAATCTCTTATGAGATATTCTTTTTGAGTTCCTTGTTTTCATGCTCCAACGTTTTCCATATGTATGTTTTCTACTAAATCACCCTTTCGAAGGGTGGTCAAAATTCAAAAGTACCTTCAAGATCGTTGAGTGGCAGCTCCATATTCTCAATAAGTGGTCGTGGAAATTGCGTGCATTTTCCCATTTGTTGTATGCTGTTGTCGGAAAGCATATGAGTAATTTTGACATGAATCTCTTCATGGTACCCCCAAGTAGAAGGAAAAGCCAACAATAGGGTCAACGTTAGGAGAGAATAGTTGTTCCGGAGATCATGTAAGCGGCTTTGTTTTATTCATCATGAATTTTCCAATGCATGTATGTATATATATAGCCCAAGAAGTGAGGGAATTATACAATGAAAATATCTGGACTTGATGCATGATTTAATTAAGTTCCAACAAACTTGGAACTTTGAAAAGAGAATAAGGCTTTCGCTGAGATTGACTGACAGACAAAATTGCTCACGTGCCACTTTAAACACTCTTACACACACTTCAGTAACTATCAAAATCTTTATGCCCTCTTTCTCTCAACTTCAACCTTTCTTCTATACACCATTTCATTGCTGTTTTAGAAATCTTTTCAAAAACATATATTTCTGTAAATTTGAATCCAAAACTATCCAAAACGCGTAGTTTCAAACCTTTATTATTTTCCCTTTATATTATCGTCATAATTATAGAGGAGAGAACGGGACAGTTTCATGAGAAAATTTAAAATTGGTTCTTATAATAGGGGAAAATGCGCCCTACCTTCGGACGACTGAAGCTTCGAACAATTCATTCTTTTGAATATGTTTTTTACCATTAATCCATTAAGAAGATAGAGAGAAGATTGAGTTGTTCGAAGCTTGAGTCGTCCGATGGTAGCGCGCTTTTCCCTAAAGACAAAAAGCACAGAGCCAAAGTTAGGTTACTATGAAAGTGACGCCTTATGTGTACGCTGCAGCCATCAAACTTTCATTATTAAAGCTATACATCCTTAATCTACAATTCCTTTTTAAATGGCAAGATGATCCGGGCCAGCCCATTTTCCAGTCAAATTCTACTATACTAATCTATGTCCTATCAGATACGGTTAGGTAAAAGCTCATAAAAATTAAAAAACTGCAATTCATTCTTTTGTCCTCAATTTAAATTCTTTTTCTCCATCTTCGGCTGAAACTTTTTATCTTGAAAACGAAAGTGCATCCTAATGAGCACCGGAAGGATTGAGAAGAACATATTCAAAATCTTTCAAAATAAACCATGCGGCTTTGGACAGAGAGAATCAAAAGTTATATCAATGATACTTGATTCGACTTTTTCATCCAGTAGGTCGTAAATACAGATCACACTTGCAAAAAGAAGAACAGTGAAGCACAATAGGGGGTGGTGGGGCTACATTGTTATACGATTTTTACACATATTTCTAAAGGAAACCCAGTTTTAGCATAATTTAATTTGAATAGACAAAACAAATGTATAGATCTAAATTAAATAAGTATTAATGGAACAGCTTCATTTAGAAATATATGAAAAAATCATATATCAATGTAGCCCCATATTTCATAGTAGCCCCACCTCACCCAACATATATAAATCCGTTAAAAATTTCAAAAATCCAACTGCCATTTTCAATCCCAATCCCAATAGGTGGTATTACCTAACATTATTTTTTTGTGAAGCTTATTACTTAGAGAGTAATGGCATATGGAATCTAAAACCAAATAAAGACATATAAACAAAAAGATAGGAAAAATGCGAAAATCCCAACTGGCGTTTTATAGTACTGCTCCAAAGTCCCCTATATGATGGATCAAATTTTTCTCGTCCACTAAGCAGCATTCAAAATCATCAGTAGTCAGCATTTAGTTGATTTCAGTATATAAACGAAATTTTAAAGGATTTTATTCTCGCTTACAAAAGCATATTTACTTGATACTTTGTATAAGCAAATTGTCCGATATTGAATTTCACCTATTGAAAGCATAACTATGCTTATTTTTCTGGGTTTATTTCGTTAGATCCATCATGGTATAGAATCGACTACCATTATGTTCCTTTTCTCACCCTCAGTTCCAATTTTCCTAGTCATGAAAGGACATGGTATTAAGAATTTGATGAGTCTGAGAAATTGGTTGTAATCTTTAGTCATCAAGTAACCAAAATCAAGAGAAATTTTAATGGGATTAGTGGTCAATATTTGTCCCTTGTGGTCAAGAAGTGTCTTCCCCGAAATCTCCTGGAATTGAGGTCAAACACATCAACTTGAAGCCAATGACAAGGAGACAAAATGAGGCAATATTAGTGGCAATTTCATCGAATCTATTGACTTCAACAATCACAATCGAAATTTTTGTGGTTTCGTTTTTGTCAATCTGTTCTGTGACAAGCTTAAGTGGATGATTGGGATTGATTTCAGAAGCCCACATTGGAAGATTGATGGCAAAGAGCTTTTTCCCATCTTAGAATGAGATGTTGCTGCGAAAATTGAAGCAATTCGTGTAAGAGTGAAATAATTTTAATTCTCATGAAGTTCGTGCATTAAGAATCTCTGTTCTCGCGAGTGTGTGAGTTAATTTCGCATCCCACTTTCTGTCCATGCCAAACTTAGCAGAGATTATTGTGATGCAATCATCATCTCCCACACGATTCCAAAACCAATGGATTTTGTTCTCTTCATCGTGAAATTCTCGTGAAAAGTCCAATTCTGTGAGTGAGAGAGCCAAAAAGAAATCTCGAGAAAATTGCTACAATGTTAAATTGGTTACTTTCGTGTATTCTCTTCTGCAATAAATGTTTGAATTACTTATGCAATTTCTGCAACATGCGGACAAGTCATAGTGAAAATGGAGTAAAAATCTTTATTGCATCTGGAATCTTTCTCATTTTACAATTGTATAATATATTTCCTTCTAACTCTTCCCCTCCCACTGTTATACGCCTGTTGAACTTAACTTTTCCATAACAATAAGCATTATAGGGAAGAATGGAGAGATGAAATTGAGGGAATGAAGAACAAAGAACTTGAAATGCTTTTAATGGTAGAACATGTTCATTTCATTTTGTATGTGTGTGTGTTTTTCATAAATAAGAAGGACGACGACATACACCCATGGGCGAGAAAAAGCTCAAGGACCAAAAAACTCTAGCTGAGCTAGACGGGATGAAATTGAATTATAGTTTGATATTATTTACACATTTCGTATAATTAAATTTTGTCATTCGAAACAAAAAGAAATCTCGTGCACCTTTTGTGTGAATGAAAGCGGGCAAATAAATAGCAAAAGGGGCGGATGTACCCCAACTAGAAATAGCCTCTTTGTTTGAACACGACAGCAGCTGGAGACATTTATTAATTAATAATGAGATGAAGATCTTGGCGATGGAAAAGTGGCTTTGTGGTCAAGTTGGGTAACAAAATGAATTTCACTTCTCACTGAGCTTCACTTGCATTTGCTATATGTTGTATTGTCCTTATTTATTGACAACACCAGTTAAAATGTTTTTGTTCATTCAAGCGCTTTTGCCTCGAGTGAAATATTGTATATAGCACAAATTAATTTTAGAACTTTTCCAGTAGCTTTTTCAGTTCAAAGTCCAAAGTATGGTGAAATCTTAGGAAATGTCATAATGAAATTATGTTTGAGGTTTCCGTGGTCTGAAATCTTTCCTTTGAGCATTCTCAAACACTCTGGGGATTGTCGGTTTTGGCTCATATGGAAGAGTTTTGATAGCCTTTTGATGTTTCTGTCAACCAACTTCTATAAGTGTTATTTGAATATACATCCCCACCTTCAAGCACCAATAATATGGCAAACAGTAAATTTATGTTGGTAAACATTGTGGAAATTAATTAATAGTATATGATATTACACGCTTCATATTTAATACGAACTTTTGGTGTATTTAGGAGATTCCAAAAACTCAATATTCTGTCATTTAGTATGTCAATATTTTCTCACGATATTCCATTATTGGACCCTTAAATGTTATATGGCAAAAATATATTGGAAAATATATCAGCGAATCATTTTTTTTGCTATTTACCCACAGGTCAATATTCTAGATGTCATGTATTTGATGAGAGTATGAAATGATGTAATAAAACCTAGGATGATAGACTAACGAATGGAGCATTTTAATTCATAAGTGGTATATTTTTCTTAAATTCTTTATAATTTTTAAGCCTTAGATCCCACAAAAATAAATATAACACGAAATGGTATCCACATATACAGAGAATAAATTTTTATTGAATTTAAAATTTTACTTGTGTTACAAATAGAAAATTTGTCAGAAAAATTGCAAAAATTTCGAATTTTACGTCTTTTTCATATGTGTTTTAGGAACTATTATCTTCGTGCAATCATTATAAATTTTGTGCCAATAACATAACATTAAAGTTTTAAAATGATTGCATTTGGTTTTATACCAAAACTAAAAAATCACCTAAGAAAAAAATATACCATACTTTTGTACGGAAAATGTATGAGAATGCTCCGCCCTGATTAAAACTAGTGATTATACCGGATAAGTTTATGGTCGCAGAGATTATTTTCAAATAAACCTCGGATTGTAATTCGGGATGCATGCAATTCGGAATTTACGCAAATTTCAACAGTCGGAATGAATACAAACTGACGCAGTATTCTAAATGTATCTGTATATTTTATTCGTTTACCCATTTAGATTTGTTTAAATACAGAAAAACCCACCAAACTAAATCAAAAGAACGATTAATAAATTCTTAATAAATGATTAAGCTATTTTCGTTTCCAGGACGGGTCAGAGGAAACCTAGCGATGTATTGTTGAAAAAATCTTAATTTTAGGTACAACATACTAAGATTACGTTGAATTAGAATTATGGCGATCTCTAGATATTCGAAAATTGATATCTTGAACAATGGTCGTATGAAGTTGTGATGTTCTAGAAAATTGCAATTTCATTTCCGCCATCAATGATTAAATTCGGATAATTAGAACACTAATTTGAACGGATTTATAAATCATTCTAAACATTGCCCAAAATAACTTAAGATTAATATAATTGAATTTCGAATAAAAATTATTTATTGGTTATAAACCGGTTCATTACCGGTCCAAAACCGATTGGAACCGGTTAAGTTTTGTTGGAAATTCCAAGACCGTTCCAACGAACCCAAACATGACCCCATTCGTCTGATAAATGCGCTCTCTAGAGCATTTTTTTACCTTTGACATTGAGAAACCGTGTTTTAGAAATGATTCTTTAAAATATATCCAAAAACTTAAAAAAAAATCGCACAACGCATTTTCAGGCAATCCCAAAAAAGCATGGTTGGAGGAGAAGTGGGAGGTTGGGGAAAATAAGGGGCATGTTAACGACTCTTGGGTCGACTTATGGGGGATCCCCCTTAGGTCCCAAGTCGGTGTCTCTAACCGTTTGGCCTCTAAAACTGGCGACAGCTGGACGGACAGACAGACAGACGGACAAACAGCTTTACTATACACATTCACAAAGCCATGATATCCCGTTCAATTTTTTTTTGCAAAAAATACCACTTCAGTTACATTATATACAATTCCTTTTGTTAAAGAGAAATATAAAATTCATTCATAATAATAAATGAGTTTTTTCGGTTTTTAATTTTTAATTTATGACTTTGAGTTAATTAATATATAATCAATATATTATATTTCAGAAATATTATATATTTCAGAAGCCAAATTATTAATGCTCTAAAGTTAATTATTCTGATGCACATACGGCTTAAGCGCTACTTTATTAATAATATTAAGGTTTTGGCTCTGCCTTATCAAAAACCTAGAATAAATCGCAAAAAAATAAAATGTTCTTTACCTAAATCTGTCCCACCTTCCCCCATATAAATATGCATATTTAAATGTTTACATTTTTATATAATTATTCCACAACAATTTTATTGCTTTCTTCTTACAGATTCCCACGGGATCAACAGACTCTTCCAAATCATTTCTACTTCACTGACTTTGAGAGACATACTGCAGAGATTGCAGCATTCCATCTCGATGGGTAAATTGTTTATTCTTTTTTCCATCTACTATGCCACAAAAATTATTTTGCAATGTTCATTTCTCGCTCAACTCACTGATTGAATAATCCCCTACAGCCAAATGCAACATATTGTGTCACTCTCATTTTAATTTAAAACATTAGTAGATTAATACAAATGTATAGCACTTATAGCAAGAGGATACATCTGTTATAATTTACGTTCTCGATTAATTATAGGCACGTCAATTGCTAACATGCATTATTGAGATTTCATCTGCTCATTTCAATTTTCACCTTATGTACTCAATTAAATGCGCAGCTAAAATTTTGATTGAACCTCGATAGTACATGAACAAAAAGAAAATTTGTAGGAATTCCAATTATTTGAGTCGTTGAAAAATAATATTTCCCTTTCCTGCAATATATATATTATCTTCAGATAACAAGGAAAAGATTATATGTCTATGCATATTGCTTTACGTTCCATAGTTTTCAAAAGCTCGTTGTCTGCTCATGTAAATTTGAATATAAATATTGTATAAAATTATACATCCTATGGATGATTGGCATATACAACCTGTGATGGAGTTTTCCACCGTTTCCACTCCTGAGGTTGGTCATCAACGCTAAGACAGCGGTGGTCGCTAAAAATTACAATGTACTTTTGCCTCTCTTGTTATGTTCCTTATAAGCATTGCTGATAAATAAATATCTATCTATCTGTTATATTCTTGTCAAAGTCCTCCTAAAAATTTTATGTATACTTTATGCAAAATATTTTGCAATAGATGAACAAGTTATTTGTTGTTTTTGGATTTTCCAAAAATTCGACAAATAAAAACTTACATAATCGTCGGTTGGATCAACCACTGCTAACTGCATTTCCATTGTGTCTGCATTCGCTGCAAACGCCACGTAGTGGTCCGTCGTTTATAAAATGCAGACACAAAGCAAATGCAGTTAGCACAGTTGCTGATCCAGCCAACGATATATCGATTAAATGAAATTACCAGGCATATCCTAATTCATAAATTTTTTTGAAGGATTATTCTGTGATTTTAAATATATGACTATAATAAAATATTAAATATAAATAAATTAAATATTATCAATTGAAGCTATTATTATAATATCTGCTATGCTTAAGGTTTAATTTGAACGGATTGTAAAAAAAAACAAATATAAAAAGAATAGTGCTTCTAAAAATTTAAAATCAATTTAACGGTATTGAGTTTCTTATCCCCTATTAAGATAAAATCACAATATGAAACAACAACTTATCGGAAGCTAATTATTTAAATTGATAAGCTTTGAAATATATTGTGATATTATTACCTGACAGAAGAAAAACGTAAAATCTCTTCGTGTTAGAATATTATAGCAAAAGAGTAACTTCTAGGAAAGCGATAACAATGAAGGAAGGCTCATTGGAACGTGATAGTTACACGTAGATATACTAATGTGTGTTGAGACAAGACTAAAGATAATAACGATGAGCTCATTAGTTAGTTTCAATTGGTAAGAACAAAGAAGTACGCCTTTGAAGTTTCCTTCCTGTGAAATTCACGTCTCACGCACATACCGAAAGAGCATTCCTTGAAGAGCACTCCTTTGAGCAGATATTAATTGTAGTGCATCTTACATACATAGTTCTTGATATTTCTCCTCGGCTCCTTCAGTTGACTTTAGTGTGGGATATGTTCTTGGGCGGATGTCTGATGGTGAGAGAATTATGTAATTCTGCTGTATTCTATATAGCACACAATATGAATTAAGATGAATGTAGAACATATGGAAAAGCTATGGGTGTGCTGGGTACGATGGAATGAGGTTTGATAACAAGAGATGGTGAGAGATTGGGAGAAATGAATGGGAATGTCGGTTTTATGCCATTGTAATTCTCATTGCTCAAATGTTATTCCATACCCTAGACACCCTATGTAGCCCCACTGTCTGTGGCCCTATGCGGTGCCATTGAGAAATGGGTGAGGGTTAAATGAGGAAATTTTCAATGTTGCAATCTCATACCATCTGACCCCAAAACAGGGGGCATCAGTCTCGTGAATTCTCACAAATGCTGTACACTTTTACCTGTTTAGTCAAATTTTAAAGTATATATTATTGCACTGAGATGTATAATTTCAGCAAATTATATACAAAGAAAACCACACAGAATATAGACTTCCTAAGAAATAAAAGCATCTTACGTAAGCAAATAACGTAAACAATAAACAACTTAAATCCCTGGATTTTTTATACCATCTCCATGCCTTTTGGAGATAAATCTAAACGTAATAATTGTTAATCTAGGATTATGAGAAAAATATGAAAACAAAAAAAATCCGATATCTTTTGGTCATTCAAGTTCTACACCTTTTATTTGTTTATTACCGTCCTATGAAGCCAAACGGTAATGATATATACTTCGGGCCCTAGTCGTAACTCCTTTAAGACTTTTTTATCTACAATTCTTCACACCCTCTAAACACATGCCTTTTTCAATTTTTTTTTCATGTTCGGATTTATTTTGTTAGTGATAATTCAATTTATGAAAGGGTGGAAGTAATTAAACATACTGTTTTGGATGAAAAATTGGTAATTTAATTCGCAGGTGCTTTTTAGTGTGCAATTATCTTTATTATTGCCAACTATCACATATTATTTATATGAAACATGTCGACAATATCTAATGATTTTGGCGTCTACGAGAAAGGTTTAAGATTTATTTGTCACATAAAAATTAAAATATAATAATAATAATACATTTATTTTATTTACTGAGCCACTAAGGCCATTTTTTACATTTTTTAAATTTGCAATAGAATAATTTAACTAAATTTAAACTAAACAAAATGTGTATTTCGTCGTTTATTTAAATTAGATTTCATTAGGAGAGACGGGGAAATATTAGCCAGCAAGTGAAGTTTTTATATTGTGTATAATTTGTAATACATTAAACATTCGCTATAAAAGAAAAATTATTTATTCTCCGTATGAATGCAAAAATATTTGAAATTATTGTGATTACTTACAAAATCAAAATTATTTCGTTTGTATTGAAAGGAAAGTCAATTGATTCGAATATTTACCCAGAATTTTTAACATTAAATGCAAAATATTCAATTTAAATAAATTCCATTTTTCTCGGTGCAAAATGTTCGTATCAGGCTGATAATGATTTCAATGAATAGGGGAAAGTGATCTGCCTTTGTATGCGGCAGCCTTTGAATGTTTCAATTTTCTCTTATTTCCCAAAGCAAAAATTCTATTTTGTGAACTATAGCTATTACTATTATCTATTTTCTATTAACTTCGATTAATAAAATGGAATTTTTGCTTTGGGAAATAAGAGAAAAATTGAAGCATTCAAAGGGTGCCGCATCCGGAGGCAGGCCACTTTCCCCTACTAAGGTGTTTATTTTGAATTAAGTGACTTTCTCCATATTTCTTCTATGGTAAACTATAACTTCCCACTATCTTATTCTACCCGTGGCTAATCTACCCCGGTCTTCCCTATACAGTTTTTTCCAGAAATTCTCTAACTTTAGATTTGGAAATATTCTTTTAAATCTTAAATTTTGATGTAAATAAAATATTTTCAACATTAAATAATTATTCAATTAAATTCATTTATTGAATATAATAGCTGTGTAAAATTTTAAAGAAAAAATTAGAAAATTTTGACTGGTTTGCTAGTACATATCAAACCAACAATTGTCACTTTTCAGAGTCATATTTTGTTAGAAGTCTTTTTAAATAATAAAACAAATGTTGCATTGACTCACCTACAAACCCCTCAACTTTGAACGCATAAACGAGGAATTAGATGCAACAAAATAGTTTATTATTAAGAACATAAAATAGAATACCTTCCTTCTGCTCTGTATTTGCAGACTCATGGGCTTCAGGCGGGCCATGCCAGTTGTGGGACGAACATTGAATATTACAACGGAAATTTATCAAGTCAGCGATGATGAATTGCTTAAGACATTTTTTGTGTCACCATCAAATAACTTGTGCTTCCACGGAAAGTGCTCCTACTATTGTGACACCTCCCATGCAATTTGTGGCAGCCCCGACACCCTGGAAGGATCCTTTGCTGCTTTCCTTCCCACGTACGAACAAGCAGGTCGTAAGGTGAGTACTGTTGCCATTGGCGAAGATTAGTGCCATTGTTGCTCCTTCTCACGTGTAGCGGTTGAAGAATTTCTGAGGGAATCTTTTACCACAAAATTATTAATCAAAGGGGAAAGAATTGTGAGCCCGGTAATTGCGACTTTAATGTGAGTCTCATCAATTTCATATGAGACACACTCCACAATAAATGGAGCAATTTTCCTAGCGGAACGAGGAAGATTCGTATCTCATTTGCATCTTATTCCATTCATAAATAAAGGTGATGGAGGAGAAGGAGATTGGGAGACGATTGTGAAGAAAATGGGAGTAAATATTAAATGCGGTTTACCTCATGAGTACTCTGGTGAGAAGTCGATCTCCGCACAACAATGACTTTCAATGAGATTTTTTCACACATAATTTTCCAATCTTTATTTTGCCCAGAATATCACGTAATAGTGTTGCATAGCGGATGACGTGTTACTGTTTACATGACTAATTTGTGGGTGAGATGCTTTATAAGAGAAAGAATATAAATCCCATAAACCCCACTTCAATTGTCCTGATATTTATTGACACATTTTCCATTTGAAGCCGCTAATAATTTCTTCAAATGTTCAACTGGCATTTCAGCACAACATAGAGAGCAATGTACTGTATTTTGCTTGGCAAGGAATTGTGCAAGAATCACAAGAGTGTATCCCAAAATGGGGAAAAAGAAAGCCTAAGAAGAATTTTCATAATTCACCATTTGCTCGCTCTTGGTGATTTATACTTGATTATTGCAAAATCCTCCCAGACCGTGATATTTTTTAACTATATACACCACCCATTCCCATTCTCTGCAGAATCCATGTTATACGTGGCTTAGCTACCTTTCCCACAGAAAACCTTTAAATCTACTACCAAACATACTTGCATTTGGCAGAAATATTTCATGAAATGTTTCCTTCTTGGGTTGTTCATTTTCTTTAAATCTGTGATTTAGGTTATGAAGTCCCTTGCAATTGTTAAAACTTTAACAAACTTTTGAATTCACATGTTTTCAAACAGAGCAAATTCTTCAAAGATTACATGAACTAACACTATATAGGGATTAGATTTGACCATTTGATAATTAGGTTTGATAATCCTGTTTAGAATTGATGGAATTGACTTTAAAGGCCATAAGGGAAACCGCTCTGACTTCGAACAACTCAAGCTCAATAGCTCTTTTCAAAAAAATTGAAGCATTTGACTAATGTGTTAAAAGAAAATGAAACATAAAAATAAATATAAATAATAATATAATTTATTATTGGTCAAATTCATTAAAAACATATAAAAAAATAAGTTGTTGGAAGCTTGAATCGTCCGAAGGCAGCATGCTATCCCCTATAGTCCTAAAGCCCAAATAGACTCTGGCTGTTCTTCGAGAATATTCAGCCAGTAAAATTTGACGCTACTTATATAAACTTAGGGGGCTCCAGTAAAAGGAAATTAATACAAATAACCTTTATTCTTTGATCCTGTCAGTGTATGATAGCTTAGACTGATTCTTTATCGTCAAATTTTATAGCGTAAATTCTCGAGGATAAGTCTGAATCTCTTAAGAGGACTTACATCAAAATTTGAACACAGAATCGCCTTAGGGGAAACTGGGGCACCACCAAACATGGGGTACCACCAAACGCTAATTTTTATTTCTAAACTACTTGGACTATCTCGACCATTCCTTCAGTGGACAAGCATCCATATAGTGCCTATAAATTCCTATAGGTCTTATCCTCTGAAGTCGAATATCCGATTAAAAAATCGCAGTGTTTGGTGGTACCCCGTGTTTGGTGGTGCCCCAGTTTTCCCTACATCCTTTTCTATTTCTAAAAATTATAGTTTCGGTGTGTCATTGATATGGTTACCGGAGGGACTCCTCATAAATTGACTATATTCTTTTTTGCAAAATAATGCTAATGAGTCTTATGAGTTTTTCTTTCATCAATTTTTTTTAGAATACATACCCAAAACTTTTGTCTCATTAAATTTTTCTCTCATTAATAAAAAAAAACATTCCAAACCAAAATATGCTCAATTGATGGAGAAAAATGTATAACCCTAAAGTTTCTATTCCTAAAACTTGCTATTATTTTTTTCTTCTTTTATAATTTGCAACACAAATTCTCCACAGACTTTGACCGTGTCTGTTCTAAATCTTTCAGAGCAAAATAGTCATACAATATAACAAATTAAATCCCAGATTATTTATGATAAAATATTCTCATCATCAAAGAAAAAGAAACATGATGAAAAATATAATGAAATATTTCAGAGCTTAGTGAGAAACTTTGTGAAATTTGCACTACCCTTCTTCTGATAGTTTGAGAAAAGAAAATGCAAATTTTTTGTCGCATTGCCACTACACTGGTACTGCGGAAAGTGATTTGAATTTGTGGTAGTTCCATTTATCCTTTCCACTTAATCCTGTTGGTGGCTTGTGTGTGGGAAGGATTTTATTCTACATTGCTCTCCTCTGGATCTCGGAGCGGAGCTTTTCCCCTGTGGCATCAGGCATCTCTATTTTTTTTCCACCCTCACCATTCAACCTTCCATACAGCAGTTTAGTTTGCGAATGTAAATCACACCCTAGCCCCCAATGTTAGCGATCCTGCGAGTCTGTTTGCTTGAAAGTATTACTTGTGTCGTTTACATTTATATCATGAAGATTAATTATTTTGTATCCTTTACCACCCATACTCCTTTATTCGCTCTTCTTTTATTCCGCCTCCCAATTCTCCATTTTTTTCCATGTCCTTTTTGGGGAGAGAAGAGTCTCTAAATCCGATGGGAAGAATAAAAAATAGAAGGAAATTCATTCCCAGAATCCCAGTACTTTTCTGCCTGTTCACCTTTTGGTGGTGTTGAAAAGTCTTGTTATCTGGTGAATGATGTAAATTTCAGCTCATCTTAAATCTGCAATTTATAAACACATTCTTTAGTACGTTTATGTCGCGATTAAATGCATTCTCTGTCATATTGTATTAACATATTAAACCAGTCGAACTTAAGAATTTTTGCCTCAAAGAATTTAACAAAAAAAATTACCAGTTACAAAACAAATAATCGGTTTAACCCATGTCTTTGTCGTCTGGGAAAAACCAATAACCAGAAATTCTCTTTTTTAAGAATAAAATGCAAGTTTTTGTGTAAAAACCCATAAAAGAGCTTATTATTTGAATAAAAAATCCTCAGGTTTTCTGCAAGATTTCAAGGTGATCAACTACCTTATTACAGCCAATGATGATCATGAAGATCAAGTTTCAGTGATACATACAAGAATGCAAGATAAGACTTTATATGCTATTGTTTTTCTTCAAGGAAAACAATGTCGAAAACGATCTCACTTCTTGGCTCTTATATGGTCCCTGATAACAGAATGCATCACGTTAAAAACTCCCAAACCTTCTTAAGTGTAGCGTGATATTGTCATGTAATTTTTATTAGGGGATTGTGGGAAATATACTGACAGCAAAATTCAAGTTTGATAAAAAAAAGTCTGCATTGGTCTGTGTATATGTCTTGGTTCTTAAAATTATAAAATGAAAGTATCGAAACTTTATTTAGGGCAGGCGTGGTCGTAAAAAAAACATATTTTATCTTACAAAAATAAAAGATAAATTGAAAAATGTCAATACAATGTAAAAACTTGAAAAATCATCTTATAGATGGACCTTGAATAAAAATAAATAAGTCAAATAATAAATAAAAATATCCCTAAAAATGCTTTGTAAGCATAGTAGAAAGACTATACAGTTTTCGTGCAAATAAAAATTTAAGAAAAAGCCAGACAATTCCCATCATGGACTTATTTTGACAAAATTTGGAGTTGCTTTGGAAGCAGGTTTTCTTTGTGAGTTTTAAGAGACTACATTTAGAGTTTTAGATAATAACCTTACATGGGTGTTACACTGGATGTTTAATCATCTATCCAAAAATCTTGAAGTCTAAATTATCAACCAATCTTATTGATTTTTCGATGTCTAATTGATCATAATATCCTTAATATTCAATCTTAAGTCAAATTTTCCCAAAAATCTCAATTGATAAAAAATTGTAACAGCTAAGCCATATGGCTAAATCTTATACGGGCTTCAGACCTAAGACTTAGCCAAATGGCTTAACTTCTCTAACTGGTTGTTAGTCGAGGTTTTTGGAAAAAAATTGATTTAGGATTAAATAATTGAAAGCAAATGATCAATGAGATTTTCAAAAACCATAGTAAAAGTAATTGCTATTCAGGATTTTTTGAAACTTTCGGGAACGGGACTAAATCTTTAGTCTTTTAAGGCCACTTTAGCTCTGATGCGCGTATTTCTTCATTCGTTAATTCTTAAGAAAGTCTTATATGAAACTTAAGATAAAGTCATTTGCTTCAAAATAAAAAAAAACTAATATATTTCAATTTATCTTCATTCAATCTTTAGTAAATATAAATGGACTTTAGAACGTAAATATTTTATCAAAACCGGAATTATAGATATAATATATTGAGTTCAAATAATATAAGTATAAGAAAAACTATTTAAATAAATAATTTTTTCAAGACCTATGAAATGAAAAATTTCAGTTCTAAAATTATAATATTTTTAAATATTGAAAGTAAGCAATAAACCGTCGTCTCACTTTTATTTTAGTATTTATGTAATCCAATACAATTATATAATAAAATTATCCTTCACCACTTTCTCATCTGACTAAAATATTCAGTAGTCTGTTTATTAACCCCTGGCCAATTTAGCTCCACCCTCCTCTACATTGTATAATCTTCCTTCAGTGTTCACGAAATCACACAGAGAATTTGTATTTTAATCACACTAGTGGAGGCCCTCTTTCAGTAAAGGAGTATGAAAATATGGTGGCCTTATTGGTGGCATGGGAGCTTAACTCAAAAGGATGGAGAAAAATGAATATAAAGCTGAAGACTGTTAGTTTTTAATTTTATGGAAATTTTTCTCTCCAACAAGGGATTTTAAAGGGTCCCATTGGACATTTTTGTTGAGTGTTTCTTTACAAATTAATTAGTTCTTCTTGAAGTTTTTAATTTAATCCGTCAACTCTTGCTCCTATCACTGAAAATTTATGCAAATTTGCAATTTTGTTTGAAGAAAGAATGAGGAAAGAATTTATTAATTTGACTGTTTGACTATTTCTTTGCTTTTTTTCTTCAGGTCTGGCGTCATCCATGGCGACGATCCTACCATAAAAGAAGGAAAGCACAGTGGGAGACAGATGCTGACTATTGTTCAATGGTAAATGTGCTGTTGATGTGTTTTTTTGAGAAAATTCACAACAAAAAACCAAATTGTTTATTCACCAGGTGAGAGATATTCCACCGTATGACCAGGGCAGACGACTCCTGGACCTAATGGACATGTCTGTATTTGACTTTCTCATGGGTAACATGGATCGTCATCACTACGAAACTTTCAAGTGAGTTAAAAAGGCCACAAAATTTCTAAACCCTCCCGAAATTATTTTCCAACAACCCAACTCCCGGGGAATCATTCACACACATGTTTGGAAATGGTATCTCCCCCCCCTTCTATTTTAATTCAAAATTCAACACTTGTCTGCTTTTCAAACGATGTGGTCATGATGGCCACATTGTTTTTGCCACCAGAATCCTCACATGGGGTGAATATGAGGTTTTGGAACAAATTTTTCCTCCATCCCCACTTAACTCCTATTTATTTCATTTGGATTGAACCATTCCCAGAGATTCCCTCACTCAGAGGTGTATTTTTAGGACTCCATGTAAGGGGCCATGAACACAAAACAGAACATGATTCTCAACCATATTGCATATGAACCTGTGAATGTGCTAAATATTTCCTGGGAAACTCTCAGATTATTGCTGAGGACACCATGGGGTGTTTATAAGGCTCATGATCTAAATATTTTATATTTCCCAGTCTTCGTCTTTAGGCAATTGTAAAATATAGAATTGTATTAAAATTTTCATGTCAAAATCAAGAGAAGCTAGTGGAAGTTTCTCGTAAAAGAATGAAGAGCTTTATTATCGTAAAGTCCGTAAAGTTTGCGTCATAGAATTGCTTGATGCAAGTTTAATAATGTGTTACGATAAAAAAGACTAGTTCGTCAAAATTTACCTTGGCTTAATACTCATTAAAAAGAATTTAAAATTTTATGGCGTATTCCGAAAATGAATATTTTTTATTTAAATTTTTAAACACTGCACTGATAATAAACTTAACCATCATTTAAGAGAAATAAGACATATAATAAATAAACTATTAAAAAAAATAAATATATAACGTAAATTTACAAAAAATACATTTGGTTCTAAATAAACTCTAAAGGAAACTACGATTCGTGTATTAACAAAACCTATAACATTTTATAAGATAAACCATTATTAAGCAATTAAATTTGTTACTCTTTTCACAAATAAATCAATATGCAAATAAGAAAATTAAATGATTTAAAATATCCTTTAAAAAATTATTTCGTAAATGTCCTAAAGGGAAATTCTGTAACAGTATGACAATGTCATATGACAAATTTTCACGGTAAAATTATAGAGCAGTAGGACCACACTAAAGCTCAATAAGCATCGAATGACCTTTGCAAAGAGCTCTATGAAGTTTTAGTAACTGATATGAGTCCGTTTTATATAAGTTCTTTCGAATTTACCACATAAAAAATTAAATTTGTCATATGACATTGTCATACGGGTCCCGGTCAAAATCCCGAAAGCCAAAATCCCGAGAGCCAAAATCCCGAACGCCAAAATCCCGAAAGCCAAAATCCCGAATAGACCAAAATCCCGAAAGCAAAAATCCCGAATTCTTAAAAGTGTCATAGCTACTCCCACGATTGCACTCGCGCTTTCTGGAGGCAAAGGGAAATCTTCTGTGTCTTGGGAAATTATTCTAAACATTTTCCTCCATATAATTTCGTCCCTTTCAGGATTTTGAACATTCGGGATTTTGGCTTTCGGGATTTTGGCTTTCGGGATTTTGGCCTTTTCGGGATTTTGGCGTCCGGGATTTTGGCTTTCGGGATTTTAGCTTTCGAGATTTTGGCTGCCACCGCTAAAAATACATATTTTATAATGTTCGCCGAAATAATACAAGAACTACGAGCAAATTTGTTTAAATCGCGGTGCAATATCTGCAAAAGTTTTACAAGGAAAACTGAAAAATAGCTTCACTTTTTATTAAGCTTGATGGGCCCCTGCCTTTAAATGAAGAATTACTAGAAATCCGCTTAAAATTTATGAATGAAAATTGTCACCCAGTTTAAAAAAAATCAGTTTTACGAAATTCCTTCATCACTAACTGGTCTTTTGTTTTAAATTTTCTCTTTCTCTTTGATAAAATTTCATCAATGAAAATTCTTCATTTCATATAAATTTTCAACTTCACCACTTTTTCATAGTTTTAGGTCCAAAGGCATTCTATGGACAAAATAATATTGCAAACAAAAATATTTTCCTTTCCTGACATACCACACCACAAACCTATGACCATAGAATAAACTTTTTTTTTCACTGGACACAAGAATGAACGGTCAAATAGTGAAATGGAGTGTGAGAAGAATCTCAAAATCTGACTCAATATATTTGAGTACACTGTATGTAAAATATCCCTCACTCTCTTCAGCTCGATACGGAACAATTTTGGGGACACAAACATAAATTTCTCTGTGGAAAACATTCTGGGAGGTTTTGCAGATGTTTTCCAGACTCCCTTGAGTATCCCATAAAGTCTATCAAAGTGTCACCAGAAGCGGGAGAATGAGAGAAAATCCAGGGGTGAAAGCTCCATAGAATATCCCCCCATATACACGGAACACAAATTTCTACCTTCAAGCACTATAACAAATAAAGCTAACTTCGTGATTTTAGGCATAGAACTTTTTTCATTTCGTCGTCCAGCATCTCATGAGATGATAAAAAGTGATTCCACGGAGATCCTAAACCGACTTTGTAATAAACAACACACTCATGGTAGTTTGGGCACGAAGAAAAGAAAAACAATAATTTCGTGTCGTGAAGGATTTTTGTGCTGTATGGTTCATTGTGGTACTTGTTTTACCTGTAAAATTACCTATAAAATAAACATAATTGTCGGTAGATTTCAATCAATTCTGTTTTTATCAAGATTAGAATTTGAATTCAGCAAAACAAATTTTATGTCTAGGTCAGGAGTTTTTTTTTAATAGGTGTATTGCACTGTTTTTATTACAAAATACTTTACATTTTACGACTTTTTCACTGCAAGACCACTTTTTTCTATCTATGTAATTTCGTTTATCGCCTTATTATGTTTGTTCTCGCTCACTCTATACTAATACACCTTAACTTTGAATCTCAATTTGACGAGATTTTAATGAGTTTTTCTTTTCATTCATGTTTTTGTTGCAGTGTATCCCCTGACACACGCTTGGACAGTATTAAAATAATGGGTCTGAAGAAAAGTGTAAATTGAACTTTTACGATGCTTTGAGAGCCGTAAAAGTTACTTGAAGAATCATATAAACCGAATTACATGAATTTACAATACTCCTGAAGTTCAATGTACCACAGTTTTCATGAAGGATCGAATCGAGGATTTTACAAATTATTTAAAATGAGAATTTTTTTCCAAAAACATGATAACGTTATTATGAAATCAATCAGATGGTTATTTGTTTTAAACCATGAAAAATTAAAAAAAAATAATTGAGATATTATATACACAGAAATCAATCTTTGATTCTGTTTCCTGAAAAATTACTCAGAATGATTTGGATCCTTGTAATTTCAAAGGAGCGAGTTTAAAATTGTTTAGAATTAAAACATAATTCAAATTATTTGCAGCATATTTGAATACTCGTTATCCTGATTATGCTTTAAATATAATATATTTGTAGAACTTATTATGCTGGAATTGTATAAATCATGCGCCTATATTTTATCAGTTAAATCAGCAATTCTCATAATTTCATTTTCGAAATTTGGAAATATATACTTGGAATGCGTGTAATTTTGTTTATTAATCCCACTTGACAAAAAGAGATTTTATAACCCTAACACAAATTATTTAAAACAAATTCTCATAAACGCCCAAATTTAAAAAAATATAAATCAGAATTCGTCGTAACTTCTTTAGTTAATTTTTTTTGGCTTCTAATTTGCATCAATATACTTAGACAATATAACCAATACCAATAATAGGAGTTATAAGTTTTAATATGAAACTTTATATCCTTCAGGTATGAAATAAACTTCAAATTGAATTGAAATTGAGTACTGCAATATTTCTTAATGAGACATTCAAATTTCTTTTCAAATATTCAAAGACAGTGCAGATGATATGAAAGTAAAAGATGTTAATTAAATATCTGCAAGAAAAAAGTGCGTAAAGGGAATTGATGCAATAGTAAACATGAGGTCGTTGCAAACACTGTGATTTTACTGCTCGAATTTTAAAGAGAGAGCAGTTATATAGTCGTCTGTTTTTCAACTTGTCACCGTTCTGTAGCTTAAACGGTAAGAGATATCGACTTTCAGTCGTCGATGACCCCAATAAAAAAAACTTTATCTCTAGACGATTTTTCCCCTGGCCACCCTAACCTAACCCCTCCAAACTAGTCCCCGGCGAGTGGCCTTCAAAGTTGAAGCCAATTTCTTACTTTCACATACAAATGCGTATGAGAATTTTTCTGCACTCGTGATCGTTATGCTAAATATTTAAAAAGTGATAAGTTTTTCCATATTATAAGATTCCTTTCCATATGGAGGGATAAATATACTAAATATTTGTTTAAATAAATTTTTTCCTCGGAGCACTATGAGCTGAGTCCGAGATCAATTTAGGAATTGGCTTCAAACAACTTCATATAAAAAGGCCAACTTGCAAGTCGCTTGCCTCCAAAACCATGTTTTTTTTTGGTTTTTCTCTAAATTGGCCCAACCTTTTCCAATGATTTTCGGATATGTTTTAGAGGTAGTCCAGGCGAATATTTCGTCCAAGACTGGAAAATTCGCCATTTCGAATTATTGAAGATCAAACGTCAACCACTTTGGAAGGCCCATTTTTCAACCGATTTGGTTAAATTTGTATTTTTTGAAAGTGTATTGAAATGTCGAATCCAGGTGCATCAGCCTTCATCGGTAATAAATCGGTTAAGTACTGATTTTTTTTTTGATTTTGAAATGGTTTTGTGATTTATGAATCAATTTGATCTCTAGACAACCAGTAGTCACCAAAAGATCATGCGAAAAACTAATTCACGGTGAGCTCTATCTCATGAGCTCGAGCATTCCGCAAAGCTGAGATGCTTTGCAGAACTATTAAATATTAGGCTTCAGAGGGCGAGACGAGAGATCTATTGGGAGAAGTGAGGCACCTTTGTATTGGGGCACTTTTAAAATCGGATTTTTTCTCCTATTTGTAAATTGAACAAAGTCTTATCAGCATGCAATTTAGCTTCACAATTGGTACGGTCCAGTGTGATTTAAAAGTAGGAGAAAAAAAGATTCAATTTCAAAAGACCCGCAATTTAAAGGTACCGAACTACGAATTCATATACTATAGAAATCCTTGTCCACTGAAGAAATGAACGACATAAATCCAAGTTGCGTAGGCTTAAAAATCAGTATTTACAACCATAACATGTTTAATACTACCCCTATTTTCCCTATTCCTTTCTGACTATTTATCATCAGTTCAAAACTAAACCAGCCACGCGACACACAAAATTTATTCAACAGAATTCACGAAATAAAAGCTTGTAGGAATAGAGCTACATTTAATCATGATGACAAATTTAGTCAAATTAGAACATTTATTATTATACTAAAACAATTAAAATTGATATATTGTATTTTGCTAAATTTTCGTAACATCCAAAATCTCAAAAACCTATGGCTAAACGATGGAAGTAGCGATTAACTTATTTTTTGTGATTCTTATGCTATATATCTCGATATCTTAGCTTTTAAGTCATTATCAAGATGTTTCCTCGAGTTAACTTACAGTTTATTAGTTACTATTTTTTTTATTTTGATTTAAAAATATCGCAATTACTGCTCATTTTTATAAAAATATAGCTAAACTGAAATTTTTGTGTCCTTAGAAGTCGTCAAAAGAAAGCTACGACTATGTTTAATGCCTTGGGTTACAGGACCAAGCAAAGCAGTTTATTTTCTGAAGGAAGAAATCCTTAATAAAAATACATACGCAACATTTATCATAATACTAAACTTACTCAAATACATAATGCTGAAACTTAGTCGGGTCACAAATATGAAATGTTTGAGAACTTAAGCAAATATTTTCATTTGAAACTTCATTCATTATTAAAATGTTCAGGACATTCCTTTATATTTCATTTATAAATATTAATATTATGGTAACATTTATTTCATAACAGACAATTAACATTTAAAATGCCAGGTACAGGATAATATTTATATTTCACTATAGTTGCAAATTCTAAAATAATGTTTTACCAATGGAAAAATATTTAATATAATAACACAATATTAGAAAAGTTTACCTTTACAATGTTTACAGTGAAAATTAATTAACTGGGCTCTATAAATATTTACAAATTTAATTTTAATCCCATATGCTCAACAAAAGTCATCAAATTGTGTTAAATGCTGCAATGGTATCTATCCAACCTAACTAATTATTTATTCAAACTGAAAGTGATAACGTGCCTCACCACTCATTTCAAAGCAAATTTATACTGTTATAGGAACCAATTTTCCGTGATAAGCTCTGTAGATTACTTTGGAAATGACCGATGATTGAAATTTATATGGAAATCAATTTAGTGGACAGTCAAAGGAGAGGAACTTAAAAGGACTGAGTGTTGTTTTCCGTCTGAAAGCATTTTAATTTGTATTTTCGATAACATTTAATTAAGGGTGTATATAAAAAAGTAACACGACGACTAACTGTTGCTATATTGTCACATTATGTTCTATAGAAACTCTATGGAATACTCCACACTTAATTATACTAGAAAATTAGCGGTCAATTTCAAGTATTTCGAGTTGCAAGCACCCCGAGTTGCACGCATTTCGCGGTCGCCTGTTAAGGATCTCAGCTACTATAAGCTTGTCCGAGTTTATCACCGGTCATTTATTTTCTATTCTTTTATATTATTTCTATTTGCCTTTGAGCTATCAATAAAATATTCATTTCCTTGTCAAGTTGCATGAATGTGAAAATTGAATGCAAGTTTTCACATTCTAAATGTCTTCATTCTCAAATAGCAATATTCTTTTATTGGCTATTTCACTGTTGAACAAGTTCATTGAAATAAATCTAAATCAGGTACTTGGTTAAGTGGAAAAATCTCACTTGATCTGCACAGAAGTAAATCCTTTTGATCAATATTTCCATCTGCAAGTGACATACTCAACATTGGAAAAGTGATTTCAATAGCTTTTTCCCATACTAGGGAAAAGTTCTCCTGGGTTTTATATTCCTTTAGACTTTTTACCCTCTCTTAAATTCATGTTCACCAGACAAGAAGCATCATGAAGTTGAGTGATAATGTTGTTCTCTGTTATATCTTCTCTCAAAACAGAATTTTTGGCAATGACACATTCCCGCTCCACTTGGACCACGGACGTGGCTTTGGGAAGCCCTTCCACGATGAACTGACAATTTTAGCCCCAGTTCTCCAATGCTGCCTAATTAGAGCCTCAACGCTTGAAACTCTCCTCAGGTGAGTGGTTAAATATTTCTACCTCATTTCACAGCAGCATGAAGTACTTTCTCGCCCTCAACAATGGTCTGGAAGTGAAAAGTTTGGATGGGGAATGAGCGAATCTAATACTCAATGGCTGGAAATTCACTCAATCCACCCTAAATAAATTGAATTATATAGAAAGAGACGATTGAAAAATGGTCATGTGGAAAAATGGGTGAATGTCTCAATTTTCCACATAACCAGATACTTTCTTTCTATCCAGTCTGTGTGTTATTTTTTCTCATAAGATCCCAACCATGCCTAGATCATCATGTTTGCTGTAACTTCCATCCGACCACCCAAGACTTCTGATAGTGTGAGAAATCGATGGAAAATTGTCAGTCAGGAAGCAAAATGCAAACAATTGCCTCAGAGGATGATGGAGTGTAACTTGAAGTATGTCAATGATCATGCTTGGCACGCAGTCATCGATGATTGAGGTGGAAAATGGGGTGGGCTAATGGTTTTCCAATTCACCAAGTCAATATTCTATACATTCTATCACATGACACTTTTCTAGCTATCGTTTTATGCTCATATACTATGTTCCTATCAACCTAAAATTTAAAAAAAAAGTGTCACAGCCTTAATACAATAATTTGTCAAAAAAAAATCGTAGAGATGCTCAAAAATATTTATATCGCGTCTCTTTTATTACAGATGCAATGTCAATTATTATTAAATTTGAAATATTTGTTCTTTTAGATTGAAAATTTATTTATCACATATTCAATCTGTGTAATAATTTTTACAAATTATTACAAATATTTTTCATAAAAAAAACAAGCAAAGAAATTGGGAAATTTTTATAATATATTAGTTGAAACCTGTGGGGTCACCGATAACCAAAATTAATGTCTCTTACCATTTCACTTCTATAGGCTAACAAGTGATAAAAATACAAGGAGCAAAATAACTTCATTATTTAATATGTATTAATTAATTTCACATTTATTAAAAAATAATAATTTCATAATTAACATTACTTGAAAAAAATTGACACATCTCTGTCACAAAATCACAGCACAACCCAGAATTGTGCTATGATTTTGGTTTAAAACGAGAGGGATAACCTTAATGAGAGTACAGCACAATTATCAATTAGGCCACTAATCGATAAAATATAATAGAATCTGGTGCTATAATTAAATAAATTTTGCAGAGCTGAAAAAAATACAATTAAATCTCGAAAACTATTGTAGAAAATCTTTATTGACTAATTAAAGATATTTAAAATTGAATGAATTTCGGTAATTTATAAAAAAACAAAAGATAACAAAAATAATCCAATTAATGCCCTTTCCATTGCAGCAAAGCCTTTCAGAAAAAAATCATCACTTATTAATTAAAATACCCAAATTATCTCATGATTTTTATTTTTAATACACCATGCAATGAAAAGCTTTAGAGGGAAGTCTAAATAAAAATAAGTTTAACGCAATCAACTGTATATACATTTGTATGATAAATTGCATAAATACTTGATTTTACACAATAATTCGTATTAATTATATCATTCATATTATATTGTAAAAGTGCAAATGCATATTGCATTTGGAAATAGGCTAATTTGCTAATTTCGTTGCACAAATTTATTCAAGCGAGTTTTTCTCTAAACATTGCAATCCAGTGATATCACTCATATTCTAATTGCTTAAAATAGAGAAATCACTTGTCGATTATTCGAAAATCATAATTTGTTACAATTCTACAAATCTTGCGAAACTTTGAACAACTTTATTTGTTAGTCCGATACATCAATTACCATATTTAGGGACTAAACTGTAAAAATAGCGACTAGGATTCTTCGGTCGATGGTGATATTTATTTTCCTCTAAGAATATCCTTTAGATATATTCCTAAGTCTGTTTATTTCATAACTTTTCTATGTTATGAAATCGACGAAAATTGCGCAAAAGTATGAAATTTTACACAAAAACCAAATTCTATCAGTTCATTTGTTTAAATTGAGACAGGAATGCGCAAAAAAAACCAATGAAATAGAATAATCTAACTAAAAAGATGCATTAGCACAAAAATATTCTTCTAAATTTTAATTTTAATTTTTCAATTAAATAGGTCCACCACTCTTCCTAGATTTTTTTCATTTAGTTTGTGTAAATTTGAAATGTAAGAGTGATTATTTGTCCTTTTAGTAAATGAAAAATATCCAAAATGTCCATTGCAGTATGAATTGCACGTGGGGGTAAAAGCTCAAGCTCATTTTGTGAAAATTGGTCGCATAAATCTACATAAAATCCCTGCTCTGAAAGAGGTAATAGATAATAAATTAAAGGTTATATTATGTAGTAATCCATTATCAATAATTTCATTCACACGTATTTTAATACATAAACTTCATAATTGTAAGCTGGTGATTTTCATAAACAGTAAGTACAGATGATCGAAACAAATGCTCTAATACTTTCGTATATGCTCGGTTAAGCTATAGGTGGATAATTTTTCTTACAATATATGTATAATAAAAAAGGGGTGGCGAAGCGCCCCAGGCTTTGCGAAGTGCTCGAACTCGTAAATATTAGTGTAAAGTACTGTCGCATCATTTACCATTTACCGGATCACAACCGATTTGATCCGATTCATAAATCACTAAAAAGATCCCACAACATAGCTTCAAGTGTAATAAAATTGTTTTTTAAACAAAAATTACTTATCGATTTATAACCGGTTGATTATCGATACACAACCGATTTATAAAACACTCAAAACATTGTCCATAATACCTTAGGAGTAAAATAAAGGAATTTCCTTAGTAACTTGGGGGGAATTTTAGTAACTTTCAGGATTGATTTTAGAATATATTCATTATATCTATGGGATCAATTTTAGTAACCTGAGAGGTTAATTTTAATAACTTTCTGGATTAATTATAATAACTTTCAGGATTGATTTTAGAATATATTCGTTATATCGAAGGGATCAATTTTAGTAACCTGGGAGGTTAATTTTAGTATCTTTCGGGATTAATTTTAATAACTTTCAGGTTTCATTTTAGAATATCGAGGTGATCAATTTTAGTAACCTGGGGGGTTAATCTTAGTACCTTTTGGGATTAATTTTAGTAACATTCAGGATTGATTTTAGAATATCGAGGGGATCAATTTTAGTAACCTTCGAATGAACATTAGATATTGGTTATGAACCAGTTCATTACTGGTTCATAACAGATTGAAATCGATTCAGGCTTGTCAAGAATTCCAAGACCTTTCCAACTAGCTCAAAAATGAAACCGTACGTTAAGAAATGCATTCTTTAGAGCCTTTTAACTTTTAACTTTGAAAACCGTTATTAGAAGTGATTCAACCGATTCGATGGTATTTTCGTATATAGACGAATATGTTTGCCTAGGTAAATTCTAAAAGCCGTACGATGTGTTTTCGAGAAATCCCAAAAAACATGATTTTGGAGGGGAAGGGGAGTAGTGGGTAAAAATGAGGAGCATATTACGGTCTCAGGGTCGAGTTGTCGAGGGTCCCCCCAAAAGTCTAAAGTCTCTATCCCTAACCCTTTGAGCTCTAAGGGTGGTAACGGCTGGACCAAAGATGGAAATTTTGGAAGGTGAAAAAAACCTAGAGATTATTATACTACTCTCTCTATGGAATTCGAGCAGTAATATCAATATTCTATCTTATAGGTACACCAAGTGGGAAACACTTTTTATAATAATCAGCATAAGTATTCTCTGAAAAAGAAATCAATCATATTTCACAGATTTTTTAATTAAATTTTTGTGAATTAAATACTTTAATACGACTTCAATTTCACAGGGGTTAAGAGCGAGTTCAAAAATGTACTTACGTGCAAAATGGCAATAAAATGCTTTTGGTCCACATGATCACTCTCTCAATCCCCCTATTGTTTTTGGCTAGAGTGGCAAATAAATTCATTAAATTACCCTCCAATGGACTGTGGTCTGAAACACTCATCCAGAGAGGGTCCAACCCTTCAAAACATTCATTGAAATTTGTCTCTGGCACAGTAGGATAAATTGTAAAGGGAATGGAACAAATGCGACACTGATGAAACTATTAAAAATATTAATAGCAATTAAAATGGATAAATAAAACCTGCATTTGTCACATTACACCATCCAATTTTAACTCATCAAACTCCCACAATTTGCCCTGATTTTATTGGCTGTGACATAATTGAATGCAAAAAAAACTTATATTCATTGCAATTATGATGGGCAGAAAGCTCAAAGTATAGACAGAATTTTATACACACTGAATAATTAATTGACAAATATTTCAATAATTATAGAGTTATTCCTACAAATTTTCACAATTATGATATTCAATATTTTGATTTTAGTGTCCCAAATGAGATATCAATATCTATTACTATAGTTAATAATCTGCAAATTCTGTTATAACTCTTATATGAAGCTAAATGAAAATTTATTACCTTGCTTTGGTGACTCTCCGATATTCAATTTCAGCATGTGCATCTATCAATCCAATTATAAAATTAAAATTTAATTCACTAACTATGAAGCAACTTTGAACTTCATTCATCTAATTTTATTATATAAGTTGGGATAGATAGTTCAATCAGAATTATTACAGAAAGTGCAAAGGATAAAACACATTGATCGTTAAAGTGTTAGCAACGTTAGTAAGTTCAAAGTGCTACTGTAATGGCCTCTACACACTACAGAAATTCATGTCCATATTGAAGTAAATTTCCTACGCTTGCGTAGGAAAAACTGTTCAATATGGACATAAATTTCTCTAGTGTGTAGAGGTCATAACACTTTTACTAAATTAATTACTGTTATCAGAGACTTTCTCAAACACTCAATTGTTCTCAAGGCTTTCTTGGGCCCCTACTAGTTCTCAAAATGCATTTTGTCCTAATAAATTTTCAAGCTATCGCATTGAAATAAAAGAAAAACACTTTTGATTCCCTGGGACAGGGCGCCCAATTGCTCTCAAGGCACCCTTGGCTTTTTCATAGTTTATAATTTATTCTTGGATTAGGTTTATTCTTGGTTTACAACTTACAAACCATTTCTGCAAACAGAAACACTTATATTGGATTTTTTTGGAATGTGAATCCTCTTTAGATTGCCAGAAATTTTCAGAATTAAAGGTGTTCGGATTGCATTAAATGATCCTCCTTGCAATTCACAGAAGTTGCGACCGATAAAACGATCTCTCTACAAAGAAAAAAAAATAATTATAATGTTTAAAAAAAACTCACATACAAGACATCCTTTCTATGAAATGTTACCGAATTATTATTATTCTGTTTATTAATTAAGAAAATAAAAATTTGATAGATGTAGTTTAATCCTTACTGTTTTTAATAAAAAGTGCCTAAAATTTATTATTTTAATTTCAGATTCCATAATGGCAAACGTCTCTCAGAGTCTATGAGAGATTCAATGGCAAAGGATCCAATAGCTCCGGTGCTGTGGGAGCCTCATTTAGAAGCCCTTGATCGCCGAGTTGGAATCATCCTTCAGGGTATTCGTGACTGTTTGAAAAAGAATTCTCACGAAGAGGTGATAGTTTCCAATGACTTGTCATAGCATAGAATTTACAAGGTTCTTTCAGCTTAGGAACTTCGCTAATACAAATTCCTCTTTTATTGTCAATATATTACTCAATTGGGTTATAAAAAAAAAGTAAAGCTCGAGAGAAAGAAATATTTATTGCAGATTGTTGTGTAATATATTGGACAAATATTTTTACATGGTCTGAGAAAGATGCAATTTTAACAATTGTTATTGTTATTTCAAAAAATGGGTGAGAAAGTAAAAGTTGACTAGCTTTAAGGGAAGACACTGAAAGTGCGATGATTTTATAGTTTGTAATTTTTGTTGTTTAACTTTGACGAAATGATAATCTCATGCGAAATTGTCAATTTTATTATTGGTGTCTATGAAACCATTTAGTGCCAAATAATTTTTTTTTTTAATTTTGAGAAAGAAAGATGGTTGAATAAATATATTTAAAAAAAAAACAAATTTTTATCGAGGAATTTACCAAGCTTGCGTCTATCTTCTAAAATAAACAGTCGAAGTTTTTATTGACGGCTTACGGAGATAGAAAAAACTGAATATTGAATGTTTTGTGAATATATATTTGTGGCAAAAAAAAAGAAAATCAAACAAAATTGTTATGCCTCGTTGAAAACTTAAAAAAAGGAGTCCAATCTAAAAATTGGTAATTTTTGCTATTTGTGATTTTTTCTCTTCAAGAACACGTTCTCTTTGTTACCAATTTGCAATGCAAAACGATTTTTTTACTGTAGTTGCTAATATACTTATATTTTCTACTGTATTAAATTATTAATGTGAAATGTAACTGAAGAGAAAAGGAAATAACATGAGTTACTGTGAAGAGATAATACCAGATAAAATAGATTATAAAAAAATGTTTAAAAGAAAAAGAATATTCATGTAGGAATATATGATAGTTTAAGAGAAAAAAATGATATAAATAATACGCTAATATAATTGTTATAGCAACAAGCGAATTATTGTGAATATATTGCATTATTGAGCAAATAATTTAAATATTAATTAGATAGAAGGAATGTGTTGTAATATACAATTTCAAAATGGAGCATAGAAACTGATGATAAAATAAATCAAAACAATTTATGTCAATTTATGCAATTTTATTCTTGACTCTATTTCTCTTGTGAACTATAGGTACTTTAAACTCTGACAATTGCTGCTGGTGTTTAGAAGTTTAACAAAGAATAAATGTTCTCCACAATGAATAATTCACACCCTTCATGTGCTAAAAAAGACGAGTATTTCTTCCGGAGTCAATCAAATGTTTTCACAACCCTCCCAGAGCAGCATCAGCCAAAAAATTTCCCATGCAAACCATGTCAAAGAGAATTTTCAACAAGGAAAACACTTGCAAATTAAATTGTGAAAATGTTAGTTTATCTCTCAATTTTCTCCCATTGAGCTGTGCCTGTGCTGAATTTATTGTGTTTTTGGGATGTATGTGACTTTCCTTTTGATGTGACTCACATCACATGCTACTGGAAAATAGGGACGACCAAAAAAGGATAAAACTTTGTGCAATTAAGGGGACTTTTAAAGACTGTAAACATTTTCAATTGGGCAAACTTGAACTTTATAGACACTGCTAAAAGATTTAATGAAAATTTTAATGCTGTAAATAAAAACTAATTAATCTTTTTAAACTCGCAGCACATACAACTTCAGGTGTTCATCACATTTTACTGCTCAAACTCCACAGAGAGAGAACAGTGTTTAATAATCCTCTTGATTTTGAGTTACTAGGTCCTCGACTATTTTTTTAGGCATCAGGCATAAGTGGTGCTAACGACTTATACCGACAATAAGCAATTGTCGCTAACGACAGTAACAAATAATCACAGTTCCGGTAATATTGCAACTATTTTTTTTTCTTCTAACAACACAGATTTTGAGTTTTGTGCTTAAAATACAGTATTTTTGGGAAGTGCTACTTTTGCACAGGTCATTTGGTTAAAGAGGTTTACATCGAACATCCACAACAGTGAACCACTGATAAAACCAGTTTAAACGCTTTAGATAAAGCGATTTCGACGCAGAGGACAGAAAGACCAAAAACAATTTATGGCGCCGATCTGAAAGCGTTACAGGAAGAAAATAAAAAAAATAGCTTGTGGGAGAATTAAATTTGATTGGCAAAAGTGTTTTCAAGCGTTGGCATGCCATGGGAATAATCCAAATTAAGGAAGACGGGATGCTTAACGGGTTGACTGAAAGACAATCAAAAATTCAAAAATCGACTTCTGAAATTTTTGCGGTATTAAAAGAAAAAGTTTTCCGCATCGAATTGATATAAGCGATAAAAAAGGAGTATGGCTCGAGTATTTCAAATCCCAAAATATCGTAGCTTTCTCATATAAAAGTACCAAAATCGAAAGTACAACCAAATCTCCTTTGAAGAAGATAATGTTAAGCATTTTTTGGTAGGATCGACGGGGAATCTTGCAATATGAGTTGCATAAATCAAGCAATACTATAAAATCAGGCAGTAAGTATTATAACCAATCAATTTCGATCAATTGGTCGAAAACTGGCCAAACTCGATCAAAAACACAAGCGATTTATGATATTGCAATATGACAACGCTCCATGCTATTGCACTTCTATGGTCCATGACATTTTCAAAAGCGCAAATGAGCTATGCCACTACTTAAAATATAAATACACTAGTTTTTGCATTTCTTTAGAAATTTTCTATCTTTCATTGGGAAAATTGTCTAAAAAAAATAATTGAGGACTTACTTACTTAGGGGGCAACAACATCTTTAAGGGACCGTCCCTCTGGCATTAACCTCCTTTAGTCCTGACGACCCTTCGACAGCTCCCTCCAGCACCTCAGCACCCCAGCTGTTTAAAGACAAGCTGTTTAAGGAATTAGTATATATTTATTGTTTTCTTACTTTAAGCAGTCATATTTTAGTAGAATTTTAGAAATCTTAAGTTTCTGGATTTTTGACGTCACGCTGTTTGTCCATTCGTTTGTTTGCCTAGTCATCGCTATATCCAAAGACTAGACGGGTAGAGATAGAGATTTGGGACCTAGTATGTATAAGTATTAATTTATTAATACTTATTAATTCTAATAAAAATTAAATTAATACTATTTAAATTAATATTTACTTTACAAGGTCCTTGGCATCATTAAGCGATTATGTACGGGCGGACAGTAGCTCTTATGTTCAGAAAATTCCCAAATAATGAATAATTTTGTTCTACATTTTGAATATTTTTTTATTCTTTTTACAAGTAAAGATTATTTTTTACCATAAGGTGCAACTACAACTGCTTTAGTGCGTCTCTAGGGGAGACTGGGGCAAAATTTGTCAAAACGAAAAGTTCAATATTTACTATTTTCTAAAATAAAAGAGACTGCGGCTTGAAATTTTTATTATAGATAGCCTTCATGAACCTTCTTAAACATACAAAGTTTCAAGGGGTTCGAGGAAGGATTATGTAAAATAAAAAATAATGAAATTTTGAGCCCTATTTTTGGAATATTTGCCTTACAGATAATATCAATACTGATTAGCTCAATTTAAGCACATTTTTCGTGAAGATAGAGAAAAATTATCTGCGACAAAGTTGTAGTGGAATAAATTTCCTATAAAAATATACCTATTTGATATTTTTAACTTTTGCGAGAGTAAAACGTCACAAATTATCCGAAGACTGACAAAATTTGCCCCAGAAATTTTGAGAATCTCCACAAAATCGACTTTTAGAAAATGATTCGAAAATCACATTTCTTTCGAGATAGTGGAAAATAGTCTTCTGCAATGTTGTAGAGCAGTAAATTTCCTATAAGAATATGCTCATTATAAAACGTTTAAGTTTTTTCAGAGCTCGTGAAAGAATTAAATATGCGTTTTGACAAGTTTTGCTCCAGTCTCCCCTATACTAAATTTTACTTTAATCCAACAAAAAATATCAAAATTTAGAAAGTCATTCAAGTTACAAGTGACGAAAAGTACTTACAGCACTTTAAGAGTGGAATAATTTATTTTTTGTAAGACTCTGTAAATTACAAAAATAAACTCTTGAATATGATAACAACTAATATCTCACTAACATAATTCATTTCATATCTGACAATTTTATTTCCCCTTTTAGAAAGCTTTGCGTATTATATTGGGTACATGATAAGATTAGAATGTTTGCATTGGATGATTCCACATAATTAGGAATATTAATAGACAATAAATAGATCAATTAAAGTGCTTTATTTAATCTATGTTTTATCCATTACAGATTTTATCTATTTGCTATTATTTTTTTTCAAATTCACGAATGACAAAAGAAATTTTCTTGATAGCCAATTCTGTGTCTTCATCAGTGATTTGTATGTAGACGACAAGACGACAGAATCCCCAATCCCGTGCACTGATCTTCACGACAATTCCCCTTCCATCTTTGTCTGTCACATTTGCAGCAATTTCCTCGTTCCTCACTTCCTGGAGACGTTTCACGAATTCCGTCGCCTCAACATCGATATCAATCAGCTGCACCATTAGAATGTTCGTTTGAACATTCTCTAGGTCCACTTTGAAGTTGGGACTTCGGAGTTTATCGATAGCTGTCCAAGAGAAAAGGAAAAGTAATTGAGACAACAGTGAAAGAAAGTTGCAAGAACAATCCATCTGCAAGAGTAATGCCAACTTTTTATGCATTTTATGTGAACTCTGCGCCACAGAAATCACTTTGCAGCTCCTAAAGATTTTTATTCCCTTTCTCCTCGCATTCTAACGACTTGCATAGAATTCTGTGAAGTGACTTTCACATAAATTGCATTTTCTTCAGTTTTTCCACCGACAGGATGCACTTTTTTCGCATTGTTAGAGAATTTCCGTCCATTTCACCATTGAATTTTCAGGAGATGCCGTAAAAGTATCTTTTTCTTCCTGGAAAGATTTAAAATCAACCAGGAGGAATGTGATATTAATAGAAATTTCCGGTGATTTTTCTGTAGCGGAAATTTTATAAAATAATTCTCCCACGATGAATGCTGGAGAGCTTTCAACTTCTTTATCATGTTCCGGTATTTAAGAATTCACCCACGTATAAATTTACTCCTTTTTGGAGAACTTAATGATATAAATCATTCAGAGAGTTTTAATACATTCTCCATAATTGTATTAAATTTGAATTATTCTCTCATACTGGGAATTTTAAGATTAATATTTACTGGATTAATGTGTGGAATAATAATTTATAAATTATGATTGAACCAATATAAGAATTTAATAATTCAATGTGAGAGCACGGATAACCAAAAGAATGAAAAGATTAATGATTAAAATAAAAATTTACCCTCAGCAATCCTTTTAGTTCTGCGATGATCTCCCTCGAGAATGGGAACAACAGAATCAAGAGAAACAATTCCAGCTGCCGCTAAAATTCCACCTTGACGAATTCCTCCACCTAGGGCTTTTCTGAGTCTCCTAGCACGTGCTATAAAGTCCTTAGTGCCAACGAGAACAGATCCAACAGGACAGGAGAGTCCTTTGCTGAGACAGAAAGTCACAGAATCAAAATATTTGGTGATTTCTGACACGGGAATTTTAAGATGAGCAGCAGCATTGTAAACCCTTGCTCCATCCATATGCATCAGAATATTATTTTCCTTGCAGATCTCCTTCACCTGTTGAATCCACTCAAGAGGAATGACACGACCCCCACAGAGATTGTGGGTGTTCTCGATGACTACAAGCTTTGTTACAGGTTCGTGATCATCAAAATGCCGGATACTTTTACGGAAGAGATCAAGGCTGAAAGTTCCATCCGGGAGATTGGGCAAAGTGGCCAACTGAACTCCACCTAGCTGAGCAGCTCCTCCCTGTTCATAGAGGAATGTATGGGACATATTTCCCACAATAACTTCCTCTCCACGACCATTGCAGTGCACCATGATGGCTAAGAGATTTCCCATCGTACCACTGATTACAAAGAGGCCAGCTTCTTTACCCATCTCACGAGCAGCACGCTGTTCCAATTTGATGAGAGTTGGATCTTCCCCATAAACATCATCACCGATCTTGTAATATTTTAAACATTATTAAAACTCAGATCTTTTCAATATATCCTATTCAAGATTTTATCCTTCGCTAATGCTACACACCTCAGCTTCTACCATAGCACGAAACATTTCAGGCGTGGGAGTAGTAAAAGTGTCCGATCGAAGATCGACCACTCGAACATTCCCAGACTGGATTTTCTGCGTGGAATACATTGTTATGGATCCGGGACAGGAAAATCACGCTGTCTGCAAGAGAAAAGAACCAGATATATCAATAGAATTGAGTTGGGGATACGCCCTGAATTGCATTCTTTATGCAAAGTAAGAAATTTATGAGACTGACCACACCACTAGGAAGCAAATTGTGAGACAATTAAAACTTGACCGTGAGCCGAGGCACCAGAAAGTTGTGAAATCGTGAACTTCACCTTCCGTCAGCTCCACAAATACTGCGAACCACAACTGGAGCCAATCTTATCAGCGTGATGAACCCTGTTCTGTATGATAAAATCTCGCGTTTTCAAATGTGTAGTGGTTTTATTTGGTGCTAGTCTAGAAGAGATAGAGAGACCCCACCAGTGGATAAATTAGTGTGAGAGAGATGAATGATCTATTAAAAGCCCCATACTGTGAAGATAACAAATTGCTTGTGATCATTTAGAATTAGACTGAGAGACATAAGAGATTAAACAGTTCCTAGGAAAGAAAATGAACCAATATTTTAAAATCTCAAAGAAACATGATCAATAGCGGTTATAACAAAAGCTTTATAAATTTAAAATAATTACAAATTTCTGTCACTATTTGAATTCACGTCAGCAAATATTCCTGAGGCCAAATGGTAGCATTGCAAGGCTGGAACCAACAAGCAATGAAATGGACACTCACGCCATTCACTGTATTCTATAAAAAAGAAATTATTTCAAAAAAATGTTTTAATTTTTTTATTCTTGTCCTATCCAAGACCTCGTCTTCAATGTTCCAAAGCATATTAAAAAATTGAGATTTGTTTTAATACTTCAGTTCTTTAAAACTTGATTTGCTCGCATTTCGAACTAGCTCCTGTTGCTCCTGTTAACTCTTTATAAATGGAAAGAAAGTCTAGCAATTCAATTACTTTAAATGAACCCTTCTTTTCGTATGATTTATTATTAAAATAATTTAGATTCCCATTGAAAAAAAATTAAAGATAAAAATATTAATAATTTATTAGGGGAGACTGGGGCAAAAAGTCACAAATTTAAAATTTTAAAATTCAGTATCTGCCAAGATAAAAGAAGCGGCTTAAAATTTTTTCCATAGATGGCCTCCATAGACCTTCTTCAAAGTCGTAAGTTTCTTAGAATTCGAACAAGGAATTTAGAAAATAAAAAAAATATCGAAATTTTTAGCCCTATTTTTAAAATGTTTTCCTTGCAACAGATATCAATTTTTACCTATTTATTTTCCAAAATTGATGCAATGGTAAGTATTTCCTAAATTATTTGGATTCTTTGAATACGAAACCTCTATCTATTTTAGAATTGTACAAAGATTCTTTTCTCCAGAAATCCTTTTATTAAAAATGACCACTTGGGGTAAAAAGTAACAAAAGGTATGGAGCAAAAAGTAACAAAGACCAAAGCAATTTCTGAGGTCTCACGGCGAGAAGAAACATCATTTCCGCATCTCGCCGCTTTTTTTTTTCATTGGTCAAACGATTAGCAGTCTCTTGTGTGTTTTTTTTTTCTAAAATAGCTTGAAAAGCGCTTTTCTCGTTCAGATAGAGAAAATTGTGTTTTAAAAAAGTGTAGAGGAATAAATTTCCTACGAAAATATGTCACCTAGCTATTTTTTTTAAATTTACGAAAGCTCGTAAAAAAGCAAATCAAAATGTGATAATATCCCATACCTGGTACTATTTGCCTCAGCATTTTTGAGAATGGTCACAAAATTACCTTTCAGAAAACAGCTCGATAAATGTATTTCCTTACAAAATAGAGGAAAATGACTTTCACAAAGTTGTAGAGCAGCAAATTTCCTATAAAACTGCACTAATTAGAAATTTCTGGGGCGCTAGGGTAGCTTGTAAAAAAGTAAAATATCCGTTTTGTTACTTTTTGGCCCAGTCTCCCCTACAATTTAAAAAATGAAAACTTATTGAACAATTTAGTCAAGTAGTGGAAACTGGGCGATTGTAAATATTTTTGATAGGGGCAAATTTGATTTAATTTTCCAAAAACACGATATTTTTTGGAAAATTTAACTTATATTTTACCGATTTACCGTTTAGTACAGGCTGTAGTCGAGACTAATTTGACTGAGACTAATCGAGACAGGGGAGAATGAATAAATTTGTCAAAATGAATATTTTATTCTTTCATGAGCTAACAGAACACTTATTCAATTTATATTAGCATATTCTAATAGGAAATTCACCGCTTTACAACTTTTCTGGATTTACTTTTCTATATCTCGGAAGAAGATACACTTTTCGAGTCATTTTCTAAAAGTCAGTTTCGCGGAGGGAAAGTTTTATCTGGTTGTGACATTTTACTCTTGCAAAGCTTGCAAATTCAAAAAATATCATATTGATATATCCTTTTTAGGAATTTTATCCCTCTACAACTTCGTCGAAGACCATCTTAACGAAAAAAAGTGCTTTAGTTGAGTAAACCAGTATTGTTATTTTCAGTAAGAAAAATACTCCAAAAACAAAACAGAACTAAAAATTTCAATATTTTCTTGTTTTCCAAATTCTTTTCACGATTACTTTAAATTTAAAACTTTGTATGCTTAAGGTAAAGTACCCTTTATTCGACCGGTTCCTCTATTCGACCGGTAGATTTATTTATTCAATTTAATTATATTTGCTATAATATTTTGTGTATGATCTAACATTAATAGGTCAATTATTCTTTAAATAATACGAATCAGTGACAAATTCATAGAAATTGATGAAATTCACCATCAAATATTCAAAAATTGACCCACCGGTCGAATAGAGGAACCCGGTCGAGTAAGGGTACTTTACCTTAAAAAGGCACAAGGCTCCTATGTAAAACTTTAAAGCCTCTGTCTGTTTTATAATCTCCCTGCTGTAATCTCCCCTATACTTGAACTAATTTCTTCAACTAATTCTTTTAAAAATGGGCATTTGAGATCGTACGAAGTATGAGCATTTTCCCTTATATGGAATCCATTAACAGTTTCTCCTATAGGGGGAAGTGCTCATTCTTTGCACGGTTCCAAGTTTCATAATGACTAAATTTTTCCTATGTTTTTTCAATAAATCTAAATCATCGCACCCATATTTTAAAAACTAGGGGAAAGTGTCCTGTTTTTGAAATTAAATTGCGGAGTCACATTTATTCAAAAACATAGGACAAAGTTAGTCATTATGAAGCTTGGGACCGTGCAAAGCATGGGCACCTTCCCCTACCAATATTACCTTAGCCTTTTGAATTATTTTAATGAAAAAATCAGTGTTTACAACTCCTTCTATTAACCTAATTCGCCCCATATCATTTTATGATAAATTGTATTAATAAACTAGTTTTCTAACTCACAGAATTAGGATTTAGTAGAAGATTAATTTTAAATTTAAATTTGAAAACTTTTAAATTTTTTAAATTTAAAAGTTAGAAGTTTAGAAATTTTCTTGCTTTATTTAGATCCTTTTTAGTTTAGTGTTTTGCTAAGTCGTTCGTGAAATTAATGCGTGCATATATGTTTCGTGCGACAATATGGCTCTAGTAATAATATTAATATCCACTAATGCAAATTTTCCATTATCGTCAACTCTTATTTCTTGTACCCAAAACAGTTGTGTATGAAAAGTGTAAAAGAGAAAATTGAACTAAATCGTAATTTCTCTTATCTTGTAAAAAAAATTAAGATTGTCGAAAATTTTCAAATTAGACTTGTATACGAAAAGGATTTATATTTTTAAATCTTGTGATGATTTTGAAAATTCTCTCAACAAAAACGAGGAAATAATATAAAGTTTTACTCCTATTTTTTTCTAAATTTATACAGCTTTTTTGTATTTACTTTATCTTCGACAATAAATATTTTCGTAATAAAAGTGAAATTCTTTAAAATAACTTCGAAGAAAAATATAAACAAAATTTTGTTATAGCGTAACACAGAAAGATGTATCAAGAATTCTAATTTAAACAATCAATAAATTTTATTAGTTGTTTTTAGAGACTTGGTTTATCTTACAAATGTCCTAGAAATCATCAGAATTAGATGATCTCTGCCATCAGGGGCATGAAATTTCCTATGTTTCCCAAATGTTTCTAGCGAGCCGAAAAAACTTTTGAGTTTATTAGTTGTTTTCTGTCATTGTAGAATGAATTAGCAAAAACAATAATACAAAATAAAAAGCCAATTTAATACCGAAGAGGAAACCGAAAACCCTCAATTGGCAACCTACGTAGTTTTGAAGATATCTCGTGAAATGTGTACGAAAATAGGGAAAAAATTACACTAAAACCGGTCGCATTTTTCAGAGCTAATGTCACCCCCTGTCTGCCATAATCTAATTGAAATTCTACTGAAAATACTAAAAATCCATGAGATCAACAAGATTTATGTATATTTCTCTCTCCGATTTTCATTTAAATAATTTCAATTGTCTGTGATCAGTACTGCACTGCACATTGTATTATGAAAGCTATTTTCACTATTTTCTAATAATATGAAATGACATAAAATGTGTCGAATTGAACTGCTGCTTGTTTAAATTTTCACCTGTTCAAATATTTACGAAAAATATGATGAATTGTCAATGTTTGTTGAATATTTAATTTTGTATTTAAATACTAACACAGTTTCATCATTATTTCACTTAGATAGTAAATATTTGTACAATAATTTCACTTTTAGATATCTTTTTCAAATAAACAACTGAATTTTGCAAAATGATGCAGACGTATATATAATTTTCATAGAATTTTATACGTTATATCTCTCATTTTCAATAAAACAAAAAGTATTAATGCGGAAAGAGAGCTAAAATCTAAAATCACATTCATTGACTGGAAAGATGTGATTTGAGATTCCCATTAGAAGGCCCAACCACAAATCCTGGATGTTGTCCAGTGTTGAGACTTGTTTCCGCTCTCATTGATTCTCTGAGACGAGTCTTGTGGTACGGGCAAAACAAACAGACGAGACACTAATGCATGCTAGAGGATGCGGAAGAAGAACAAAACTTCCGCCATGAGCTGACATCTGGAAGCCCTCCTTGCCTTTGTGATTCCATGAAAGCCACTTCCCCCGAACTTTGTTCGTTTCTCCTGCCACATACTCTCTAACTATATAAACTTTCACAATAAATCGCTGACTGTCCCAAAATTTCATACACCTGGAAAATTTGTCAAGCATAAAGTCTCTCTCTCACATAGTATACTTATGTACATTGCAATGTACAGTGAATTTCCTGTTTTTCATTGATCTCATAAAGGAAATTAAAACGATGCAAGACTATACAATTTCTTCCAGCAAAAATGAACTAAAAAATCTTAATAGTTCCGGAACACCTTTTTGATAAAGAAAATTCGATGAACGTCCTTTTCTTTCTCAAATATTTTGCATACGTCATAATATGAAAGCTATTACCTCCAGTTCACCTTTTACATTTGAAGAATTTCCTGAAATCAAAATTCATGCACCGTACCCTTCATTTTGAATCATTTTGCATACGTCTATCGAATTCTTCTTTTTCTTTTGAACATCACACCAAATTCAATTTTGTGTAATTAAATTTTGAATGAGAAATAGACTAGAGACTAGACTTATCCAAAATTTTTGACAAAAAAATGGATGTGAATATTACTGTGTTATCACACTTGCACATTAAAATTTTAATATGATTCACATTAATTGTCACTGGTGAGAGTCCAAATGTGTAATTTGTGTGTTTGAATCATTTCATATTCAAAATTTGATCTATTTGTTGATAAAAAGGTAGACTTGGCCCGCAAAATTAGATAAAAATTGATTTATAGCATTTTTAATGTGAAAAATATTTGTGCTTTAGGTAAATTTAAACTTATTTTTGCAGACCAAGTCCACTTCTTTGTCAATAAATAGACAAACCACAAATATTAAGTGACTCAAAGACACAAATAACATATTTGGACGCTCACAAGCGACAATTAATGTGAATCACATTAAAATTTTAATGTGCAAGTGTGATAACGCCGTTACAATAATTTCATGAAATTCTCCTGATCGAAAAGATGGACAAGAGGCATTAAATTTCATCTACTAGGGTCAAAGGAACACCCGTTCGACAGAGAATTTCATCAAAATATTAAAATTTAATTGAGGTTTCTAAAAAAATTCAAGTAATGTGACCTTTTCATTAATCTCCCCTTTTCTTAGAAGACGATCAAATTTCGTATCCAATATTGCGTACAAAACATAGTGCCAATAGATCACAATAAGATTTCTTAAAGTGCCGATAGGTGTTCCTTCGACCCTAACATTTTTCACCAAATTGTTTACTTTAACTGTTCGTATAATTTTACTGCTCGAGCTCCACAGAGAGAACTGTATAAATTGCTTCTTGAAAATTAAAGGGGACTAACTCAAGCTTTTTACGATTTTGTAATTTAAATGCACTTAGAAGGAGGATTTATTAAATTTTCAGATGATGTAGGACAAAAGGAACACCTAATCGACAGGAAACACTTATTGACAATTTCGTTAAAATTTTAAAATTTATTCAATTATTATTATTAATCGTATCGGAATACTTTATTACAATTGTTGTATCAGTTGGCAGCACTGCCGCAAATAAAACACGGATAACCGGGATAATAATTGAAGTGTCAGGCAGTCGATGGTGCCAAGCCAACATATGTAGATGTGTATAGCCGAAATAAATAAAAGATTGAGTAAAACTAAGGATAGTTTAGTGGCGACGACATCGAAAATGCCTCAAGGAGGAGCTAATGATACTGCTCAAGGTGATGGAGCAAGTTCCAGTGATGGAAATCAAGGAGATTTCCAAGGAAATTCAAATAGGGTCGGAGGGCAAAGAGTTGTGACGTCATCGTTTCAAATGCCCACGAACATCAAGGAATTTCCCGCTTTGAGAGGAAAATGGCGTCGTTGGCTTGGAAGAATGGAGACAATTTTTAATCTGTACAAGATTTCTGAAGACACGATGAAGAAAGAATGGATTATTTTCTACTTGAATCTGGAGTCTTATGATCAGCTGTGTAATATTATTACACCTAGGGAGCCGAAAGATCTCTCGTACAATGAGTTGATTCAGATTCTGGAGGATTATTACGATCCAAAGCCACTGGAGATCGTTGAGAACGTGAACTTCAGAAAGAGAATCCAGAAAGAAGGTGAAAGTATGGATGATTTCATGGCAGCTTTGAGAGGTCTCACGAAATATTGCAACTTGGGATGTAATAGCTGTGACAATCTCAACAAATCCCTTCGAAATCAGTTTGTGTTTGGATTGTGGGACAAAGATGTCCAAAAGAGATTGTTGGAAAAGAAAGACCTCAGTTTGGAACGTGCTTTGGAGATTGCTAAATCGATGGAATCCTCCGAGAAGGGGAAGGAGGATATGACAGCAAAAGCAACCAAACAAGATACATTGCAGCTGGAGGCGACGGATGTGCACAAGATTCAACCAAATGAGCAAAAGGAGAACAAAAAGGAGGTTAGGTGCTACCGTTGTGGGATAAAAAATCACCTGGCCAACAACTGCTTCCATGAAAATTCTACATGTAATCAATGTGGACAAACCGGTCATCTCCAGAGGGTTTGCAAGCAGAAGAACACCAAGAAAACTGAGACCAAGGCAGCTGAGAAGAAAATTCAACGAGTCAACGAAGTCGATGACATCTTGCACGTGGAGGAAATCGTCGAGCCCAAGGTTTACTTAAAATTCAAATTTATTAACAACAAATCAGTTTCAGATTTTGTAAAATTCGAGGTTGACAGTGGCTCGGGCATTTCTATCGCGGGTTTAAAGTATAAAGATGATTTTTTCCCTGATGAAACTATAATTCCCACCAAGAAAGAATTCTTGCATTATGGGGGAGGGAAAATTGCAGTTGTGGGGTTCATAAGGGTTTCAGCACTGATTGGGAAGCGGGTGTTGCGGAATGTGAATCTGTACTTCACAGAAGATCGCTTGAGACCCCCACTACTTGGAAGGGAATGGATCAAAAGAGCTAAATGGGTTAATTGGAACAAGGTGTTGCTTGATATTAGGCAAATTGAAGCCCAGGAAAGTCAGGTTGATAAGACTAAATTAGTCTCTGAACTAAAAAAAGATTTTAAGAGGGTATTTGAGAAAACAACAGGGAAAATTGAGGGGATGCAAGCGGAATTAAAATTACAAGAAAATGCGAGTCCAGTGTTCCTCAAACATAGAAATGTCCCAATTCCTAAAAAAGAAGCGGTGGAAAATGAGATCGATCGTTTGGTTAGGGAAGGAATACTGGTTAAAGTCAACCAGAGCAGGTATGCGTCCCCTGCAGTTCCAGTTTTCAAAGCCAATGGAAATGTCAGACTTTGTGGAAGTTATGACATGACGATTAACCCTCAATTGATTATTGATAAGCATCCTTTACCTTCTGTAGAGGAATTGTTTGCGAACATGGCAGGGGGACAAAAGTTTTCAAAGTTAGATCTCACTCAAGCATATTTGCAGCTGGAGGTAAGGGAACAGGACAGAGAGTTGCTGACTCTTAACACACATAAGGGCTTGTATCAACCTACCAGGTTAATGTATGGGGTGGCTTCGGCGGTAGGAATTTGGCAGAGACTCATGGATTCTGAATTGCGCGATATTCCAGGGGTATCAGTTTTTTTGGACGACATTAAAATTACTGGCCCGGACGATAAGACCCACATGGAAAGACTGAAAGAAGTTTTGAGTAGACTTGATCGTCGGAACATGAGAGTTAATTTGGAAAAGTGTAGTTTTTTTGAGGACAAAATCGAGTATTGTGGGTACACTATCGATAAAGACGGTATTCATAAGAGTCCTAAGAAGGTTCTCGCACTCGAGAACATGCCGCGGCCGAAGACGAAGGATGAAGCTAAGTCGTATTTGGGATTCATTAATTATTACGCGCGCTTCTTTAAGAATCTTAGCACGGTTCTCCACCCTATTACTGAACTCACAAAAGAAAATGAGCCCTTCAGGTGGACGGAAGATTGCGAAAGGGCTTTTCTCACGGTAAAAAAAGAAATGTCAAGTGAAAGTTTCCTTGTTCATTATGACCCGAAGAAAGAGCTAATTTTGGCTGTAGATGCTAGTCCTGTGGGAGTTGGGGCTGTGCTAAGTCACAAATATCCAGATGGAGCGGAGCGACCAATTCAGTATGTGTCTCAGACACTTTCGAACACCCAGAAGAGATATTCCCAGATTGACAGGGAAGCATACGCGATAGTTTTTGGTATAAAAAAATTTTACCAATATATTTACGGGCGTCGTTTTACCTTGATTTCTGACAATCAGGCTTTAACGAAGATTTTCAATCCACAAAAGGGGATTCCGGCTTACGCGGCTATGCGTATGCAACACTATGCGATATTTTTGCAAGCATTTGATTTTGATATTCGTTTCAAGAAATCGGCCGATAATGCTAATGCGGACGTGTTTTCAAGGTTACCGGCGGGAAATGAAAATAATTTTGAAATGGACGAACCGGAAGTTCTTCAAATAAATTTGTTGAACACGTTGCCCGTTACTGCGGAGCAAATTAGAGTTGAGACTGAGAAATCTCGCGAGATTGAACGTCTTATTAAAGGGCTCCAAGACGGAAAAATTGTTCCGCGAAAAGATCGATTTGAGATCGAACAAACGGAATTCAGTCTATGTCGCGGTTGTCTAATAAGAGGAACACGAGTGTATATTCCCCCGGTTTTGAGAGACAAAATACTCCTTGAAATTCACGATGGTCATTTTGGAATGACGAGGATGAAAGCAATTGCAAGAGGGTACTGTTGGTGGCCAGGGATGGACAAGGATATAGAAGAAAAGGTATTGAATTGTACGATTTGCCAAGAAAACAGGTCATATCCGCCGAAAGATTCTACTCATGTTTGGGAGGATTCTAGTAAACCATTTCAGCGTGTACACGCGGATTATGCAGGACCAGTTCAGGGTAAATATTTATTCATCTTGGTGGACTCCTTTTCTAAATGGCCAGAAGTAAAAGTTTGCAATGATATGACTACTACAACAACAATCAAAATGTTGAGGGAAATTTTTGCAGTTCACGGACTCTGTGATATACTCGTAACTGATCAGGGAAGACAATTCATGAGCCTAGAATTTCGTGAGTTTTGCGAAAAGAACGGAATACGACACAAGACGGGAGGGCCTTTTCATCCGGCTACTAATGGTCAGGCCGAAAGGTACGTGCGTACTATCAAGGAAAAAATAGAAGTATTGAGAGAAGTAGATAAATCCGAACTAGATCAGAAACTTTGCAGTATTCTGCTAAACTACCGCCGAACTCCACATGCCACCACGGGTGTTTCACCTAGTGTGAAACTTTTCAATCGACAGATTAAGTCAAGACTGGATCTAATTGTTCCGCGAGAAGACATAGTAAAGAGCTCCTCTGAGGTTACCACGCGTAGGAATTTTCAAGAGGGAGAAAGAGTTGCAGCACGTAATTACGGTAGCTGGGGTTCCAAATGGAAATTCGGGAGGATTTCACAAAGATTGGGAAAAGTCCATTACTTTATCAAGTTAGATGATGGTAGAGAATGGAAGCGGCATGTTAATCAGTTGAGAAAGGTAGGAAATGACGTGAGTAGAACAGAAAATGTCGGTAGTAGCAGATCAGGGGGTGTTGAAGAAGATGAGAGTATCATTGGTGAAGGTGGAGGTGTACCGGAAACTCCACAAATCGAAAATGCGTCCAACAGTCGGGAAGAGAAAGAGCAGGACAGTATTAGATTGGAGCAAGATGAGCAGGAGTTAAACGAACATAACCCTGTAGGTAAAGCTCGATCAGTCTCGACTGATAGTGATGGGGATTCAAGTGAATTTGAAGATGCTGAAGATCAGCTGGGTAGTACAGATGAAGAACCATCGAAAGCGATGCCCCCTCCCCAATCTGTTGAAGTTTTTGAACCTCGTCGTTCACAAAGAATAATCAAAGCTCCGAACCGCCTTAACCTCTGAATTATGCAACAGTCGCCTCCCATACTTGTTTAAACATATAATTTTACTTTCTATCAAATTTCATGTGAATTTATCTATTCTTTCTTTGTTTTAGTTCATGTAAAGTAAAGTTCTTTTTCATTTTTCGAGGGGGACGGCTGTTGTATCAGTTGGCAGCACTGCCGCAAATAAAACACGGATAACCGGGATAATAATTGAAGTGTCAGGCAGTCGATGGTGCCAAGCCAACATATGTAGATGTGTATAGCCGAAATAAATAAAAGATTGAGTAAAACTAAGGATAGTTTAACAATGTAATCATCATGTTATATTGCTGTAATATTCCGTGAAGGAAGAATCTGCCAGTCCATGTGTAGACCGCCCAGGAGCGCTTTCCCCGTAGTGTGGATGCTTCTTCCATGCTCCCGGAGTTGTTGGGCAGAGGCGGTGCTTTTTATTACGTTTTTATTCCATGTGAAAATGTATTTTTCTAAACATTCAGTTGTATTTGTATTGCACCGGGCGGGATTCGAACTCACAACTTTGCGAGTCGAATCAGAGATCTCGTCCGCCCAAGACCCAACGGTTTTGCCTATCGCGTCACTGAGATCCCCAATTTATCCAATGTATCTAATAAAATACAAGTAATATGATATTTTCGTATTAATCTACCTACCTTTTACTAAAAGAAAATGATGTCACGCTGTTTTTCTGTCTATCCATCTCTATCGCCAGCTCTAGAGGCTGCTAAACGGTTAAGTTAAGATAGGGACTTGAGAACTTCGGGAGACCCTACCTCCATAAGTCGACCCAAGAATCGTTGCCTAGAGGAAAATCTTCTTCATAGGGTAAATGTCCTAATTCAAAACCATTTCCAAAAGCTTTAACTTTGACAGAAGATTCAACACATTAAGTTCATATTTTTTCTGAAGTGAATTACATAAATTTGCTCCTTGACTCTTCTAAAATGTTACTGTTTAGTGAAAATTCTTTAGTTATAATTTGAAAACTTCTTAAATACAAGAAAAATACGCGAGTGTAAAATGCTTCTATTGGAAACATATTAATCCAAATGGAAACAAGGGAAAGTTTCTAATTGGAGACAAACAGTGTAAGTGAAACCGCGACGAAAAGCTTCCAAAACCTTGTTGAGTTGTTCTTGAGTGCAGGATTTGTTCTTATTCCTGGTCTTTTCTCCTTTCTCATCTAAAACAATAAGAAAATCTCTCCAAAAAAATCATATTTCCGGGGTTTCCTATTGAAGCATTTGCAGACACTTTAGAAAACCCTTTTTGCTCACGAAATAGGTAATTATTTTATTTGAAAACTTCACGTACCGTTAACAATAAAGATTAGCACTTAATTTAACTAAAATTAGCCAGAAATATGACATAAATGTTAAACAAAATGAATAAACAGCAGTCACTTTATTATGTTTTTTATTGATTTTGATCGATGAAAAATTCGATGGTGAAAATGTACACTTTTAATTTTTCTGAGAAATTAACAAATTAAAATTTGTGAATATGAATGGATTTTCGCTTTATTTGGAGCAAAATTAACTAAATAATGAAACTATGGTATAGAAAATATCTAAATATAATAATTTAGTACTATATTTATCATGAAAACAATGACGTTTCCATTTGGAGTAGCGAAAAGTTTCCATTTGGAGCAGTTTTTGAATTACAGTAGACTCTCTCAAATTCGGGCATATGGGACCGAAATGTCAGCCGAATTGGACAGAAATTCGGGCGACAAACTTTTTGAAATGCAACGATTTTTTATTCATATGCATATAGATATTGAGTTTACACACTCATATATAACATAAATTGCATGAAAATCCCTCAATAATGCAAAATCACAACAAAACTAAGACAAACCACGCCAAATTTGAGCATATTTGATTCATTTTATAATCATAATCAAACTTGAAAAATGACAACAACTTTTTTAAAATGTAACCGCTGCCCGAATTAAAAAGTATCCCGATCTTAAAAGAGCCGAATTTGCGAGAGTCTACTGTAGCTTAATTTACCCTATACGAAAATATTGTTCAATCATTCTTAATAACGGTTTTTTTTTCAAGGCCATAGGTTAGAAAGGCTCTAAAGTCTAAAGAGTTCATTTCCAAACCGAATGGCATCATGTTTGGGTTAGTTGAAAAGGTCTTGGAATTTCTGATAAGACTGAAACGGTTCCAATGGGTTATGTACCTGTAATACACCGATTTATAACCGATAAGTAATTTTCATCAGAAAATCAATTGTATTACTCCCTAAGCTATTTTGGACAATCTTTTGAATGATTCAATCTGCGAAATTACTTTTAAGGTATAGCGTCTAAGTCATGAGTCCGAGCAATCCGCAAAGCTGGGACGCTTTGCCATCTCTTTTTTGTATAAAAATTAAATTAAAAATCTTAATGTACCTGTAATTTGTCGTTTTAACCCGAATATTTTCCCGGCAAATCTTTTTCTAATTTCTCAAAGATATTAAAGCTTCAACAAGAATTACCAAATCTTCATAGAAAGTGAGATGGTGGAAGGTGGAATCATTTATTGCCAATTTTAGAACGCATTATCTAAAAAGTTTTGCACCTTCTAATCAAATTAAATAAAATTTTGATTGAACATACTTTGAATTGAAGCTTTGTCAGGTTTTTGCTTGAATTTGTCTTAGAAAACCTCCTGACTAAAGAACATAATTTTACATTTTGTACTATCTGAGAATTATTTCTGTAAGTAAAAATTTTACCACATTAAACATTAAGCCACTTAAAAACCATTCTAATTTTAAGCAAATTTCTATGTTTTTAATATTCATCAGCTTTGAGTATTTCCCATTCCTCAAAAATTATATTATACTCGAATTTATCCTAATGAGTCCCCATTTTCTTCTTCTGTCGTTCTGGCCTCTCTTGAATATCTTCAATTGTTAGTCTTTACTGGTCCTACAAGCTGAACGATTTTGTATGTATTTGAGATAAACATTAAAGCTGTAATTTATCCTGGAGGGAGATACTTCAATTAAATTCAGTTTAATTAATACTTAATACTCTTAAAAGCATAGACGACAAACAAAACACACTGGAGAATGGAGAAACTTCTATGTTATTTCAGACAGCTATTTAGTATTTACTGTATTTGTTAATAAAAAAAATATGTATATTGAAAATACTCTCTCCGAGATTCAAAAGAGAAGTCCAAAGAATAAAAGAAAAAAATTGCCAAGAATTACCAAAAAAAAGTGAAAAATATATCTCAAATTAGATCGGTTCAGTTTTTTAGTTTTCCTATGATACTATTCTTTCATTTCCATTTGCAAAAAAAAACTAAATAATTGCCAGCTTCGACAAAAAAATTATATACAAAGCTCGTGCAAGGAAGATCTTTATTTTCTTTTTTTATGCATGTTTTTTTTCCAAAAACTGTCTTTATGGCTCCGTCAGACCTTTTAGATCAGGAAAATTTAATTACAGTGCCCGCTTTGTAATCCGGATGATTGGAAGACAATATGACAGATGTCCGCTTCGTAATCCGGATATTTTTTTTGAATTAGTAATAAAACTTTTAAAAAAGATTAAAAAGACATAATTAGTGAATTCTATGCTATTATACTTCATTTATTAAACAAAAACTTCACAAGAAAATTCATTTTCATTGGTGAACAGACATGCATACATAACCTCAAAATTATTTTATATGTAACCGTCGATAACTCGTCCGATTTACGTCGATCCGGATTAGGAAGTGGGCACTGTAATTCGAAATTGGAATCTCTTTCTTTATGCCTCCGGCACACCTTTTAGATCAGGAAATTTTCATGAAGTCGAAATTCGAAGCCCTTTCTTTCTCACATTCTTTGCATATGTCTATCTCATTCTCTTGCACTCTTCTTCTTCTTCTTTTAAACATCACACCAAATTCAATTTCGATCAATCGAATTTGGTATGAGAAAGAATGAGATAGTCATATACAAAACATGTGAGAAAGAAAGGGATGCGAATTTCGTCTTCATGAAATTTTCCTGGTCTAAAAGGTGTGCCGGAGCCATTATCATACGTTTTGCATATGTCACTCTCATTCTTTCGCCCTCTACATCTTCTTTTAAACATCACAACAAATTCAATTTAGCTCAATCTAATTTGGAGTGCAAAAGAATGAGATAGACATACGCAAAACATGTGAGAAAGAAAGGTATGCGAATTTCAACTTCATGAAATTTTCGTAATCTAAAAGGTGAATAAGATCTTAAATTTTGAAACCGAAATTTATGGAAATGGGTTTAACTCTTTCGCGTCATTAGGGTCATATATGACCCGGCGAAAAACAATTTTTTTGACTATTAACTTTACATTAATTGAAATCTATTTGTTTATGCACGACATCATAATAGAAGGATGTAAGATTCTTGGCTAATTTTCTCAAGACTCTAGATATTCAGGAAAAGAATTATTCAAATATTGATCTCATGATCAAAAATCACTAATTTCGAACTTTGTGAAATGACTTTTCTTTTTCAAAATTTTTTATATTAATTTATTTAACACAAAATAGAATATCCAAAGATTGTATATTGCATATTTTGATATAATAAACTACTCTCAATTTTCCAGAAAAGCGCGTAGAATTTCCCGGTCATATATGACCCTGTTGTCGGCAAGGGTAACAGTGTTTTTATCCCAAACCTATAGCGAAATGTAGTTGGGACTTTGTTTTTCTTTGTGAAATGCAGGTGGGACATCTTGCTCCTGAACATTTCATCTTATATCTGATGAATTATAACATATTTTGCAATATTTTAGAGTATTCTGCAAGCGTCTCATATTGTGCAATTGTATTGTGTGTGAATAAATATGTGGATATAAGTTTATTTTTGCCTAAACCACTCAAAATACTGTGACAGTGACTGTTCAAGGGATTACCAGGAAGATTCCTTGAACACCAGGAGAACAGTGTTCATCAAGACAATCCAGTTTGCCATGGTTTTGGCCAAATTAATAACTTCAAGCAAAAAAAAACTCTTAAAAAGCCCGTGATATAGATTTTGAAAATGGTATGTACACTTCCCTTGAGGACAATAGGGTCATATATGACCCGGGGTTTTTCCGAGTTTTCACGCAATGGAAATTTTTTTTCCTCTCTGAACTATTATATTTGATCATAAAGCATTAGAAAAAACTCAATTTTACATAAATTCATCTGCTGAATAAAAGTGTGACGCGAAAGAGTTAATTGGTTTTAATTTTATAGCGATTAATTTAATAGCTGGGTTGTTCTATATTTTTGCTAAAACGTTGCCTTTTTTAGCTAACTGTGCTCGTTGGGAATATAAATTTCTCATTCAAAATTATATATTTAAAAAAAAAGTCAAAATAGAAATTTCAATTAATTTCGGTTGCCATTTCAATTTGAAATTTCCACCTAATAAAAAATCTAGATAGCCAGCAGAGAAACAAATCGACAATTCTAGTGAAAGGGTAAGAAATCTCCTATGAAATTCCGTTTCAGCTTTTTTATAGGGTACGGTCTTCCGGAAATTTTTCCGATTTCGTGTCACGTCACAAGTTGGTGAAAGGTGGAATATTTTCTTTTAGCTAAATTGCTGAAAATATTGCACAGAAATAGCTGGAAATTGCGTGAAATTGAAGAGTGAATTTTGTGAATATGAGTGAATCTGAAAATTCGACATCCGCCTATGCGGAGTTTGTGAAGCCGCAACTTCAGTACAACGAAGACGGCTGGGGCCCATGTGAGAAAATTGACTTCAGAGACATGCCCTATCAGCCTTTCAGCAAGAGTGACCGTCTGGGGAAGATCAGTGATTGGACAGGAACTGCTACTGTGGACAAAAAGTTCCCAAGTAAGAGATTTTGTGTTGTTTTTGGGCTAGCCCGGGTAGCCGAATGTGGGCTATGTCATAACCTCAAAATCATATTCCGGAACATTTTTTTATGGAATTCTGTGGCCCTTTGCAGATAAATATGCGAGTCAGTTTGGAACGGGCAGTCAGTATGCATACTATCATGATGAGGATGAGACTACGTTCCATCTGGTGGACACGGCTCGTGTGCAGAAGCTTCCGTACCAGCGTGGCCGCTTCCGTGGCAACATGAGGAATCTGAGGTGAGTAGAGAGTTTTTCTGTGCAGATAATCACCTCTAACTGGTCAAGATATCCATTCAGGGGTCGTGGGGGCCGTGGCGGTGGCCAGGGTGGCCTCCAATCGCTTGGGAAGAGTGTCAAGATGAGGGATCAGCGTCGTGGAACAACAGGTAGGAAATGGGGAGTTCGTGGGCCACCGCCAAAGATCCGTGATGCTTCGGTGACTGTACGTCCAGACTGGCTCACCATCGAAGAAATGGACTTTCCACGTTTGGCCAAGCTATCGCTTCCGGGCGTTAAGGAGGGCGAGGATATTATGTGCTGCGGAACTCTCGAGTACTACGACAAGTCCTATGATCGCATCAATGTGAAGAGCGAGAAGCCACTGCAGCGTGTTGATCGTATCTTCCACACGGTAACCACCACTGATGACCCAATCATCCGTTCCCTCAGTAAGTCCGTGGGCAATGTGTATGCCACGGATTCGATTCTGGCCACAATCATGTGCTGCACTCGCTCCAACTACTCCTGGGACATTGTCATTGACAAGATCCAGGACAAACTCTTCATGGATAAGCGCGACAATACTGAGTTCGATTTACTAACGGTAAATGAGACTAGCGTGGAACCACCGCAGGACGATGGTAACTCCCTCAATTCGCCTCGAAATCTCGCCATTGAGGCCACTTTCATCAATCACAACTTCAGTCAGCAGGTTAGTTCCTTACAAATTTGTACCAATAATTAAAAGATTCCTAAAATTTATTACTCGAAAGTTCTTTCAAAGAGGTCGGATATTAATTAATTGACCTAAAATAAAAAATGAAGAAAAAATCAATCATTTTAGGCACCACATCTCATACATTTTTTAAAGAATTTTGCAAAATTATTTTTCTAACAATTTTTTTTACGTCTTTGATACCGGTGACAGCCAAAATCCTGAATGTTCAAAATCCTTAACCCTTTACGGACAAGAAGGTCAAAATCGAGGGTCAGAAAAAATCATTTTTCCTCATTTTTTAGAACAAAATACAGCTTTAGAAAGCCGTAGGAAAAATTTCATTTTTGGGTCACGGGTGATCCAATCGTCCTTAAAGGTTAAATGGATGAAATTATATGGAGGAAAATGTTTAGAATAATTTCCCAAGACACAGAAGATTTCCCTTTGCCTCCAGCAAAAGCAGGTGCAATCGTGAGAGTAGCTATGACACTTTTAAGAATTCGGGATTTTGGCTTTCAGTATTTTGACGTTTTGTATTTTGGCTTTCGGGTCGGGATTTTGACCGGGACCCCTTTGGTACATAACCAACTTGAGCCGATTTATAAATCACCTAAAAGATTCCCCAAAATATCTTAAAAGTACCACAATTTTCGATTAACCCTTTAAAGGACGATTGGGACACCGGTGTCCCATAAAAAAAAAATTTTTTCCTGACTACCTAAAGTTATTTTTTTCTTATGTCTGTACATAATTGAAATGTAGAAGGTTGAAGGAATCTAGAATATTTTTTGCAAGTCTCTAGCTATTTGCAATGGAGTAAATATTTAAGCTCAAAAATTGCGAATTTTTAAATTTTCAAATTCATAATTGATTTTATTTATTTTTTATACTTTTAATTTTTTTTAAGCAAAATCCTTTTTACAATAAAAACTACAATTCTCATAAGTAAAATTTTTCATTAAAGCGAAAAATATTATTAATTGGTATTGTCAGAAAAATTACTTAAGTTTTTGGGCTATTTTTGTCCCTATAGTTCATAGAAGCACAAAATACACCGAATTAGACTCTGTTGGACTTTCCAAAGTTAAATGTAAGACTTATCATTGATTATTTTTCTCAGTTTAATTTTTATTGTTGATTTTCAGTCCGTAAAAAGTGTCTCGTCGTTAAAGGGTTAAAAACAACCGGTTCATCTGTTTCTTTTTAATGTAAAACCGATTCGAACCGGTTCTTTTAGACTTGTCAGAAGTTCGTTCCACGTTTTCAATATTTTTAAAGTTTCCATAATTGGTTGAGAAATACGGCTCCCTTTCCTAAGCCATTTATCTGTTGTCTTTGAAAACCCAAAAATATGACCCAAGGCTCTTTTTCGCAAACTCAAGGAGAAAGCGTCAGGTTTATGAGCCCTAGCATCCCGCAAAATATTTTTCCAGTTCGTATCTTTTTGTTTCCGGGTTCACAAATGAGAAGCAATAATACAGCTTAATTTCGTATAACTATTAGCGATTCAGAATCTTTCGAGATCAGTTTCAGACTTGTTAAGGATTCCAAAACCTTTCTAAGAAACTCAAATCGCCTGAGAAATATGCTCTCTAGGTCACTTTAGAGTCTTCAAATTTTTACTATGAAAAACTATTATTAGGAATAAGTCAAGGCTATTTCCGTATACGGACGAAATATTCGCCTAAACAAAATCTGAAACATTACCAAAATTGAAAAAAAAAACAATTATGCATGTTCCAGATAGTCCAATAAACATGGTTTCGGAGAAATGGGCCCGATAGGCGTGAACGTATGAAGATTTCCGTATTTATGGAAATGTTTATAGAAGATTTCGCTTTTTCTAAAAAAAAAAAATCGCGCTTTTAAGACCTCTACACTCTACACACTTAGGAGCAATTTCTTTAAAAAAAATGCCTTTTTAAAGAAAATTTCCTTATCAAGCAGAAATTTCAGAATTTAAAAAAAAAGCAATTTTATCGAAAATTCCTTCTAAGTGTTTAGACACCATTAGGAAAGTTTACGAATTTCTAGAATTCTTTTCACATTTAAAACCGATGTTTTCATATTTCTGCACTCAAAAAATTCCTTAATTTTTTTTTTCAAAATTATTTGAAATAATTTTTGATGAAATCAGCTCCAATATTGTGTAGACATCTTAAAGGTCTCTACACATTGGGAGCAATTTTCGTTAAAAAAATACTTTTTTTTGAAGGAATTCGTCTGCACTACTCTAGGTGGAAAAATTCAAAAAATTGTCGAAAATGCTATTTTCGTCAATAATTGCATTTTTTGCATACCAAATTTTAACGTTTTAAAAAGGCAATTTTTGACGAAAATGGCTTTTTATCATTTTCCAGAGGCCGAATTTGAAGACAAATTTTTGGACAAATTTGTAGAGGCCTTTCTGGCCTTTACAACTATTTATGTCTATATTGAAGCAAATAGAGGAAACTGGGGTAACACCAAACACTTTTGAAAGATGCGATTTTGACTGAATTTCCTAAGAAAACTGTGAATTTTAGAAAAATGTTGCTTACCCCATGCTATAGTCTTAGGTATAGGCTGCATATTAATGTATACAAGGATGATGTGAAGCACTTCAATTTTCCGTAATACCACCAAACATTTAATTAATTAAACGTAATATCACCATGCATTTTTCGCTTTTTTACAACTACCCGGGGTACCACCAAACACTTTCTGGGGCACCAAAAAACACCTGTCTTTCTCACCCATTGAAGTTATTTTGGGCATTCACCACAACTCTTAATTATAACCCACGCAAATGTAGGAAAAACTGTCAAATATGAACATAAATTTCTCTAGTGTGTAGAGGCCATAAGAGAGTTTCACATTTCTATTAGATATCAGTTAGCTTATCATGAATTATTGCTAATTACAAAATAATTATGTGTAAGTCTCTTAAGAAAATAAAAGAAAATTCACATTATTTGAAAGTATGAACTTTCGAAGGGAGAGTACTTTCCCCTACTATCTCACCGCCCCAGTCTCCTCTAATGACAAAATTTCCTCAGTTTTCGCATTTTTCCTGCGTTTGTTAAATACTTTTATACGTTTCTAGAAACATTTCCGTGTTGGAATGCCATATGCTCTGGCAATGCCATATGACAAATTGAGTTCGAATCTTAGGAGAGCTTTTTCGAAAATGCGATTCTGTAGCCGTGACATTGTCATTTCAGCTCATGTGGCATTGTCAGAAGTCATATATTTGAGATTTCTGGCAATTCAAATTACAATGAATTTTGTTAAACAAATCAACAAAGGCGTACTGTATTTTCATAAAACCATCAAGGAATTTCATTAAAAAATCAATGAATTGCATTTTCGAACTCATATGATATGGCATAAAAAGCTCGATTGATATTGTCATTTTTCGAACTCACACGTGACAATGTCACGAAAATTACAGTATTCCCTTACTCTTTCCGTACAGAAGTAGATTTTGAAAAATTCGAAAGTCTATTTGAAGATCCAAAAAAGAGACTTTCTTACTTCTTGATAATTGCGCAAGGTGGATGAGGTACATCCTGTTCGAATTTCGAAGTGCTCAAGTGTCAAAATGTGACGGTCTTCACATTGTTGTGAGGAAAAAAGTAGAACAACGACGGTTGCTGTTCTTGTCCTATTACTTAATTACTCCATAATCACTGAGTAACCCTTTTGCCAGCTTTTTAGTGTGATATTTGATAAATTTTCCCCATCTTGTTCGAAAATTTACTATGAAAATTCGAAATTGAATTTGAATTCTTCGAACATCAACGACTTTTTGTGCAAATAGAGTTCCATTTACCTTTCATCCAAGACACTATTGGAGAATCAAAATCTACTTGTGATCGGGCTCACTGGAGACTTTTTTCTGCTAAATGATTTGCATTTCTATAATAAGATGCCCTTCGTAATTCTACCTGAATATATTGCAAACACTTCCAAAGGAATTCTCTGTAGAGGAATTCTGTAACGATATGACAATGTCTTATGACAAATTTTCTTGTAAAATCGGGGAACATGAGAATATTAAAGCGAATTGGTAAGGCAAGGAGCTCCATGAAGCTCTTTAGTAATTGATATGAATCTGATTTTCGATTATTCTTTTTTTATTATTTAATTAATTAATTGAATAATTTGTCATATGACATTGTCATACTGTTACAGAATTCCTCTCCTTTTTACCCGGCTTTTCAAGAATAACCCTCTAACGGGTAAGACCGCCTGCATGCGATCTTCACAAAAATCACATTTTCAGCGACAATAAAGGTTTTATTTATTTAAAAGTGCTATAGTGTCCTCGGTAATAGTCTTATAAACATCTCTTGAAAGTTTGAACTCATTTTCACTCTTCGTTTTGTTGCTATTCCCTGTTTTGTGTGACAGGTCAGAGAAAAAGCAACAAAAAATATTTGTGCAAAAAAACTCATTTCCAATTTCCAAAAAAAAACCGATTTAAAGTTATCTGACTAAAATAAATTAATTTTTACTGAAAGATATGTCATTCTACTTTGTATATTTTATTTAAAAAATTTGAAAAAACTAAAAATGTGAATTTTAGAAGCAAAAAGAGTTTTAAAAAATTTTTATATTTTCTCACCTAGCGCCTAAACTGAAAAAGATAATGAAGAATGGATGGTTTTTTCGGTTTTTTCGACTTTATTGGATCATAGAAAACATTGTTTTAGAACTTTTTTTTGCATATTAAAGAAAACACCGTTAGAGGGTTAAATGACTTTTAAAGAAAATCCACGATCCCAAACCTTGCTATAAATTGAAAATATCTTCCGCAGGTGCTGAAGAGTGGCCCGACTGAGAATAAATTCAAGTTCCCAGAGCCGAATCCGTTCATTGGGGATGAGGAAGAGGGTGAAGTGGCCAGCGTGGCCTACAGATACCGCAAGTGGGATTTGCACAATGGAGTGGTTCTTGTTGCTCGCTGTGAGCACGATGCTGTGGTGAATATGCCAAGTGGGGATCATCAATTCCTCACGGTGAAGGCTCTCAATGAGTGGGACTCGAAGCTGGCCAATGGTGTTGAATGGCGTCAGAAGCTGGATACACAGCGTGGTGGTGTTCTGGCCAATGAACTGCGCAACAATGCATGCAAACTGGCCAAATGGACGGTTCAGGCTCTTTTGGGTGGATCGGATCAGATTAAATTTGGCTATGTGTCCCGAGCTCACGTGAAGGATTCTTCGCGTCATGTGATCCTGGGTACTCAACAGTTTAGGCCAAATGAATTTGCTACGCAAATCAATTTGAGCATGGACAATGCCTGGGGTATACTCAGGTGCATTATTGATTTGTTGATGAAGCAGAAGGATGGCAAGTATTTGATCATGAAGGATCCCAATAAGCCCATGATTCGTCTCTATGATATCCCTGAGAATACCTTTGAGACAGATGGATCGGAGGAGTCTGGAGATGAGGGAGAGACTTTCCAGCCACTTTATACTTACAGTGGAGGAGATGGGAATAAGAAGAATTAGGAAGTTCTACCCGAATTGATTAGCTATCTCTACTTTTTTGCAAGAATATTTTCCAGGGAGCAGTCCCTTAGATATTGGTTTAAATTTTTAAATAATAATTGTGTATTACTTCTGTGGAATAAAGTGAATAATCCCAAACCGAAAAATCTATTTTTTTTCCTGATAGCATGCAGAATTCTCAGAACATCCAGAACACGAGGCAGAAACGTTATCATTTGCTTGGAAAACCTTTCAAGTGCAAAATGTTGTACCGCAAACGAAAATACTTCGCGACAACATTCACGTAAGATATCGGTATGCAGTGGGACATGAAGCATTTGCAACCGGGATGGTGTGTGTCAGTCGAAAAGTCATTTTTACGTGAAAATTTATGATGTAGGTTTTAGTGAAAATATTTATTTATTCCCAGCACCAACAGCATCTAGATGGAATATGTCGTCGGAAAGGTATTTGGGGAATGTTGGGATGTTTCTGGGATGTGCAAAATTGTGTGGGAAGTGCATTTTTGCGTGTGCATCAAATGGCATATAAAATCGATATTTCCGTGAGTGCTCGCGCTCCTCCCGTTCCGATTTTTCATGGTCCCCATCGAAAAGTTGGTTTTTTTCAATCCGGAGATCATATTCAGGCATGCTATGTCATGTTCCTGGTACAGGGAATACCTACAAGACGGTGTGTGATTACTTTGGGTGTGTCAGTGCCATCGAAATGGGGAGATTTTCCATATGGACCTGTGAATGGGGAGGAATGCATTTTGGGAGATGGGAAAAATTCCTGGCTATTTTTAGAGCTTTTCCACTCACAGTCTGCATCATTTTCTCGCCCTGTTGCAGGATCGAATGGGTCGAGATCATAGAGCCGCGTACAAAGGAGCACATGTACGCAAATCTCACGACTGGAGAATGCGTCTGGGATCCACCTGAGGTAAGCAAAGAATGGCATTGCCACAGAAGTGCGCTTCTATAGGGACCACCCTTGATCCCACACAAATTATACGAATCATTCAAATATCCACGCATTATTGTTTAAGCTCAGTAATTAATCTCTCCACTCTGGTGTTCATCACAGACCGCAGATCGTTGTTACGCATCTGTGAGTATAAATTAGTGATGTCGCAGCACCAGAAAAATGCCTAGACGCCTGAGAGATCATCATCAATTGATGGCATTTCAAAAATGAGGCTTTTGGAGTTCTTTTTGAGCTCCAGCGGTTTGAATTTGCGAGAGAAATTGAGCAAGAGTCACGCAGATGGTTAGCAAATGCCATCCGGAAGCATTCTGGGAAATAGAGTGGGAGTAGGGCAACTGTACTATTAATTGTTCGAAGGTTCTCTAGATAATTTGCAGATAATAAACTTGAGAGAATTTTATAAATACCTCTAATAAGCTGATTTTATCTCAAGAAGAGGAAATGAAAGCTTAATAAGATTTCCCTTTTATACATCCTTTTTATCGAATAAGGAACAAAGTTATCATCTGAATATAAAACAATCAAAAACTGATTTTTCTACAAATGCTTAATAAAAACGTTCTCCTGTTAATTTTTTTTTACTAGAATTGGCCTAATTTTATTCCTTTGGCGTGAAAAATCCATGCAAGTATTCAAATATTTTAGTTGACTCCAATTTCTTGATTTTCTTTGATAGATTCTTTTCTCAAACGGTAATTAGACATAAAACTTATCAGTTAATATGGTTTTCTTTAAAGTTTACAGTTAATTAAAATCTACAAAGAGTTTTCTTCCTAATATTGATAAGATAACAAAGATTACTGAAAGCTTTTCTTTTGATATCCTCTATAATATTATTAATAGAGAAAAGTACGCTATGGATTTCACACAGCTCTTTTCTGAAAATTTGAGGCAATAAACTAGCTTTTATAATGTAATATTGGGCCAAATTCACTTATAACATATCGAAAAAAATGAATTGTGCGAAGGATAAATCGTCCGAAGGGAGCGCGCTTTTCCCTATATAGGGTAAAATGATGTAATTTGGAACCATTTACAATTTGGGACATTTGAGATTTTCTCACTGTTTTAGAGATTCAAAAGGCAGAAAAGCTGTTCCTTTCCTTCTTAATCGGTTTTTCATTTATTTCGCGGTCTTTATTTTACTCATCTGAAACAATAAGAAAATGTCAAATATGCCAAATTGTAAATGGTTCCAAATTACCTCATTTTACCGTATTATTTGTTAAAAAAAATTATACACATAATTTTTTGTAATTATTTTGGCAGATTTAGTGTAACAATATTATTATATTTACAATTATTTTGGCTTTGATCAAACTAATAATTTTCTGCACTCAATAATTTTGATTTAATGGTGAACCTGATCTACAAGAAATTTTGAGGGAGATCGGGGAAGAATTAAACAGTGTGATGTTATAGTTTTCCTTATGGCATCTACACACTCTACAAGCATTTTTCTTCCGTTAAATATTACCTTTTTTTTAAAGGGGTGACAAAGCGTCCCTGGCTTTGCGAAATGCTCGAACTCGTGACTTAGATGCTATACCTCAAAAGTACTTTCGCATCATTTACCGTTCACCGGTACTTAACAGATTTGAATTGATTCAAAAATCACTCAATAGATTCCATAAAATAGTTTTAAGAGTAATAAAAATTATATTCTAACAAAAATTAATTATCGGTAAATAACTCGTTCATTACCGATTCACAACCGATTTGAACCGACTTATGACCAGCGCACAATAACTTTTGTTTGTAGACATGTTTTCAAAATTTCCTATGAGAATGAGCGAGATGACTAGATCTAGATCTCATTCACTCTCATTGAAATTTCAAAAACATGTTTAATAAACAAAACTTATTGTGCGTTGGGCATTATAAATCACTCAAAATATTTCTCAAAATACACAGGAGTAATTTAATTGAATTTCGTATAAAAATTATTTATCGGTTATGAACCGATTCAAAACCGATTGGAACCGCTTCAGTTTGTCGGAAATTCCAAGACCTTTCCAACGAACCCAAACATGACCTCATTCGCTTGATAAATGCACTCTCTAGTGTCTTTAACCTTTGACCTTGAAAAACCGTTATTAGGAATGATTCAACGGTATTTTCGTCTAAGGACGAAATGTCCGTCTGGATCATCTCTAAAACATATCCAAAAATGAAAAATATCGCACGACGCGTTTTCGAGCAATCTCAAAAAACATGGTTTTAGAGAGGAAGGGGAAGGGTGGGGGGAAGGAGGGGCATGCTAACGTTCCTTGGGTCGACTTATGGGGGGGACGAAGGTCCCAAGTCGCTATCTCTTACCGTTTGGCTTCTAGAGCTGATGACAGCCGGACGGACAGACGGACAAACAGCGTGACGACATTTCTCAGGAAACGTCTGAAACGTGAAGATTTGTTGAAAAATTTGTGGAAATTTTGGGGGGTGAAAAAATCAAGGGATTATATACAGTGGCAGCCAAAATAATAGAATCAGCTCCGCAAAGACCACTATTTTACCTTTAGCATTTTTGTTTATTCCAATTCGTTGAAATAATTTTTATATAGAAATGTTTAATTATTACCTTACGTCAAAAAAATATTGCTTTGGGCGCTAGAGGTCTCTATTTTTCACAGAATATGTACATCAATAATGAAATTTAGTTTGAACAACACAACATGACCACTTTCATTTAAAGTAAAGAATGTGGTCTATAAATCGAATACAGTAGACTCGCTAATTCGGCTCTTTTAAGATCGGGCTACTTTTTAATTCGGGCAGCGGTTACATTTGAAAAAAGTTTGTTGTCATTTTTCAAGTTTGATTATGATTATCAAATGAATCAAATATGCTCAAATTTGACATGGTTTGTCTTAGTTTTGACGTGATTTTGCATTATTGAGGGATTTTCATGCAATTTACGTTACATATGAGTGTATAAGCTCAATATCTATATGCACATGAATAAAAACTCGTTGCATTTCAAAAAGTTTGTCGCCCGAATTTCTGTCTAGTTCGGCTGACATTTCGGCCCCATATGCCCGAATTTGAGAGAGTCTACTGTAAGTTTAAATAGAGCCATATTTCTTAAAAACCGTAAATGACAGTTTTCTAATTTTTTTGGGCGAACTAAATTTCATTATTGACGTATTCTGTGTAAAATAGAGACCTCTAGCGGCCAAAACAACCCTTATTCTACATTTCTAATACAGTGCCCGCTTTCTAATCCGGATGATTGGGAGACAATATGACAGATGTCCGCTTCGTAATCCGGATGAATTTTTTGAATTTGTTCAACGTCTCGAAAATATAATACAAGGTTTTTATTGTAGTTTTAAAAAGTTTTAAAAAATGTAGTTTTTAAGAATTGTAGTTTTTTTTTGTAAGTTTTAAAAAAGCTTAAAAAGACATAATTAGAGAATTCTATGCTATTATACTTCATTTATTAAACAAAAACTTCACAAGAAAATTCGTTTTCATTTGGTGAACAGACTTGCATACATAACCTCAAAATGATTTTATATGTAACCGTCGATAGCTCGTCTGGATTACGCCGACCCGGATTAGAGAGCAGGCACTGTAATTTGAAGATTTCAACTTCAGAATTATATCAACAATTTGGGAAAAATACAAAAGTTAAAAAATATGAGCTTTGCAAAGTGATTCTATTATTTTGGCCGCCACTGTATACTGCTCTGTCTGTGGAGTTCGAGCAGTAAAAAACTGAAGTTTCTGCCTAAAAATGATATTTAGGAGTAATTTTCTTAAAAAAAAAAATTTTTCAAAAGATTGTTTAAATTTTAGAGAACTTGCTGAATGATAATAAGTACTCGGGAGCGAATCCACTTTAGGTCGCTAGAAATTTTCTGACACTAAAGCAGTTCGGCAACGTTTCAGTTTCACTGTACATAAATCCGCAGGGGATGAGACTAAAACAAAATAGACACAGGAGGTTATTTCTCGAAGACATTTAGCCTGTAAAATTTGGCAGTAAAAACTAAATTATCCCAAACTGTCATAGACTGATGACCTACAATCATCGATTAGAGGACCTTTGCATAAATTTCCTTTACCTAATTACATACTATCAAATTTTACAAGCTAGATATTATCGAGGGTCAGTCTGAGTCTTATTAGGCTCAAACAACCTCAACCTTTGCAAGGAAATAAATAATAATGCAAATGCAGAATCAAAAAAGCATAATTTACAATAGAATCTCCCTTTGGGGTGGGAGCTGGTGAAAAACTAGGTTACAAGTGCTAGGGAAAGCGCCGTGACCAGGAAAACGGTTCATCGTGACCGCTTGCAAAATATTCTGAGCCTTGGAATACAGTCTGGCGTGACGATGGAATTGTAGTGAGTTCGTGTTGAAACATGAGGCAAAAATGCTGAAGAAGCGCGCGAGAGAGAAATTCCCAAACAGCTGCTCCAGCGGATTAATTAATTCATTTATAGCGTGTTGAGTTTTTTTTTCATCTTTCATCTGCAAACGCATATTAATTGTGTCATTTAATGCGTTTCATTCTGTGCTTCTTTGTTTACATTACACTCTGTTGAAGACGTTTAAAATGTGGAATATCAGCCGGCTGATAATCTTCTATTACATATTGCTCCTTCTGTTTTCCAGGGTGTCAATATAAAACGAACAAATGACTCTCAGTGGTGGGAGCTCTTTGATACCAACACCCATCGCTTCTACTACTACAATGTGGCTTCGCAGACTACTGTTTGGCACCGACCGGTGGATTGTGACATCATCCCACTGGCAAAGTTGCAGACCCTAAAGCAGAATACGGAGAGGAAGGATGAATCCACGCAGACATCCCACGGGAAGGTGAATAGCAGTGCTATCGTAAGAAATTCATCATCATTCCTAACGTGATTCTATCTGGTTGAGACAAGAAATAAAATTTAAAAAAAAAATAATAATCATCCCAGATAAATTCACAAATCTCAAAATTTTTGCACAAGTAATCAAAAGTCTTCAGAATGTCTTATCTCTCTGACTGATAAATAATGTCAAAAACGCTTCTTTACTGGATACTGTGAAAACAATAATTTCAATTGTTATTAATGAACCCAGTATATTTCAAGACCTTCTTCCCTATGAGATAATTTTCCTTGTATATAAGAAACTTGGTGGTTTGTCTGAATGGAAAATAGAACATTCATTGCTTTCCAATATCATTTCATTTTTTATGTTTTTTTGAAAAGCAAATAAACAATTTTATGATGTTTCTGCCTCAGGCATTCAACGTGGTGAATTTGCAGAAAATTCACAAATTGAAATTCAAGACTGTGGTTTTCGCAGAATACTAGTTTAAAAGATGCATTCTGTTTTCATAGAGTTGCTTTAAAATAAATTCATTTTTTTATAATTATGTTTGCAGCGCTAATGAGCTTTTAAGAAAAATTGAATAGGTTTTGTTCATGTTTTGAAAATAATTTTTGTACACTTGATTTGGTAGGGGAAGGCTTTGAGGTTTCGTACACATTTTAACTTCGAATACTTTATATTTTTTCATATTTCTTTAATCAATCTGACCTATCTATGGCAATATTTTTTATTAACTAGTCTAACACTGAAAGAAATCCGAAAAAGTTAAAATAACATTCCGGAAATGTTAATTTTACCCTGCAGTATTGATCCAAAATCGGTGTAAATATTACCCTTTTTAGGTGTGTTATGGGTTAAAGTTACCCTTTTTTCATGTTGATTTTGCCCTTAAACAGGTGTAAAATTAACATTAAAAATGTTGATATATTTTTACGACTAAAAAGTGTTAAAGTTATGCGTAAAAAAAGTTAATCGTAGCCTCTTTTTTTCTCAGTGAAGGGTCTTGACAGACCTGAGGATTAGCCGAAGGATGGCTTAGCGTAATTATATTCGAAATAATGGTTAGACATGATTTCCATCATTTTCCACTAAGTCGTCTCTCGGCATAACCCTTTAACGACGAGACATTTTTGACGGACCGAAAATCAACAATGAAAATTAAACCGATAAACAAAATTTGTGAAACGTTTTACATCTAACTTTGGAAAATTCAACAGAGTCGGATTCGGTGCATTTTTTACCTCTACGTGCAATAGGGACAAAAATAGCCCAAAACTTTATATAATTTTTCTATCAATAACAATGATTAATAGTAATCAGTCTATTGAAAAATATTACGTGTGATTAATGTAGTTTTTATTCCCAAAAGGGTTTTGCTTAAAAAAAAATTAGAAGTATAAAAAATAATTAAAATCATTTTTCAATATGAGAACTTAAAAATTCGCCATTTTTAAGCTTAAATATTTAGTATATAGCAAATAGCTGGAGAGTTGTAAAAAATATCCTAGATTCCTTCAACCTTCTACATTTTAATTACGTACAAACATAAGGAAAAAATAACTTAAGGTAGTCAGCAAAAATTATTTTCTCTATGGATCACGGTGACGCATAATCGTCCTTAAATGGTTAAGTCATAGGGTTAAGTGTGCCAAATTTCGGCATAGTTACATATAAACACCGAAGTCCTGAGTTTAAAATGCAATATTTTTAATTCATATTGATATTTTTTGTTACTTCCTTTTCGAGAGGGTTATGTGGAATCTTGAAAACTAGTTTATCATCTTTGTTTTCTGTAAATCACTTCCTAAAATATTGAAAAATTAATAATAATATGGACATTGCTTTGGGTAGTATTCCGGCCACTTTGAGTCAAATATCGGCCACCTTTTTTCTGACCACCTTTTGTGACGGAACGGATAGAAAATTTCAAATCTCAAATTTACGCGCAGATTCCCGTAGCAATTTGCCCTTCTTGAACTCTTCCAAGGCCTTTTCCACATCATCCTTTTCATAGAAGCGATGGTTTTTTTCTCTGGACCTCTTCTATCTCAAACCGTTTGATCTCCAAGCATTGTGTCGGAGGGAAATCGTTTAAAACTCGAAAATATGTTGAGTAAAACGATCCCCGTGGGCTGGGAGGTGGAAATTTTATTTACTACTTACATAGATGGCGCTACCCCTCACTGAGGGACATGATCTCATGCACCATTTCATGCCATGCTCCCCGACTCGAATCTCTGTGGAATTCGAACAGTAAACAATTTTTAAGTAGCCGTAATAGTAGAACATAGTAGGTTAGAACTGATAAGTGAAGCGACATGAAATTCTTTTAGGAAAAATCAGAATTGTCTCGTCCATGTCAAAGAAACCACGCCCAATGTATGATTTTAATTAAATAACATGATGTCCACATCAAAATTTTCACAATTTTTCCATTTGACTAAAAGAACTTACTTTATTTTAACGGAATAATGCGTAACAACTAGGGCTTTAAAATTTAAACAGAAGCTAAATATGTAATAAAAGAGGGCGTGGCCTTTGAGAAGGTGTGGCATCATTAACCTAGAAATGCATGCTCTGTTTACAAATCACTAAACTAAACTAATTCATTTTGATTTAAAAATAAAAAATAATGCATGCACTTATTAACTGTGTTTTATTCTCGGTATAGTAATTATCACAAAATTTATTCTTCTTACCATTTCACAATTTTCTTTTACTTATTTCACGGTATTTTGTTTTTTTTCTAATTTTATTAAATCCTGCTCGAATATGAAGCCTTTGATTTTTTAAAAAAATAATTAAGTTTGGCTTTTTTCTAAGATTCTTATGATAGGGGAGACCGGGGCAGATTGGCCAAATAATGAAAGTTTTCAATGTATAGGGGAGACTGGGGCACATGTAAACATTTTCAATAGATGCGAATTTAAGGTGATTTTCCAAGCACACAGTGATTTTTTGGAAAAGATTTCTTAGCTCATGTTTTACCCTGGATATAGGCAATTCATCGAAGGTAATGGGGATGCTGGAAAACAATTGAGTTTTCCATAAAAATAAAATTTGTGTCACTATGCATTTTTCTCTTTTCACAAAATACCTGGGGTAGAAGTGAACACTTTCTGGGGAGGATGTAAACACCTTTTTTCCACCCTTGAAATTAACTTTGCATCACTTTCAATTATTTTAATTACTTAAGAGATATATAAAGACTGTATATTTTTCAAAAAATCACTACACTTTTTACAAAGAATAATTAAAATAGCAAAAAAACTAAAAGCATGCATATCAAACACATTTTTCAATGGATTTTCCCCATATTTTGACATCGTGTGACTTCTTACTGAACACAGCGCTACCAATTTATTTCGTAGTAGTCAATGAATTAGGCATTTCGCATGAAGGTCAATTTTCCGCTCTTTTACCTACTCATTTTGTGAAATTGAAAAGAAAATGTTAGCATATTTTTTTTACTAACGTAAATATTCTACTTCTTATAGTTTCTCATTTTATCTAGAAATAGGAAAGATATTAAGAGTATTTTCTCGGTTTTTTTCTTCCTAAAAAGTTTTACGCGGGACAACAAAAAATTTTCCACCATGAAATGCAGCTGTCAAACGAATGAAATGAAGAACGCCATTCATTCTACACTCGCGACATCTACAATTACGGGGAAATTGCCTGTTTACATCTACCCCAAATGCTGTTTTCTGACCAATTATTAATTCTTTTAAAATAAAGAGAATCTCAATTTCTCTAGTAAATGCATTAATATAATCCTAAAAGATATAGGAAAGAACTGGTATTTTACACAGTTTTTAATTTCCAGGTGGAAATCCAAATGACCAAAATAATTGAAATATCAACATTTTCGGGAAAAATGACTTTTATTTTTAAAGTATTAGGATTTTATTGACCAATTCATCTGTGGACATATATTCCCATGGTCTCTATGAATGCTTATGCGTTTTATCCTCTGGAGTCTTAAAATTAATGAAAAAATCACAGTGTTTACAACTACCCCTGTTTACTACTACCCCAGTTCCTCCTATAATTTGTAATAAAAATGTTTGTATCAGACTGATAAATATTTCAATGAATAGAAAGGAAGGTGTTTTCTCAACATTCCTTCTAAGGCAAACTATAACATCTCACTATTTAATATTATTCGTGGCTTAGCTGCCCCAGCCTCCCCTATAAAAAAACTAGGCTAGTTGTAAACACTGTGATTTTTTAATTAAATATTAAACTTCAGAGAACCTTGTTCACTATAGAAATGGACTAAGATTAGTTGAAGTGTACTACTGCCCCAGTTTTCCCTAAATGGATTTCTCTGTAGATGATCTAACACATATCCCTATTCTGGAATATATTCACAGTACAAATTCCTCAATTTTATTTGGCTATAATTCCTTGA